>NC_044303.2:167988715-168321215 GCF_007474595.2 Lynx canadensis
TTATTTTTATGTTTCATTTTGTTAATGTGATGTATTACGTTGATGTAGGAATCCTTACATCCCTGGAATAAATCTCACTCATGATGTATGATCCTTTTAATACATTACTGAATTTGTTTTACTAATATTTTGTTGAGGATTTTATTATCCCTTATATTCATCAGGGATATTAGCCTGTAATTATCTTTACTTGGGGCATTCTTGTCTGATTTGATAATGCTGGCCTCATAAAATGAGTTTAGGGGTGTTCCCTCCTCTTCTATTTTTGGAAGAGTCTGAGACTGATAGGTATTAATTCTTCTTTGCGTGTTTGGTAGAAACTTACCATTAAAGCCACCTGGTCTTGGAGTGCCTAGGAGGCTCAGTCACTTGAGTGTCCGACTTCAGCTCAGGTCATGGTCTCACAGTTCACAGGTTCAAGCTCCACCTCAGGCTCTGTGCTGACAGCTCAGAGCCTGAAGCCTGCTTCAGATTCTATGTCTCCCTCTCTCTCTCTGCCCCTCCCCTGCTTGCTCTCTCTCTCTCAAAAACAAATAAAAACATTTAAAATTTTAAAAAAATAATAAAAGCCACCTGTTCTTAGACTTTAGTTTGTTGGGAGGTTTTCTTCTTACTGATATAATCTTGCTAGTAGTTGGTCTGTTCCATTGTTTTATTTATTCATGATTCAGTCTTAGGTTACATATTTTTAGGAATTACTCATTCCATAGAAGTTGTCAATTTGTCAGTTATAACTGTTCATAGTAGTCTTTTATGATCTTTTGTATTTCTGTGGTATCATTTGTAAACATTTCCTCTTTCATTTCTGATTTTTTGAGTCCTTTTATTTTCCTTAGTGAGTCTAGCTAAAGGTTTGTCAATTCTACTTATTAAAAAAAATACTTCTTAGTTTCGCTGATCTTTTCTACTGTATTTTTAGTCTCTATTACATTTATTTCTACTCTTATCTTTTTTTTCCCCATCCTTTCACTGTCTTTGGGCTTTGTCATTTATTTTTCTAGTTCTTGAAGTGTAAAGTCATTTATTTGAGGTCTTTTTTGTTTTTGTTTTGTTTTTAGTGTAGACATTTACCACTATGAGCTTCACCCTTAGAACTGTTACATCGCCTAAGTTTTAGTATGCCTTATTTTCATTTGTCTCAAGATATTTTTTTAAATTTTTTGATTTCCTCTTTGATCATTGGTTTATTCAGTAGCATGTTGTTTAATCTTTACATATTTGTGAATTTTCCATTTTTCTTCTTGTAATTGATTTCTGGTTTTATACCATTGTTGTCAGAAAAGGTGCTTGATATGATTTAAGTCTTCTTGAAATTATTAAGACTTATTTTGTGGTCTAAAAGGTAATAAATCTTGGATACTGTTCCCTGTGTGCTTGAGAAGAGTGTGTATTCTGTTGCTTTTGGGTTAAATGTTCTGTATTTAAGTCCATCTGATTAGCATGTCCTTTAAGATAAAATGTTTTCTTACTGATTTTCCATCCAGATGGTCTATCCATTGATGAAAGTAGGGTACTAAAGTCTTCTATTATTGTATCACTCTTTGTTATGTAATTATATATAACAGACTTGTATAATAAATCTATTAATATTTGCTTTATAATATTTAAGTGCTTCTATGTTGGGTGCATATATATTTACAAATGTTATATTTTCTTGTTGAATTGACCCCTTTATCATTATGCAATCATATTTATTTCTTAGTATAGTCTTTGTCAAAAAGTTTATTTGTGTGATGTTGAGTATAACTATCCAAGCTTTGTTTTGGTTTCAATTTTCAGAATTACCTTTTTCCATCACTGTATGTCCGTATATCTAAAGTGAGTCTCTTGTAGGCAGAATATAGGTGAGTCTGGTTTTTTTGTTTGTTTAGTTGTTTGTTTATTCATTGAGCTGCTCTGTATCTTTTGATTAGAGAATTTAATCCATTTACATTGAACTTATTGATAGATATGGAGTTATTGCCATTTTATTGATTTCTGGCTGTTTTGCAATTCTTCTGTTTGTCTGTTTGTTTCCTGCTCTTGCTGTCTTTGTGGTTTGATGATTTTCTGTAGTGGTATGCTTAAATTCCTTTCTTTTTCTTTTGTGTATATACTGTGGGTTTAGGCTTTATGGTAACCATGAAGCTTATATAAAATAACATATTTATAACAGTGTATTTTAAGTTGATAAGCTGGATTGCATTCTAAAGCTCTACATTTTCCCTATGTATTATGTTTTTGGTGTCACATCCCTTTATTCTCTGTATCCTTTAACAAATTATTGTAGTTATATTTTTTACTATTTTCTCTCTTAACCTTCATACTAGTTTTATAAGTGATTAACCCACCACTTTTACAACCTTTTATTATTCTGAATTTTACTATATACTTAACTTTGCCAGTGATATTTATACTTTCACTTTTTGTTGTTGTTATTTATTTGCATCCTTTCATTTCAGCTTAAAGAGTCCATTTAAGTCTGGTGGTAAGGATCTTCTTTAGTTTTTGCTTGTCAGAAAAAGCCTTTATCTCTCCTTCAAATAAAGGACAACTTTGCCAGGTAGATTATTTTTGGTTGGCTTTTTTTTTTTCAGTACTTTGAATGTATCAAGTCACTCTCTTCTTTCCTCAAAGTTCCTGCTAGATAAGGTGCTCATAGTCTTAGAGGTGTTCCCTTGTATGTTACAAGTTGTTTTTCTCTTGCTGCTTTTAAGATTCTTTCCTTGTCTTTAAATTTTGACATCTTAGTTATGATGTGTCTTAACATGAGTGTCTTGCAAACAATCTTGGTGTGGGTTTATTTGAAAGTTTCTGGGCTTCCTAGAGGTAGGTGTTTGTTTCCTTCCCAAGCTTAGTGAGATTTTCGAACATTATTTCTCTAAGTTTTCTGCCCAGTTCTCTTTGTTTCTGGGACTCCTATGGTGTGAATGTGGATCTCTGCTGTCTTCCCATGAGCCCCTTTAGCCATCTTCATTCTTACACATTCTTTTTTTCTTTGGCTGCTCTCATTGGGAGAAATTCACTGCCCTGTCCTTGAGTTCATTTTTCCTTTTCTTCTGCTTTGACTATTCTGCTATTGAACCCCTCTATTGTATTTTTCAGTTTAGTTACTGCGTTCCTTAGTTCTATTACTTCTGTTTGGCATTTCCTTTTATTTTCTCTCTTAATTGAAATTTTGACTCCTTTCACCCATTATTTTTAAGGGCTAGGTAAACCTCTTTATTAGTTATTTTGAAGTAGTGTCAGATAAATCACTGACCTTTGTTTTTACCGTTCTTTGAAGTCTTAGCAGATTCTTTTTAAGGACATTTGCTGTTATTTAATTTTCCTTGACTCTCTGTGTTGATTTCCTTGCATTGGATAAAAAGGCACCATTCCTAGTCTTGAAGGAGTGGCCTTGTGTAGGAGATGAAACTTATCATTCAGCCTTGCCATAGCTCTTGGTTGTCTCTCAAATCTCTGTGACTGTCTAAGCAGCCTACTTTATTTTTAGTGGCTCCCAATATTTGAGGGTGTGCCAAGACCTGTTGGTGTCCCAAAGGCAAGGATTTCAATCAGCACCTACATTCAGGCTAATTGAAAACCAGACCCTCAGGCATCAGCTTTTTAAGTGTGCAAAAATACCTCTTTTAGGGGAAGTCTGAGAGATGGGCATTTCTTTCTAGTCCCTCTGCACTATTCCATGGCATAATCACCAGATAAGAACTGTTTCTTTGTTACCATTCCACTGGACTCATGAGCACTAGACCCACTGGCCAGGTGATCAAGGAGATTTTATGTGGTGCACAAACACCAGGGCACCATATATAAAAATTGGAGTACCAGATATACATACAAGTTGCCCTCTGGGCATTACTGATACTCTAGAGCATGGCAGAGGGACAGACCAAAGATAGTACTTGCCTTCTGGGGTCTCTAGAGAGGATTATGGTCAGCCTTTAGATGTGTGTTAAATTAGAAGCCTCTCAGGACACAGCTATGAAAATAAGCTAATAGGCCTTTTAATAGAAGGACTGGGTGCCTTGGTTTGTTGCCTCTGTGATGTACCCTGGGGGTAGTAGCTTATAAAAACTTTATCCATTTTCTACAGTCTTGTGAGATGTGCATGGACAAACCCTGCTAGCCACGTAAGCCAAGTGATCTAGAGGTGCCCCTGGGTGATAGTGCAAAAATCAGGGTGTCAGATGAGGGCACCATTCCCTTCTAGGCAACATGGAGTGAGGCACAGAGAGTGCCAAGATAGCCTCTGTCTTTGGAAAATATTTCGGTTGGTCCTTCCATGTGTGTTACATTAGATGTGTGATAGTCAAGCTAATACTTTAAGAAAAGCAAATAAACCTTTTTCATAGAATGTCTGGATGCTGTTTAGTCAGCTGCCTTTGTTGTACTGGGTGCTGGGATCGGTAAGTCCACACATGTGAGCCCTTTAAGAACTATTTCTCAGTTCACCAGAGCCTTATGGGTCTTGTGGACATGAGTCCCATTGGCTTTTTCAAAGCTAGATGTTTTGGAGGCCCTTTTCTCAGATGTAGGTTCTAAAAGTCAGTGAGCCAGATATATGCTTCAGAGCTTTCACTCCTCAGGGAAAAGCTCAAAGTTGAGTTCCCTTCTGATCTGGAGTCACAGCATCCGGCTGGGGTTTATGATGAGATTGTTTCAGCCTTTCTTACCCACTTGGATATGGGTCTTATTTGCCCAATGTGTAGGAGTTGATCAGCTAGGTTTTGGATTTTGTTTTCATAGGAAATCGTTCAGTGTCTACTTTAGATTCAGTGAGTCTATCAGGATCCTCCTCTGCTGCCATCTTAAACCAGAATCTATCTCAATTTATTTATTTATTTATTTATTTATTTATTTACTTACTGAGGATGGTTCATAAAGTGTGTTATCCTGTACAGCCTTGGGGTGACTATGATTATAAGAGATTTTCTCTGTACTTGCCAAAATATAGTGGTTAACAGAAAATTCTGGTTGACAAGTTGCCCTGGAATGGAGATGGAGAGCAAGTTTGGTATGTTCAACTCTATCTGCCTTCCCGTGCCTTGCAGGTATTATTAATTAGTTTCTAGTCCAAGATATTTTCACTAGGTCACAAGTGCTTTTGCACAACATGTAACATGCACATCTTGAGCTGATGAAAACAAAAAGTCAGATCCATTCCATAGTAAATATTCCTAATTGCTAATTTTTCACACATTTTTCGTGACTTGGTGTGCTACAGATGAGAAACATTACCATCTCTGCGTCTATCAAGAGTGGCTATAAAGTGATGACTGATAACCATGTACATATATATATTTTAAACACAAAGGGAGTTAAACAGCCAAAATAGTTGTCATTCAAAGGAATAACTTTTGAAACCCATACTGATCCCAGAAATACTGAATTTATTCAAATATCTTTGGACTTCATCTCAGGAATTCTTAAAATCCATGCAAGAAAATCATATAGACGCTTTGCAGATTACATCTCATTTTGCCTAAAAACAGTACTGCCCCAATAGGTCACTCTCTATACTTACCAGTTTTGGTCTCAAGGACTTCAGGCTCTTTCTCAAAATTAAATGCATCTCCAAAGCACAAAAATTTATCATCACTGAGGACATTGAAAAGATTTTTGAAGCAATTACAAAAGGAGAATGTTTTAAAAAGTTTTTTAAAAGAAAGATAGCAACATTCAGAGTATAGCTAGGGCCTCCAGGGAACTGGGAGCAAGAGACTCTACTTTGGAGGGATAAATTCCATTGTTGTTCTTTTTATAAAGCTGTCATCTCATTTGTACCATTTATTGAGCCTTCCTGATTCTCTCAGACAGGAACATTTTCATCATTTCCTCCATTCTTAGGGAGTATGAGAAGTGATAGAGACCAGGGTAGAATTTGGGAAAGTTATACATTTGCATCTCAGGTTAAAGAAAAGTAGAGAAAACAGGAGAAGATATACACTAAAAGGCAAAGGAGCAAGAAGTAGTTACTGTGTTCAAATATTTCAGAGGTACTCTTTTAACTCTTCTTGTTGATGACAGTTATTGGGCATTTACCATGAGCATATAGCCATGCTTATTACTTGACAGAATAACTTAGATAACTCTTCCAACAACTATATGGAAAGGAGGTGTCCTTACCAGTTCTTTATGGATGAAGAGACAGAGAAAATTTTTCTTGTAAGTTAATGGGCTAGACAAGATTAAACCTTAAGTTTCTCTGATTCCAAAGCCAGTGATTTCTGCAATTGTACCAAGAATCTAACCAAAACCAGCATCTCCCTCATGATTGTTAGGAAGATGGCAAGTTCAGATACAACTAAGACAGTCTCACAGGGGATCAGAACAGATTGTCACTCTGAGCCTAGCTCAGGTGTCATTTCTATTGATTCCACCAGGTACATTTATTTTAGACTTGGTCTATCTGTTGAGATCTCAAAGCAGATGTTTGAGATCCAGGGAACCACAATCAGGTTGTAACAAGTTGGCCACTGTGGTACTACATGGTACTATTTTATTTTATTGATTAACTTTCTTTTTAAAACTGCATACATTTTTTCCACATAGGTTGTTGGTCCGTGTCTGTTCTTCCCATGACCTTAATACATCTATACCATGACAGGCCATCATTAGGAATTTTATTTTAGAGAGAGAGCATTAGCACGCGAGAGGGGCAGGGAGAGAGAGAGAGAGAGAGAGAGAGAGAGAGAGAGATTCTCAAGCAGGCTCCACACTCAGCATAGAGCCCAACACAGGGCTCAATCCCAAGATCCTGGGATCATTACCTGAGCCAAAATCAAGAGTCTGACCTCAACTGACTGAGCCACCCAGGTGCCCTGGGAATTATCTTAAATGCCTGTCATAAAGAGTTGACATAGACTAGCACTATTTCTCTACCAATCTTTATTGTCTTGGGTTTTCCATTCTTTTTTTTCTCCCCCCTCTCATCCCACACATCCTTTCCTACTCTTCCCTTGTAAACTGAGATGAAAAGGACAAGAAGGCAGGAAGTCTTCTTTTCACTTGACTTTTGACCACATATAACCACACAAACAGCCTGTTTTAATTGTTCAGTTACCTCCAGTCTCTGTTATGGATGCTTTAACTGTGTATTTAGACATCAAGTCCTTGATAGAACTCATGTCCAACTAAGCATCAAACACAGCTCTTGACAAAATGCAAGGACCTCAACTGACCAATTGTAATCATGCTACACTTGTCAGAAGCAAAAGCTGGACTCAGGGTCCTGCTCTTTGTCTCAACGTTGTGATTTTTTTTTGTCCTGTCCACTGTCACCGGACAGGGTGGCCAAATATACTGTTGTCACTCCTGATCTGTTAGAATTAGGTACGTTGTAATGAGACTGTACCTACATAGATCTCAGCTTTTGTTTGTGATTTAGCTTTTTGAACTGTATGATCAAAAATAGAAGACTGCTTATTTTCACTAAGAGACTTGAGTTTTTGCTGTTAATGAGGTAGCATGGGCAGGGATTTCCTTCAAAGTCTATTTCTTAGTCTCCTTTCTGTTAGTATTTCCTTCCTCTTCTTTTCTTTATTCTGCCTTTGTCCCTTTGAGCTCTTCCTCCTCTAGCTCTGTTACTAATTCCCTGGGGAGGCAATATAGGGTCTACCGTGTGAGAATCCAGTTTCCAGTGATTCTTTTTGGTCTATGAAATACCTATCATCGGTTCTTCAAATTTTAATATCTAGACAGATGTATGTGCTCTATTAAGGGAGAAGTGCTGTGGAATGTGATGGGTTGTGTGCCAAGACTAATCTCCTATTCCGTAGATGTTGGTACTCAGTTAGTCTTGGTTGACTGGGCAATTCCCATGTAGCTTTTGCTTAATGTCTGAGTAATTGGAGGGAGAAGGACTTTGGTCTTTGTCCTTTTGTGACTTCCTCTTTTTGCACTTTATTTGAGATTACGAGAGGGTGTGATTTCAGATGAGAAACACTTAACAGTGAGTCAGGGAGATGAAATTTCACCGAGATGCAGAACACAGGAAGAGAAAATGTGTGAAAAATCACGTTGACGGGGTTGTCTTGGTAGCTAGTAAAGCGGAGAAAGGAAATTCCCGCACAGCAGGCTTTAATAAAATTGGCAGGCAGGGATGTTGGATTGTGTGAGGAGACTGGTGAGGAATATAGAGATGGAGAGCAAGTGAAGCAATCATGGGGGCCTATTGGACATTCTTTCTCGGCACCTAATTTACTCTTTAAATGAGTCTCCAGATAAGAATTGTTTTCCCATAAATTTGCATCAGTAGATTTAAGAGCATGGTTGTGTACTTACTTCCCAACACAGGGGGTAAGCCAAATATCAGGCAGTATTATGGTTTGGTATTAAAGATTTCCAATCCCAAGGATAGGTTATGAAGAATGGACATTTATGTGTGTATAAGCCAAACTGAGTGTCTAGAAATTCAGATTCCCAAAGGAGCTAAAGCAGGACATGGTCATTACTTAAGGGATTTATCATGTAATGCTTTTAAAGACACATAAAGACACATAAACACTGTTCGAGGGCTTGAAGAGTATCATTTGATTTTCATGTAACTTTTCTGGAATATTTATCTACGACATCAGGTAAGCCTATTACCAAGAGAAATGATGGAAGCCCTACGCCCTTGTCGCCTGGGTCCCTTTCCTAAGGATCCAGAAGTTATTTGTTGGACTTATTTTTTATATTCTCTTTCCACCTACCAGTGTGTAAAACGCTTGACAAAAGGCCATTTGTTTTTTTTCTTCAAAGATGTACCCTACGTGCTTGGCACATTTTGTGGCATATAGTAGGTGGTCAGTAAATATTTACTAACTGAATGAATGATCCTGGGATATCAGAGCAAGTTCACCTCACATGAGTAAATCACCTAAGCCAAAGGTGGCAGCTAGCCCAGAGGTCCTTGATCTAACCCCCCATTATGTCAGTGGCTGTCCTTTGAGGCCCTGCCAGGCTTCTCATGTGGGAGGGTGGTTTCCTCCCAGGGCCGGCTTCATGAGACCAGGACCTGGGACATAGAGTGTCCCTACATGCCAGAGTCTGGCAGGCTCACGTAGGCAATTATTTGCTCTCGATACATGAAATATTGGTGGGGATAACAACTTTAACGTTTACCTTTTAGGAACTTTTGTTAAAGGCTCTCCTTAAGCTGAGGTTGGCAGTCCATGAGTTAGTCTGCAGCCTTCAGAGCAGGCCCGGCAACTTGGGCCTCTACCACCTGCTTTTTAACTGGTAACTGGCTTAGAAATGGCAAAGCAGCAAATTCTGCTGGTGACCCACGGCTGAAATCAATACTGCCATTATAAGTGGAAGGTCACTTGACAGCAGTATCTGTCACTCTGAACTTCCTTTGCCTCCAGAGGAGACCATGAGCTTAGGCACAAAGTAGGGATGAAATGCCTACTCTAGCTGATGAAATCTGTTAAAGGGAGGGAGGGAAACAGGCTAACCCTCATGCCCCTGCTTTGCACTTGGTTCTGGGAGAGAGGGAGGAGAGGCCCTTAGCCCCTGCTGTTCTCAGTGGGGTCCCTCCAAGAGCAGTTCTTGTATTAACCACTTCACTGTTTTGTCCCCTTCTCGTTATCTGTTCTTGTTAGAATCTTTATTATTCATGGATGCAAAAAAAAAAATCCCATCATTAAACCATCATAAATATTCATAACACTTTGCAATTGTGTGCATTTCATTTAGCCACTTGGCAAAACTTCTCTGAAGTACCAGAGTTTTAAGAAAATCTGGCTAATGAGACCAGAGCCCAGGAAATGCAGGGTGGCTTTTCTACTTTCTGTTATTTGATTTTCACCTGAAAACAAATGCAGAGTATAAATAATAATTAAAAGAGATAAGCAGGGGAGGCGTTCCCTTGCAGTGAAGAGCCACACATTCCTTGGCTTTGTCTTGATTGTGCTTTTGTGTTGAGCAAAAGATAAGGTAAACACTGTACTACAAGAGAGGGAATCATGAGGCTGCAATGCTAATGGATTTATACAGGAGTCTACAAAGGCCAGATAAACCCCCTGCTTTGGTTAACGGGGACCTCTCTTCTCATGTTCTGTATAATTACTGACGTCAGGTTGCAGTTGAGATAAGCAGGGCCCTTTTCTTGGACTTACTATGGCAGACAGCCACCCCATTTTTAGTGTCTAAGGAAGAATTATATACATCTCTCTCTCTTCTTCTAATCCAGTTTATCTAAACTGTGCACTCTCCATCAGTACTGAGAGCTTCTCATGGGAGTGAAAGAGAACCCAGCAAACTTCTGCAGCAGCCGAGAGGAATTGGAATACGGTGCTTCCCCACTGCCACTGCCTCCAGTCCAGAGCACACAGATTTAAACCGGAGGAGGGGGGGACATTTTTTGTTTTGTAACACAAATTCATGACTTGAAATGTTTCTTTCCTATCTTTTCATCCTGAGGACTGTCCCCACAAAAAAGGAATTTTTAAACGGTATGAGCTTGTGGAGAGAAAATATTTATACCCGTATGTTTTGTAGCCCTTGCCTGCACTGGTTTAGGGTTCCTCCATGCCATTACTGACAGCATTTATGTTTGATAACGAGATGCCTTCCCTGCACAACAGCTAACAGGTGCTAGAAAACACTGGTAACATTCAAGGCTGCTCTCAGCAAGTTCTGCTTTCCCTGAGGAGCTTATACCAAGTAGAAATAAGTTACCACCAATCCAAGTGTTAGACTAGCTGTTCGTGTACAGCACTTTCTTAGGAAATGTCACATGTTAATGGGAGAGCGCTCCAGCTTCCCAAGCAGAGGACCAATTAAGAAAAGTTTGCCTTGGTCCCCATTCCTGTGGAATTAGAGTGGGTCCTGTTTTTCCAGTATTGATCCTTGAGCTCATTTGTGGTGTTTGGCATTCGTCTCCTCGTTGGTGGGCCCATCTCAAATACTCTCTAATTAGAGTCTTACTATGGTACCCCTCCCTGTGCCAACTGATAGGGGATATCAGCAGGGAGAAGGGGTTCCTCTCACCATTTATTTTATATTTCACCCTGTCAAGAAAAAAAGAAAAGTCTGAATCTTCAAGAAAATCAAGTGTGTCATTCTATATAATTCATTGTGTCAATTTAGATGTAGTGACCTTTGAAATATGGCAAATTTCCTCAGTACTGTAACATATTGAAATTCAAAATCAGGTTTTCAAATTCTAGCGGTGTTAATTACTCCCTCTGTGCTTCCATTGCACTTTCTTCATAGCCCTCTTATCCTATCATATTTGTTTAATGGACTATTTTGCTTGCAAACAACCATGATTCACTCAGCCTAACTCAAATAATGAGGGCTTATTTTAAGGATGTCAATGCCAATAATGGAGTCGGAGTGTCATGAAAACCTCAAAATGGAAGCCAGATAACGACCAGGCATTATAGTGACAGGAACTAGAGAGTGCTTCTGGGTTTAAGAAAACAGCGCTATGGAACTGAGCAGGTACAAGTTACGGCTTTGCTAAGAAGAAACAGGAGTAAGAGGATTTCTGTATATCTGTTCCTTTTGTTTGTTTAGCCCCCTCTCTTCTGACTCATTCTATTTATATTACCTCTCAAGAGGGACACATTGATTGTCCTGGGTAATTGCTAAATAGCAAGTAAGAGCAAAGATACTTTCTCCTTGCCAGAACACACACAGGGCCCTGACTAGCCTGTGGATTGGCTGCGTGTGAGTCAGGTGCCCAGTCTCTGTCCAATCAGCTGTGAGCACAGATGTGACGGTGCGATATCTTACATGGCTGCCAGGACTGCCTCCTTTCCTTTGCTTAAAAGGGACTGTGTGTTTGACAAGCTCCTTAACTGATTTGTACAACCTCATAATGACTGGAAGCTTTAACTGGATGAAGCCGGTCTCCTATTAAAAATGCCTATAGTGTTTAGCACAGATTCTGGCATATAGTAGGTACTCCATTAATTAATTAATTAATTAATTAATTATGAGAGAGGACACACAAGTGGGGGAGGGGAAGAGAGAAAGGGGAACAGAGGATCCAAAGCGGGCTCTGCTCTGACAGCAGAGAGCCTGATGTGGGGGTTCAGGAACTGTGAGATGGTGACCAGAGCCAAAGGCAGCTGCTTAACCGACTAAGCCACACAGGCTCCCCATGCTCCATAAACTACAGCCAAAAGAATAAGTGAATCTTTATATTCTTCTTTCCTGAGGCTGTGGGTGAAGTGAAGTAATGGAATCTGCATGTGATTTGGTATCATTTACTTGCCAAAGGCAGGGAGTTCCAAAGTTACATAATCCGTTTTAAGACTCGGTATATCTTACTTTACCTCTGTTGTTTCTAGATTTCTTTTCTTGATCTTTAGGAATCTAGCCTTTGTGGTAGAGTCAGCAAGTCAGTATTCTGTGAGGCTATCTTAGCTTGAGCTGCTATAACATAGATCACAGACCGGATGGCTTAAACAGTAGAAATTGCTTTCTCACAGCTTAATTGCAGGCTTGCTAGCCTCCAGGTGCCAGAATGGCCAGGTTCTGGTGAGAGTTTCCTTCCTGGTTTACAGAGAGCCATTCTCCTCGTTCTCTTGCCGTGTCCTCACGTGGTAGAGAGCAGAGAGTGGGTGTCTCTGGTGTCTCTTGTCTCCTGTCACAGACTCCATCCTTATGACCTAACGACGTAGGGTCACCCAAAGGCCGTATCTCTAAATATCATCACATTGGGGATTAGGGTTTCAACACATGAATTTTGAAAGACACAACTATGTAGTCCCTAATTTAGTATAACTTTCCTTTTCAGACGAGAAACTGGCTGTCATTCCCGCTATTCTCGCTAGCACCCCAGAATCATTCTCTGTAGGACACTATAGAATAAACCCACTAGCTTCCGCCAGAAAAAGCTATTTTGAAGAATATAGGTTAGCATTCTGGTTTCTTGTGGATCTGGCACTATTTCTGAGAGGGAAGGCTAGAGATCCCTCCTCAGAGTATGAACTCTTTCTGCTACACTGTGAGCTCCTCAAGGCCATGGGCAGACATCACAGGTGTTGAGAGTAGGGATTGGGGCAGGAAGAATATGTCAGGTCCCTCTCAAAGGGATTATAGGCACTCTGCATGATGGCTTCCGTCCCTCTATAGATTTGCCAGTAGGATTGTCTCCAAGTGACAGTTGCACCAAGATTCTGTTAAGCACAGTGGGCAGTGCAGACATGCAGCACCGAGTACAGGATTTATTATGCTTTGACAAAGGCCTTTTCATGCCTGGGAATTCCTCTGATCACATCATCATCATTCACTTGCTCCTTCCTCTGTATCCATAAACCTGATCGGGACAGAAAATGGGCTTAGAAGCAGAGGAAATATTGTACTGATTGGAAAATGAATCTTCCCTTTTACTAAACTTCCACCAAAAAAAAAAAAAAATGAATATCAATTCCTTCGCGGTAGGCTCTTGGTTATTTCCACATAGCTTGAAAGGATTGCTTTCCAGTACTTGGAGGTCTTCCGAAAGACTGTGTATACCTGTTGCATACAATAACTAGGTTTCCTGACAATAATTACCTTTGCTTCTTTCTCCACTACCGTGTTTGCTTCCCTGAAGCCTTCGGAAGAGTCGTGGTCAATTTCTGTGGAAACGTAGTGCTCACCCACATTTTATTCCTCCTCTCTATGGAGCTGTCAAAGCTTGGGCTAGAACAGTGTGGTATGTGAGCCTGCTGTGAACAACTTAGCAAAGGAGGTTGGTGTCCTCAACTAGACAGAGTAGATAATAAGTCTTGTGGGCAGGATCGATGATAAAAGGGGGGGGGGGGGAAGCTGAACTAAGAGATGGGGACAGCCAAACAGATTCCAGCTAAAACTGGTGCAGCCTGCTAATGAATCCACTAGCCAGTACTGAATTCTTGATACTCTCCCCATTTCTCAAATCAAGTTAAAAAATTGATTCCGTGCCAGTTACAAGGGGCAGAGCTGTCACTTACCAGGGAGATTAACTTGCTTTGTTGAATACTGACAGGGACTAGAGAAGGGCAGGACCCACACAGAATGCAGGGCACTCTGATTTGTGGTAACCTCGAAATCTGAAGTAGAAGTAAATTGAGAGTTTGTAATTTGCACCAGCATCCAGACTAAGGTAAACCAACAGAGGGAATTTTAGGAAGTCGTACACCAACATGAATTTTTGCCCTCTCTATGGATCCTTTTCCCAGACTGGCCAGCCCTTTGAAGGTACAGATCCTTGTCCTCCGGTGTTCAGAGTCTGCACTTTCATATTTAGCCATCTATACTGATCAAGAGAGGTTGGGCCCCAAACACTGGTGAAATGATGGCTCTGCCCAGCTCTGGAACATTGTGGAACTCTTGTGGGTGGGGAAGTCAACTGAGTTGAGGAAAAGACACCAAGGATTCCGAACACCAAGTGTTGCCTCTCACTAGTGTGGGCAGTTTTTTGTTTACAAATGGGGCCCTAGGAGATTCTCTACACTCTAGTCACATCCGTGAACACCACAGGGCCTGGCTGGCCATCCCTTAGCAGGATTTCTTTAACCACCACATTTTTGCTCTGTGGCTTTAGATGTTAAGTCAGACTGATGTTTAAATGTATCTAAAGTGACCTTCAGTGTCCTTTTAAATATCACCCTGCTTAGCATAGACAATGCCAAGTAAAAAAGTGCTGTGAATACATAAAGTTAGAAAATATGTAAGACTGTGAATGTGTGCATGTGGCACAGGGGGAAATTACTGAAAGAACTGACAATACAAATTATTCTCTTAAGTTCTTCCTAATTTTTAGAGAAGTTTTAATATGCACAGAAACTGGGGCATCCTGAGAAATTAGAGAATTAAAGTTATCCTTTATAATAAAACCGTTGACTCACAAAAATCTGGGAAGCTGCCTAGTGCCCCTCTCCCAATTACACTGCATTTGAAACTTGAAAAGGGGATAAATGCATTGTTTGTTTTTCTTTAGCTCTTAATCAAGCTCCTAGGAATGAAGAGTAACAGACTGGAGGCCTCTGTCCAAATCTCGGATCAACTTGACTTTGGTTCTTTCCCTGGGCTACCTGAGTTAAGTTGCTTTCTTCTGTTTCTTCAGGGAAGCATGATGACAATCTTCCTTTCCATTTAATTCTTCCCAAGCTTGTTGGAAAGAGCCATTAGTTTATGTTTTATTCTTTATGCCTGTGAGATGTTGGGATGAAATACTCTCGATAAACCACAAAGCCTATTACTATTTTAAGTACCTGCATCTTCCAGGAGAAGGAACACGCTGGCTCCCTGCAGGAGAAATAAATGGAGTCAGCTTTCTGGCTGGCACACTGTCTTTAGGAAAAAATAAAAAAAGACACAGATCTTCTTGTTCTGTCTCCTGCAGAAAATGTGTCTAGATCTAGTAAAGCAAAGCACAAATTTCAGAGGTGTTACGTGTCCCACATTCTGTGCTACACAAATCGGTTTTTTGTTTGTTTATTTTTTGGTCCAAAAGAACAAGCTTTGAACACAAAAAGGAGAGGATACTAAGGTGTTGATGAAATGTGTTTTCTAAGATGGGTATAGGAAGAAACACGTTCTTTCTCATTTTAGTGTCTTGTTTCATGGCTGTGAAGGAAAGAAAGCGATTTTGGCTATCTACGTCTCGAATGTTCTGTGCGGTTTGTGGGAGCACCTGGTACTTCTGAACAAAACAGCATGCAGAAATATTTTGTTCTGTTTTCCCATTGTAATCACTCTGAGTTTGGGGTGTGTGTGTGTGTGTGTGTGTGTGTGTGTTGGTTCCTCTCTTTGTGTTCTTGTCAAGATTGACAAGCATCCATGTGTTACCCAGTGACATGGAGTTCTTGCTTGAATAATCATGACTAAAATCCAGGATATTTCAAAACACATTATTGACTCAGAGAGCCACCCACTAGATTGGATTCTTATGAATTAACTCTGACAGCATCAATGAGGTGGTACTTGGACCCCAAACTGTCAAGTCATCCCATGCTTCTACTATAGCTCCAATGTGGCATCCTTGCTCCAGGTGCTAGGATATGCTTTGTGTTGCTTAAAAGGTTTCTTTAATTAATGTTGCAGAAAATCCCACATCGAGGGATTAAATTGAGTCAAAAAGTAGACCATGAGAAGAGTAACTCAAGGTTCTTTTTATTGGAACTGAGTGACACTATCCTATTGACTCTCCCTCAGGGTGAACCCTAACTAATGCCTTTGCTGGGAGGAAGATGGCAGAACTCAGGGGACACTTGGAATGGAGCTGGGGATGGTTTTTAATGAGAAGTAATGAAATTGTGTTTCACTCTTAGCATGTACTCGGCACGTACTGAGGTTCTGGGGAGGAGAGCATGACAGTCTTTGATGGAAATTGTCTAAAGGGTCATTGCATTGGGATATGCTGTGCACGAAGCCTTCCGACCCTTGTCTTCTGCCTATTAGTAAGGGGTGGCTCCAGAAATGCTGTATGGGAAGGGCTTAGAAGCTGTTTTCCTTTGGAAAGGAGAGGAAGAGCGGGGACTTGCCTAGAAGTAGAATTTGTGCAAGCAAATTCTTTTGTTTACTGAGATGCTCTCTCTATTTTTCTTTTTTAAATGAGTGGTTTGACTAACCACCCTTCCCCCAAAGCAAAGAAGCCCATGGGTGATGCCCTTAACTGATTTCTTGGGCAATGCAATTCCATGCCTTTTTTAAAAGCTTGTGCATTAATTTATCATCTGTATAAAAAAAAGAAACACAATTTTTGCAAAATGACTGCTCACAGGGCCCATCAGCAGTAATAATTCCATTTTAATAGGCATATATGGGGGCACCTGGCTGGTTTAGTTGGTAGAGCATGTGACTCTTGATGTTAGGGTTGTGTATTCAAGACCACGCTGGGTGCAGAGCTTACCTAAAAAAATGAAAAGAGTAAAAAAAAAAATAGACACAAATATGGATTTAACCACTGGTCTTAATATAGCAGAAAGTATCAAACTAAAACTGATGGAGGATATTGACTTGATTAGTTATTTATAATCATTTCTGAAGCACTTGTTTTCAAAAGGGGAATCAAAATGGGTTTGCAAAAATCATAATGGGTTTCACAGCATTTTTGCCAATGCTTTCTTGAAGGATGCTTCTGTTATCAACAGAATATGAGAGTAAGCTTTGCAAATAATCTCAAAGAAAATGTTTGGCAAATAATTCCTAAGAAACCAGAACAATCTGCATAATCCATCAGAATGATCTTGAACATTTTATGACACCTAGATTTTATACATTCCCATACTGAGGTGATCCAAATCGTTATCACTGAGAAAAGAGATTCAAATACATATGTGTTTTATATTCACTAACGTTTCCCCTATGATTTTTTTGTTGTTGTTGTTTTTAATTTGGTGTGCTAGAAGACTCAAGTTTTCTAAATACTTTCTTATCTACCAAACAAATAAAGTGTGGTTCCTGCAACACTGCTGCTCATGGTACCACCTCTGGTCCAGACTGCTTTCCCATTAGAGTGGGTAACATTATCTGTTGGGAAGTGGCCTCTTCGTCAGGGATTCACAGTCACTTTAAAATTATATTAGCCCCCGATTTTGCATGTTCTGCACTTTATCCCTCTTCTCTAATCTGAGTGTTCTGTAGCCTACCCCTTGCTGAGGTCCTGGACATCTCACAATTTGGTGTAGTCTCAGGCTCAGGAGCAGCATGAGTATTAAGGCAGAATCTAAAATTGTCATCTTTTCATCACTTCCCCTACTTCTGTAGGGCACTGTGGTGATTTCCCCGAACGAACAGCTTCATAATTTCCTTCCGTGCCCGTGCCACTCAGGTGTTGTCTTGGGTTTTCTCATTCCCACGGTCGCCTTTTAGCTACTATGAAAACTTAACTCCGTGCATTTCACCATTCTCATACAGCCCACAGTTTTTAAATCACAGAGTTTTGTTTTGTAAGAAGCTCCTAACCCCATTTTGACAATTTGTAAAGATAACTTACTTTCACTCCAAGCTTCCTAATCTTAAAATCCCAGTCTCCTCTTATGTGCCATATAAATGTTTGAACTTTAGATTTCCTCCATAAATAGTTACTATGTTACGCTTATACATGTCTGCCTTTTGTAAACTTGGTAAGTACAAATTGTAAACATTAACTTTATTCTGCGCAGCACTGAGCACAATGTCATGATCACTTAAATGCTTTTGATGATGAAGGTGAAGATGATAATGACCATGTAATGCTGTTCTGGTTTGAAAATATCACATAGGTAGTCCGGTACAGCTTTTTTTTTTTTTTTTTTTCTTTTAAATGAGTTGTTCCTCATTCTGTAAAGCTGTCATTCTTCATTAGCAAAAAAAGGTTACAGTAAGTTATAATTAGTGTTTAGTGCCCCGTCAAATAATTAAGTATAATAAAAGGCTTTCAGTGAGTTTAATGTTAACATGGTATAATTAAAGCCAAGTCTTGAAATGCATTAGTTGTCTATTATGTCAGATATTTGATGCTTTTTCCCTCTACACATGTGATTTTCAAATTGTGCTTATAGTAATGTCATCAAAGACAAAAACTCACATGACTCAGATGCAAAATGGGCTTTGCAGTGCCCAGCAAGGGCAGTATTCAGAAAATGAAATCACTTAAAGAACTCTTTTATTTACTGGTAAGGAAACTGAGTCCTAAAGATACTGTGTGACTTGCCCAAGGTCACACACTGGTAAGTTAATTCTTCCTGGATAGTGAGAATTTGACATTCAGTGTTGTACTGAAGTGATTATTATTACTGTCATTATTTCTCTGAAGTATGGGATGTTTGCTGGAAAAATGCCCATTCTGTCTCTATTTTGATGGGGTGAAAAACTACACGAGGTGAAAGAACATAATTTTTGTACTTAGCTCTTAATGTATTTAAGTGGTTTTAGGATGCAGGGCTTTGCCATAGCACCTGTTTTAAGGCTTAGATACAGAGACAAGGCTTGAATCTCACCATTTTCTCATCAGAATAACTGGAATGTGCCCAGATAGTTGGCCATTTCTAACCCTGCATTGTTTGAGCTTCTCAGGCCTTCTCTTGTGCGTATCATATAATCTTTTCTATCCACAAAGATTTTGAAAAATCAGCAGAGTACAAGTAGCCCCTGAAATAAAGGTGTCATTCAAGGAACAAAGTAGAAGGAGGGCTCCAATTAAAATGATGAAAATCTTTAATTTTTATTTAGGTATACTTGTACGGACACGTGTATATACAAATACAGATTGTATGGGTTGGTTTGTGTGTGGGTTTTTTTTTTTTTTTTTTACATTTTCTTTTATGTTTATATAATGTCAGCATTTCAAAACAGCACTCGATGAGTAAGTGCAAAGGAACTGCAAAGCAGGGCAGTACAAGCACAGGACCACACGGAGCTGGACTTCACACCCAGACGCACACACAATGAGTGGCTTCAATGGGGTGTCAAAAGTAAGCATGGAAAGCGGATTTTGACTCATGGGTAACCTCCAACATGCCAGCATCTATTAAACTGTACAGACAATGGGAGCAAGCCCATTGTAGGGAGATTTGTCTCACATCCGAGCAGCTCTTGGGCAAATGCATGGGAAAAACTCAGTGATGCCAAACCAGAGACAGACCTGCCCATTCACGGTTCTGAGGGAAAATAAAACGTGGGCGGAAGGAAAGAGACAAAAAAAAATAAACATCTAAAAGGGGGGGGGTGGTAGGCAAACGGGGGTGTTGGTGGAGGTGGTTTTCAAAAGAAAAAACGACTGACCACAGCTCTGAGAGCAATGAATGGAGGGGAATTTAAACTGTTTTATTAATTTTGGAGAAACTACTGAAAATGGCTGCTGCCGTTGCTAAGGCACCAGAGAAAAACAAAGTCCCTGAAAATCCACAGGTACTGTGCGACTCTTCCTTTCACAATGACACAGGGAAACAGCTCCCATTTAACCTTCCTAAATGGACTGGCTTGAAACCCTTCCCATGCTTGAGCCACGGGGGATTCTGGCACGTCTTCCTGGGGAGAAATGAAACAGTCTATGAAAACCACCACAAACAGAAAACCAAACCAAAATCCAGAACTGTTACTAAATTCCCTAAACCTTTTTAAACCAACATGCTGGGGGAGGAAGAACACCACAGGGCTCCAACATCAGACCTTGAAAACAGTGAGGATAAAATATTGATCAAAAAAGTCATGTTGTTCCAGGTCCCGAGATGATGGAGTCTTACGATTGGGCGGGTGATGACCACACACGAGTCCTGTATGGAGCAGTGTCTCAGCCATTTGTGACTCTTCTTAGCCACGTATACATTGGATGTTTCAAAGCCTCAATGCATGTTTTGTATCCTGAAAGACTATTGTTCTCACTTACAAAAGACATAAGAATCAAATTAATACTTTATTATCAAACACTATATACAACAGAGGTCGCTAAGAATACAGAATTTAAAGAACGCAGTTTTTTTTTTTGTTTTTTTTTTGTTTTTTTAATGTTTTACTTTTCTTTCCTCTGCCACCCAAGAAAGTACAGTACAAAACAATAGTCTAAACTAACACGAACTGTTACCTGGTCTATTAAAGGATACACAGTATCCACTAAACAGACAGATCCTTATTTCCCTGCTTCATGTTGCAAAGCCCTTGGCAACCAGGGGCAAAGGTCGCTGGGGTTTGACTAACTGGGGCTGAGAGGCAGCTAAGGCTGCCCTTCAGACTTTTGAGTTGTTTTTTGAATTAAAAGCTGCTACAAAATTGCATGACATCCTCCTAAGCCCCCAGAGGGTTGTAACACTACCATAAAAGGCCACCAGCACTTTCTGGACAAGATGAAAACTGTCTGATACCAATCATTTTCTTGGAAACTCCGTGGCAAGCATTACCTACAATTACATCACTTAAAGGTAGAGAAGCACACTGTCTACTGGTGTGGATAGTCTTGCTTTTTTTTTTCCTTTTTAAACTTAATTTGTAGTGGCATGATGAAGTAAAGGGGTCTAATTTCACTGTGAAAAATGAAAGACAATGGCAGAGAGGGCCATGAGTAATTATTTTATCATTTGTTAGAGACAAATGCTAGCAAAACCACAGAAGTCACCATTTCTAAAATGAAATTAGCACTGCTAATGTAGTTATGACTAACTGGAATCATTATAGGATCATTTGATTTCCTTGTGGTTATAGAACATGCAGTATTATTTTGGTTCTGACTATTGATCCATTTTAGAAGGTATCCGCCCCCCCCACCCCCACTCAAATCCCACTGGACCAACAAGCCGGTTAACTATTAATAAAAAGAAGTATTACTGGGTATTACTGAGAGTGCTGAGCATATACAGAGTTAAAGGAAAAAAAAGAATCCAATGCTGTGAACTTTTGTTTCAGTGAAATGGTGGCTGCCTTCTGTGACAAGACTCTGCCACTCCACAGAAGCTCCTGATGTCTGGGGGAACAGCACTGACGGTGTCTGCAAGGCCAGCAGCCTCACTGCCATGGTTCCAAGTGTGAACAGACCCGGCAGTAACATCCATTCCACATGGATCAGGTAAGCCCAGATTACATTTCAACATGTGTACAACTCTCCAGGGTGCAAGTGCCTTTACAGCTGCCTTTCATTCACATATTTTTCTAATTCAGAATTACTCACAATTTCGTAGCCAATTCCCATTCATAAAGTCTGTCCATACTGTGACCCCTCTCTTTTTTCATCTAGACATTTTAAAAAAAACAAATACATATTTTTAAAAAGCCTTATTTCCTGGACCGCTTCCAACTTTTCACCTATGACATAATCATGGCATTTATTTTTGTTTGTTTTATTTTTGAAAGGCATGGTTTCTATTGACATGCCGGGCAGTTAGTAAAAAGGCTAGATTTCCTTTCATTGGTCTGACACTTTCCCCTGTCTAGGCTTTGGAGCTCAGTTTGTGAGCCTCACCAGTAGTAACCCCAAGCTTGTATTTCCTGGTAACCAACTGGAAATGTCCCTTGTTGGCCATGCTAAGATTCCTCAAACAGGGTCATCTTGCGTTTTTTCTCCTTCTGCCCCGCCCCCACAATGAAACAAGATAGCCCCCTATATTTCTAAATGTATCAAGGGATACCACTTTTTTTCTCACAAGTTTAAATAGGACAAGCATATATACTCACTCTCAGCATAAAGTATATCTAAATAATGTATTTTCTATTCTAGTGGATTTTTAAAAAAATATTTTGTTAAAGTCTTTGGGACTCCATCTTGTTTATCTCCCACAGATAAACACATGTTCCCCCTACGCTTCAGGCTGTGTCAGAAAGGGAAAGAATATAAAATCAACACTTGACATTTTTTTATTCCAAACTTTGGAATTTTTATTCCAAATTTCCCTTTAGCCCTCCCAAGTAGTGCTGACTGACTCTCCTGGTGACAGGGGTGTGTGTCTGAGCCCCTGCAGTTGTGGAGTGTGGAGCAAAACGTGGGTACTAGGGTGGGAGTCGGGGAAAGGCCACAGCACACTGGCGCTCCAGCAAAGCCAAATCACATCTCCTCTGGCCACTGACCTCCTTTCCTTGGTACATATTGTCCCCCAGAGGAGTATCCAAAGCTATTCCATTATACACTCATCAACCCTGGCTTGTCAGCCTTGGGGAAGGTCACTTTATTCATAAAAATGCCTCTTTGAGTTTCTTTAAAAAAAAAAAAAATTGTAGCACCATGGTGATCTGTATTCAAAGGAAAAAAAAAATCTGGTGTGCATTGCCCAGTCACCAAAAAAATTAGAGGCACTCACACATACACACCCCCACCAAACCTAATTTTCTCTGTTCTCACACTTGTTCTGTGCTAGCATTCCCGCACCCGACCTGCTTTCTAGAAAAAAAGGCTTCTTTCATGGAGCACAAGTTTTGCCGTCAAGAATGCTTTAAGACAGTCATCTTAAAACAAAACAAAACAAAAAAACCCCCAGTGTCTCAACCTTTTAGAAGCCTGTTCATTTATGTACTCCTAGAGGAAAGGGTGTAATATTATATCTATTCTTAATACCTCCCCTCTGGACTCGACACGGTGACACGATGCCCCGCACGATCAGCTTACAGTCCTGAATGAGAAGGCATAAATATTGTATGGGAGAGCACAACCCTCCTGGGCCTTGCCGTTCCTGGCTGCATCTGCCACTATTCTTCCTTGTCCGTATACCGCTGACACAGGACGCTAACGGAGGTGGGCTCTGAGAGGAGAATGCACAGGAGCTGACGACCACTGGTGTCACTGTGACAATTTGGCATTTTCATCTGGAGTCCATTTAACTTGGAAGGGGTGAGAGAAAGTCAAGGGCAAGGGCTAGGGGTGGGATGGGGTAGGGGAGCAGCCACTACTTTAGCCCCTCCTGGCCCCAAGTTGTTGCTTAGAATTCAGGCTGAAAGAAAGAAAACAAAAATCTGACATCTGCCAAAAAACCAATAACAAGTCCCTTCTTAGGATGAGCAGTTAGGTGGATCTCTGGTGTTCCAAGACCCTGATGTTTTCTGTGACAGGTGACGGGAGGAGACTGTGCTATAACGTCAAAAGCATCGCCAGGAGGAACAGTAGGATTGCCAAAAGGCGGCTGGGTATCCTTGGTGTTTGTGCCGCGTTCTCACCGCGGGATGGCTCGGCTGACTCATGTACGGTGTCATCTGTTCAAATAGAAAGCACACATTCCAATGAGATTTCACATCCTTAATAACTCTCTTGCAGCAGCCTGCTGTTAACAGACCTCGCCACCCTCTGCAAAGTAGGGTAATGAACCTTGTGCCACCATTGACTTTCATGTCTGCATAATCACTCATTATTTACAGCAAACAAAGGAGAAGCAGAGAAAATTGGACTTTTTCAGCAATATTATTAACTTTCCTTAAAGAGTGAGGGGAAAAAATTGCACACAGACTGTAACCTCTGGCATGTGATCTCCTTTTCACTAACACACCTTGCACAAAGCTGAGATACCTGAATGCACCTTTTAAACCCAAGATGCCACGGAGAAGCAAGTAACATGTTTGGCAGGGGAGGCTGTAGTTATATTGGCATGTTGGTGGTTGACCAGAACGGGCTGCCCGTTTCCTGCTTTCTAGCTGTTTCAGAGGATTAGTGTTGAATGCCTGGTTGTTGGTTACCTACGTGAATTGTCAGATAAGAAAAATTAAATGCCAAAACCGCATTTAAATTAACTACACATAATGCCCACTAAACCTCAATAAATGGTGCCCACTAGTTTGCCTACAATTGGGAATCAATTATGGTGCTATTTCCATTACAAACCCTGTATCTCCAGGATTAAATTACTTGAACTTGACTGTTTTTATTTTTATCAGGCTGAAGCTTGGCACATAAATTATCGGCGTGGATGCAAATTTTCCTCTAAATAAAATGGATTAAGTGAGGTAAGCTTCTTTTATTTAGCTATAAAGTGTTCTACGAGGCTGCCTCTGACTTTGGATAGCCTTCCTGATCTGCATGATTAACAGGCTTAACTTTGAAACAGGAACTTTGCAGCAATTAGTACCCAAAGATAGATTGGAGGCCTGCCTGGGAGCCATGCTCTGCTCCAGTTTTGGTCTTCTTCCTTCCTCCTGGCTTAACTTGTGCTTTTAGACTACATGTTCTCTGAATTACATGTTCTTGGGGCCAAGGTGGCGGGGAGGGGTTCAGCTGTAGATTTTATTTCAGCATCAGGGGGCCTTCCTGTAAGAGTGCAGAGACTGTCATCTTGTATTCACTCCAATTGAGACTCTAGTAATTTGGGTCAGTTTTGTAGACCTCAAAGGATAATTCCTAAATATCCCGGCAGGACCCACGTACAACCCCTTAATGGACTGTTAATTCAAACTCCTGTAGATTGTCACAAGTCGCAATGAGGATGCTTTCTTTTTCACTAGGTATCATCACCATCACACTCCCTATTCTTGGTCCTGCAATGACCACTTTTCAGGCTCACAGGCTGGCCCTGCTTCAGACATGCTCAGGTAGGCCATTCCCGCTCATCACGTTCATTGCCACTGTGAACTAGGCAATAGATCCTGGCAGTGTCCAGGCTCTGCCCTGCAGTGCTCTTAGCACCTGAGCCTGTCCTCACGTAGAAGCTCCTGCATCTCTGTGTCACGTCTGCTCCCCTTTCCTGGACCTCAGCAAACCTGCGTGGAGTGGCTCTTGGCTTAAAAGACCAGAGAAGGTTAGGAAGCAAGAATGGGAAGTTAAATGGATACAGAGGAAAAAAATATAAAGCCCCACATGGTGCAGCCAACGACTTGCGGTCTCTTCTCCTCTGTTCTTCTGTCAGCCTTGCAAATGTATTAAATATGTAGTGAGCAGGACTTAGACATAAGTGCCCTGAATGGCCCTGAAATTAAAATCCAGATCACTTCAGGAGCATTGATGTGTTGTCCATCAGAACAATAGAGAGTACTTCAGGTTTAATTTGTACCAACCAGAAACCCTCAGGCTTCCAGATTTCATTTTGAAATACCGTTTATATTTATACACCTGAAATTACATCAGCTGTTGGGTTCTTCTCCATCGTGTTTTCACTACCATGTTTCCCAACCCTCTTCCTTGTGAAGTGTGGATGTGTACTGATAAAAGGTACTTAGGTAATATACAGGTACTCAGCATGCACTGAAAGGACAGTTGCCCTCCCTGTTCCTCCAAGATGCTCCGCAAGGTCTAGCCAGTGTTCCAGGCAGCACAAGACAGGGTGAATGACCTTGCGGACATTGAGAGGAGGAAAGCTTTTGTTTTACCTACAAGTGAAGCATGAGGTTACATGTACATTTCAGTCTTCTAATTGTGGATCGATTATTTGGAAGTAACCCTTTTCTAAACAACTAACCAGGAAGTGCCACTTTGCACTCAAAGGGGAAAATCTGTCCCTTTAGGGCATGATGGTTCTTCTCTTCTCTCTGTAACAGGCTGGTCCTGGCTCGGGATTCTACAAACCATCCTTTGATTATAGCAGGGCCTCACTGTTGGAAGATTCCATGGCCCCTGAGCAGCAAGATGAAAAACTGGCTGTTATTTGGGTAAATCTGAGCAATTCCAAAATTCTAAGGAAGGATTCTTAAGCAAAATCTATCCCAATAGAAATCACATCTAAACATCAGAGAATTTCTAACACTCATAATGGTGAGTGTAGCTTAAAAGCAGAAAATATTCCTCCTCTGAAACCAAATCAAGCCTTGCCTCCTGCCTACCAGGATTCTACAATATGAGGGTTTCAATGGTTAATTGAGAAAACACGAGCAATATTTTGGAGCATATTATGTGGCATATGTCTGCCCTGAGATCATCCTGTATCCCTGATGATAGGAAACTGGCAGGCAGAGTGTGCAAGCAAACAAAAAAGACAAATACATTCCAAAGACAGGTGAATTAGTACACATTACCGAGAACATGCAGTGGGATCCTTTCAGGCTTTCTGCATTCATAAAGTCTAGGTCTATACTCAGACATTCAACACAGTGGTGCAAAGCCACAAGTCTGACTGAAGTTTATGAGGAATAAGATGAACTACTCAAAGTTATTACTGCATTCATATAGCCAGTGATGGTAGCTCAACCTTGTCATAACTTTTTTAGTGAAGATGCTCACCAGAAAGCCCTTAAATACAGTCACAACTGACTCCACGAGCTTTTCTTGCACAGATCCCTATACGTGTGCACCCGCATTTCCACTCTCCAACGTATGCACTCACACACACCACATTCTGTTAAACTTCAAACTTCCATCAGTTATATGTGCGTAGGTTTGGGGGCCATCATGGATTTTAAATGCTCAGTGAAAAAACCTGTTTCCCAAAGACCGTGAAATATGCTCACATATGAATGCATCTTAATATCTTGCATTTTACCATTATTTGAATTCAAAGGTAATTTTCCTAATGCAGAGCAGTCCTCAGTGTAGCTACTGGTTACCAGAGAAGAACACACAATCTATTATTTCTAAATAGTCTCTTGCTCTCTTGATAGGCAATGGAATTTACCTGGAAAAAAGATTATTGGAAAGATATGCCTACATCTGCCACAATATGCATTAAAAAAAATCCTAATTCAGAATAACTTACGGTTACAACTTATGCCTGACTCTGCTGGTCATTCTACACCTGACTTACTAAGAAATGCAAAAGAGTAAAGTTCTCTTTATGAACATCTATGTTTCTACTGACGGTAAGTAAATCCTACTTTTACATTCACGTTGGGATAGGAGTTGAGAAATCTGAACATTAAATTTGGATCAGTCTCAAACTAGTGATGCAGCCTGGGCAAGTCTCAGTTATCAAGGGAAGAGTGTAGACTTTGTGGTCCTTAGGAGACAGCCCCTCTAACTCATACATCCTATGAGGGACCAAGTCCGCAAGCTTGTGAGGAGTCTCGTACCATGAAAAGCCACAGTAATGCTTCCAGGTTTCCAGGACACAATTAAAATGTCTCTGTGTCGGCATTCATTCCTTGCAACTTTCTAAAGCAGCTAACTGATCCCTGGGGAGCCAAGAAGGCCTCTCAGAGCTTTCTTGTACACACCTCCCATTTGTGCTGGGGTAAGATGCCTGCCTTAGAAAAACAAGAATGCTTGGGGAAGAAAATCTGACTCTTAATGTGAAAGCTGTTTTATGTCCTGAGGCACCACATTTACTCAGGGTAAGTTTCCCTAAGGCTCACTGACTGTCCTAGTAACAATATTCCAAAGAGAAAGTGGACTACACAACGCTTTAATTTCTAGGACCATAAAAAAAGAGAAGTTCCACTATAAATAGATGAAAAAAAAAAGTCTCTGTTCACACAAGGTGGGGCGGGAGGGGGGCTCCCATCTTTCTGTGAAGAAGAAATAATTTTAATTCCATTAAGCTTTGAGAGTTTTGTGAGAGTTGGGTAAGGAAACCAGTCAAGATCTCAAGCCAAGTAGGACAAAGAGAGGAAACCACAGGAAGGTAGGCATATGGGGGCATCAAGGTACAGTCCTCACTGCACAGTGGATACAGGACTCCTATCCGTCCGAATCAGTCTAGTTACATTTATAACCAAATGGATAGTATACAGCACCATTTTATACTCAATACGCTACAGTGTAGTTACAGTGTAAATACTTTGATGAGTGCTTCTGTGGGTTTTATTTTTCTTCAGTGACAGGAAAGTTTGGGTGTGTGGAGATCAGCAGTAGAAAAAATGTATCCTTAATACTTATTTTGCCTCAGCCATCAAGGATCACATTGCACTGGGTCGATGACATAAATTTGGAGGAGCCACAAGTGTGTGATTTGTGTTGGGCAACATGATTATACTTCTCCAGACCAATTGCTACTGATAACAATAGCACAAATAATATTTGAAATGAAGGTCTTTCGATCAGTTCAATGACTGCACGTGAATTGCTAGAGAAAATGAAATATGTTGAATTAGCTGCGATTTTGTGTAACAGTCTTGATTACTTTCATCCATAGATTTGGAAATAATGTAAAAAAATTTATAAGCATACACGATAGAATTTTTTTCTGTCTTAAATGAAAACAGATCCATTAATATTCACAGTGATTCACCAGCATGCTTGGAGGATATGGTAAAAAGTAGTGAGATTTTAGCATTCTGATGGGGCTTCTATATTAAGATACTGCATTACATCAAACCCATGTCCAAAAAAGAAAGGTCATATTTTATCTAACATGCATTACACGAAGATACTGGAGAATGAAGTAGAATATAAGTAATATTAGCATTGCTAGCAATGAGCAAAAAGCAGAGCAACTATAACGTGCAAACATGCGGAGAAGAAGAAAGGAAAAAAAGTACGGAAGCACCAGAGAGAGATGCATTTGTTAAAAGAGATTCTCTAAGCATACTAACCTGCTGGTTCTAATGAATTTTCTACTTTGTCGTTAACATCGAAAACACGATCATGAACACCTATAGTTTTCATACAGCTATCTATAACAAAAATAGAGATAACAGCCAAATATGTTAGTGAAGACACCCTTAAACTCCCATTTCTTTCTTTTTTTTTCTTTCTCTCTATTTTTTTCCTTTAATTTATGTAGAGATCGTTTTACAATCAATGGCATGTGTCCAAATGCCAATATTGTTCCCATTTGCTGTGCACGTACAACAGTCTAAGAAACAACAAGTTAGCAACTGCTGTGTACTTAAAAATAAAAGCATCATGAAGAATGATGAGAAAAAATTTGATGAAAACTAAAACATGGATGTTGATATACAAAACAGATACCACACAGGATTTAACAGTAAAAAAAAAAAAAAAAAAAAAAAAAAGTTTTACCGCCGTGAACCAGACCACACAATAAAGCATGCGCAATGAAGCCACCCTCTGAAGCTCATTCTAGTCAACTTACTTGTTGGTCTCACAAAGACTTTGAGCTTTAGACAGGACCTTCTTCCATTATCTGGGATTGCAGAGGCTGTGGATAAGACAAAATGAGAGAGAAAGGAGAGAACAACAACACATTATTCTTCATTTTCAAATGCAAATGGTCTACAAGAAACTGTTTCCTCAACAACAGGAGCATACTCTACTTTTTCCCAGAAGTTAAAACAAAAATACTTTTCAGATTGATGGAGACTGCTAGAAAGAGCTACTTTCCCATCCCTATCTTTTCTTTTCAATACAGTAAGGACTCATGCAAGAATGTTGGTAATCTACAGGAAAATACTTTGGATTTTTATTTCAAAGGCTCTTCCGTTTAACTTTATCTGTTATCAATTTTCTTTAAAATAAGAAGATAATGCTTGAGCCCTCCGGCCTTCATAGAGCTCCTCCGCATCTCCTGCAGGAAAAGGGGCCCAAGGTGAAAGTGCTGGCAAAAACCAGTAACAAATAGTTACAAGGCCAACTTAAACATGACCTATTTTTGCTGGGGAAAGCAAAGCTTTGTCTGTCCTGAAAGCCTGTCTGTCAGTGCTTTGCAGGTAATTCAATTAGAGGTTTTACTCAGAACTTGGCTCTGCATTCTATATGACTAAACCGAGCCCAGCAACTTCCATCATACTATTATAAGTACAATATGCTATTGAGAAAGCACACTGGTGCAATGGTACATTTATTTTAAGAATTTTGCCACAGAGAAGGATGGAAGTAATAAAGCGGGCTTACCAAAACATGACAACATGTTTCAAGTTATAATTCATTTGAGGAAGAAACTTTCTTCTCCTCTTCAAGATAATAAGACTGTAAACTTTCTCTGCATTGGAAAGATTATCTCCCCTCAGTACACACAGCATAATGTCAAAGGGATTTCCAAGGGCGGTAAGACCCTTAACAATCTCATATGTTCACTAATGCATTCTAGAAATGACAGAAATTACAGAAACGAGTGCTGCATACTTTCCTCCCTGTGTGTTTGCTTCAAGTGGTTTCTTCAGAAAATGCAAATGACAGCAATTAAAACTCACATGGCTTACGGTTATTTGGTAATGCCCTCAGTGACAAAGTCAGGACCAGTGTTTGATATGCCTTCTCTCTCCTTTATTTTTTATTTTGATTCCTCATGGGAGCCCAGAAATTGAAAACGCTTAGTGCATAGGTGAGGGGATTCAAGATGCAAACTCCAAACTAATTTTACACCAGTCTCCTCCAGTAACTCCAGATCCATGTGCTGGAGAACTTATAAATTCACCACCTAAAAGAGATCAAGCTGTAAAGGACCCCTAGTGTCACTATTCAGCACCTGTTGAAAACTCTTAATTCTAAGACTAAAGTATACAGAAAAGAGGTTTTTGTCTCTCCCCTTCTCCCCTCTGACAAGCAGTTAAGAAGTGCTAACAGCTGGCTTTGCTGTAAGCTTTCATTAAATCAAAGTCGGAAAAACTCCCTCTACTGACATTTACAGTAACTAGTGTGTTATTTAGGGCACAATATTTGCACTCTGTGGTTTGATCCAGGAAATGGTGTCCTTCCTCTGGACCCCAACTGCACATGTGCATGTCACAAATACAGTCCGCATACGTGACTCCAATTCATTAGAAAAACCATGGGTTCTTGAGATGGTTTATATCTTATTCACGAGAGGTGGTGTGAAAAGGTGACACGTGGATATTTACACTGCCATTTTATGGACTTTGGAGCTGAGATCAACTCACTGCAAGCTTCGTGAACTTGATCTGCCACATGGAAGAACGGATTGAACCAAAGATCCTGCAAGACACAGTAGGCTTGCGGCAGGATCAAGTGTTTAATTATTTTAGTGGGGGCACTTTCTGGGAGTTGGTACAGGTCTTTCAGATTTATATGTCAGAGAAATCCTGTATATTCAGGACAGAAAAATCATTGTAGGGCACACAGGAATAACCAAACAGCAACAGATGATAAGCTGTCTGGGAAAAACTGAAGAGCGATCTCTCACCAGCTCTGAGAGATGGACAGTTGGCCTTAGCTACAGGCTGCTACACTCTTCTGTGAATTAAGGATATAACACTTAAAAAACACATAATGTACTTAAAACAAAAACCTCTTTTCCGATCTAACTTCTCCATCACATCCTCCTCTCCCATCACCAGAAAAGCTGTAACAATCATGTGACCTACATGTTATACTATAACTATTAATTACACTCTAATCCTGAGAAAAATTGATGAACAAAGAATAAAAACATATAACATGAGTACACAACGCAGATGACATTAAATCAGCTACCTCTGCAACCTCTGACCTGAACTCATGCAATCAGTTCTTAACCCTTACAAGCTAACCTGAAAATGTAGGACATGCCAGGTCAGCGATAACTGGGTTCCTTGCTCACCCCACAGAGAAACAAAACCAAAAAGCCTAAAAACTTTTCATGTAAGATTTTAAGAAGCAGGAGTCCGGCTTTATTCCATGTTATGTTCCAGGTTTCTTAACCCCATACTCCCCAGATGACAAATGTAGGATGCCTTTATACTATGTGCAAAACACACTATTAATTATGAATATTTGAAGACTAAAAGGTAATCTAAAAAGTGCTTCACCAGTCACAAGTAAACAAAAAGCAGTGGACTGAACATTAAGAACACCAAATAACAGAGGAATTGAAAAATGTAACCGTCACACAAGTGAAGTTATAAAGAAAATCCTCTCGGGATCAATTATGAGCAAAAAGGAGTTGCACATGGACACAAGGGAGTAAAAGCTGAAAATGTGCCTGACTTGTCTCAGGAGGTAGGTAGTGTTAATCCTGATAATTCTAGAGCTATGACAGTTTATAATGGCCAACACTATCTTCATTAAAATAAAATCTGTAACTCCATATCCTCCTTTCCTTAGAAAATTAATAGTCAACATTTGAAAACCGATGATAATTACTAACAGCTTCATCCATCCATTCAAATGCTTTAAAATTCCTACTATGTGCCTGCTTCCCTGTTAGGTACTAGGGGTACAAAGGTATGTAAAACACACTGTCCCTCTCCTTGTGTGGGTGCTTATTCCAGCCGGGGACATAAATATGAACCACATGAATATGAACCATGGTGTGATAACGGAGGTCTGTGTGAATTGCCAGCAAAGCTTTAGGCATGGACTTAGCTTGGTCTAGGAGTGGGACGCTGTCCCAGACGTGTTTATCAGAGGGAATTTTATCGCCTACAGAAGCCAATCAACAGGATATGGGACAAAAGAATTAAAACAGTTCCTCCCTTGGGGCGCCTGGGTGGCTCAGTCAGTTGACCGGTCAACTTGGCTCAGGTCATGAGTTTGAGCCCCGCATGGGGCTCACTGGTTCCCTCTCTCTCTCTCTCTGCTCCTCTCCTGCTCTCTTTCAAAAACGAATCAACGCTAAAGACACAAAAACAAAAACAGAACACATTTCCTCCCTGAGTTGCCACAGTGGAGCTTTAGCAACCAAAATTAAGTCTTAACCAGCAACAGATGAAGAATAGCTAGACCTGAACTCTTCCCATGAACATACATGGATTTTCTAACAGACTTGGTCAAACTAAAATATAAATGCAACTCCTGTCTCAAACATTTGTCACATAATCCACATTCATATCCTTTTATTCGGTTTATTGCTGAAAATGCACATTTGGAGTCTGGAAGCTGGGAATCGGGGTAGGGGACCATTAAAACAAGTACAACCTCTCATTCCCTGATCTTAATAGAAACTTTATAAATCAAACCACAGGGTTCTTTCCCCCTACTGATCTGCAAAAAAACAATCAAAATCATACAACACGTAATGAAATATAATCTGAGGGTCTTCTGTGTTTAGAGTATCATGCTAATAAGGCCATGAAGGCTGCATATCCTCAGTCTGTTCCATGACCTCAGACAGGGGCCCCAACTCCAGCCATTCCTGAAAACCTGTTTCCTGGGTCTCCTGGGGTCAGCTCAGCTCAGCACTTATCAGCCAATCTGATACACAAAGGGGACCACATTCAGTGCCCCCAAATCAGTACTTCTAGAAGATTTAGCGTTGTCAATGTAACAGTATTCACATCGCAACTCACTACAGGCTTATCAGGTGGACATGGCAAACAGTATAATGGCACCATGCTTTTCACAGGTAGCTTGTGACCTGGCTCCAATTATTCTCACTTGAGAGCGGGCTGAACCTAGCTGTTTTTGCTTCTAACGAGTAGAATACAGGAAATGTGATAGGATGTCATTTCTGTGAGTGTGTTGCAAAAGACCATGACGACTTTCTTGCCAGCACTGTTTCTCTTGCTCATGAAGCAAGGTGCTGTAGTGTGAGAATCTCAATGCAGAGGCCCAGTGGCAAGGGACTGAGGGAGACCTCCAGCCAAGAGTGTGCAAGGAACGCAATCAGCCAACAATCTGATGAGGAACTAGAGAGTGAATCCTTCTCAACTGAACCTTTAAATGATTGTTATCTTGTGGGAGACCCATACCCAGAGGACCCAGCTAAGCTACTTCTGGATCACTCATCCACAGAAACTGTGAATATTAAATGTCTTGGCCCCAAATTTGGGGGCAATTTGTAACTCAACAGCTAACTGATACAGTGCTATATAAAAACAACTTTGTGCTACCAAAAGCTTCCCATGGCCGACTTGAGTAAGACCTTAAAAGCTAAGGCACTGGGGTCTCCTCTCTGGAAAACCACCATGCCCGTTTCCACAGGGCAGCTCCTGCCTTATGCGGCTCCCACGTCTAAACAACTAGATCCCTTCCTAGTTACTTTTCAAGCTACTGTTACAAGTCCACTTAAAATATGCCTTGAAGAGAAGTAATTATAAACTGCTGTTGAAGAAATACTACAAGATGTATCTATTTGTTTTCACTCCAGCCCTTAAAAACGGTTTTTCATTTTCCTGCCCATGCCACTTAGTTTGTTTTCGCTAATGCAGCCAACCTGTGCTTTTCTGTGCAATTATCATGTCTCACTTTAACTCCAAATTGCTGGGTGAACTAAAAGGAGCTTTGATACAAAATGTAAACTTAAATCATAAGACAGAATGCCCTTCCTCAAACAGGAGAAATAGCATGTACAGATGAGCTTAAAAACACGTGAACTAAGGGGCGCCTACGTGGCTCAATGGGTTGAGTGTCCAACTTTAGCTCAGGTCATGATCTCACAGTTCATGAGTTTGAGCCCCGTATCAGGCTCTGTGCTGACAGCTCAGAGCCTGGAACCCCCTTCAAATTCTGTGTCTCCCCTCTCTCTGCCCCTCCCCTGCTGGCACTCTGTGTCTCTCCCTCAAAAATGAATAATGTTAAAAAACAAATGTAAACTAAAAGGACTGTAATAATAAGTTAAAATTATCTTCGTATCAAAAAGCTTGTATCAATTATCTTATACACAGGCTATTAAATTAAAAACAAACATTTTGAGATTTCAAGCAACTAAAAGTAATCAAGGCAGCAAACATCCTTTTTTGTGAAGAACCAGAAGCTTAGCAGATAGGGTGATATACTCTGGTATTTTCTTTCTCCACATTTTTAGGTCCAATACTGTACTCATCAGTCAACATTAATATCTCTGCCTAACCTAATTCATCCCCAAATCTTAATTCCTAAAGCCAAAATCCTTCTCCTTTACCGTGTCCCTTGTCAATCTGGGTACCTCGAGAAGTTGTATTTTTAAGAACAGTCAGCCACTTTCTTCTTCCTTTTAAAGAAATGAGTGTGTGTGGGAGCATTAAAAATGCAGTTTTCCATTATGTTTGCCACAGGCAATAGTTCTCAATTTGTGCAAGTCAGAAGAAGAGATAGGCTATTAGTTGTTAGCAGAACCTAGTCTTTTCTCTGCAGGTTTTCATGTAGTTTAACATACAACACAGATACATGCAAATTAGACCAGGCGACAGCAGAATTAAGCATTAATATTCCTTTCGCAATAAATGCTGAAAAAGTAAAGCTCACTTAAATAAACAGTACTACTGGAAATGTCTTCCAGAATTTAATGAATCAAAATCCATTTTGTATCTGTGCATGGAGGTAGGGAACAGAAGAAGTGGTGGGTGTAGGATAGAGATTAACAAAAGCCATATGGACTTTTTGGAAAATGGTTACCAGACCGAGAAAAAGTCTTAAAAGTTAGGCCTCTTGTTAGGAAAGAATATCCCAGCAACAATTGCAACTGGCCATCTGCCCTTTTTTAAAAGGCAGCGCAACACCTAATTTTCATATTAAGAACAAAATGACCAGTTACGATGGAATACACTTCGCCATTTTACCTTTTGAGGTTTAAAACTCACATGTTTTAATAACCTGCTCTTGGCCCCAGGTTTATTAAACTTCTATCCTAAGAGCAACCACAGGAGCTGGCTACATTTGCCCATACCTTTTATCCTTCCCAGCCAGTGGTGTTTCAAGACTTAAATCACTGGCAGGTTAAGGTCAAAGCCCCACATGTAACACTTGGAAAAGAGGTTACTAAGTAGAGGTAGGAACCTTGAAGAAACTTAAAATATCATGTAAATACTAGAATCTCTGATAGGCCTCTAGGGATGTGTCTTTTAAAAAAAAAAAAAACTAGAAAAGGAAGAGGGGTGTTTCCCACTGTATAGTAAGGGTAGAGCAATGTACTCCAAGAGCTAAAACTCGTGTTTCAACACCAGGGAACTGTAACAGGGACAAATAATTAGAGTAAAGTTCAGGGAGAGGGAAGTGAAATTAGTTCCAGCTGTGCAGCCTCAGACAAAAGAGAAAATAGAAGGTACCACCCATCACACCCATTGCCCCCCTTTCCCTAGCTCTCCACCCCCTTAGGCCAAATTCTCACTGCAAATGCTAACTTAAGTAGTATTTAAATTCCAGGAGCTAAGCCTCAGAAGATCAATTATTTTTTCTTTGCAACCTCAAATAAATGGCTGAGGACAAGTTTCTTGCCACTGATTTCTAGGAAAACAAACAGGACATTATCATGCTTTTGTACAGATTTATTTCAAGGGTGGGCAGACTTTTACTTGCCTTTTAAAGCTCAATGACAATGAACTTATTTCTACTGCTACTCAAAAGGGTAGGGTCTGTCTCATATACTTTGGTATCTATTAAGGCATGACCAAAAAGTAACCTGGATTTTAGAGAATGCTTTTAAATTATCCTCTATACAGGAAGAATTTTCTAGTTCTTTTTAAGAAAAAATGAAGTCAGCTTAAACGTATCTCCTTCCATGATGTGACCGGAAAAATCCAGTCCACATAGGCACAGAAAGCGAGATAATATTTAGATAGTATTTTAATTGTTAACTGTATTACCTCATGTTCAGAGTTTTAAGTTCCTTCCTGGATATTTTACTTAAAAAAAAAAAAAATCAACGGACAGGACATATTTTAACAGGAAAAGTAAGTTTCCTGTTACAAATTGCATTGTAACTATTTTCTGAGACCTGGACTAGCCTGAGGCCACACTACTGAAATGACTGTCCCAGGTCATCAAGGTCAGATAGTTCTCTCTCTCTTGTTTGTGTTGATTTTGATGAATTTTGCCTGCTGTACCAGAGAAGTATAATCTGACAAAAAGAAAACAAATAAGCAGAATGACTCACTTACAAAAACTCTTCTTCAGCTAGAAGCCACAGAATAAAGGTAATAACAAAAACAAAAACTTAGACAAAAGGCAGAATTCCTAGAATCCCAGAGAGGAACTATTTATATTATTCCTTCTCCACAGGCTCTTTATGGCACCTCTATGATCTGTTATTGGAGTTTCTGTTAACTGGTAAGCAATGAGAGCCACAAATTCCATTCCTCATTTATACAGTATTTAGCAGGAACAGTGTATCATATAGCACAAAGGCAGCAAGACAGTAATAAGTCATCAAGTTAATACAATTCAAAGAAGCTCCGGGAAAAAAGCTATTATTTCTTTGCAGTTTCCATAACCACTGTCATCCTGATCTTCCCGAGTGAGGGACCTTGGAATGGGCATGGTTTAGTGGTTCAGCACATGCACAATGATGATCTCAATTTTTTTCCTGGTTCACCTGTTCTGGCTTCTGTGGTGCCTTTCAGTCAGCTGCTTAACCTAAGTGGGCCTCTGTTTCCCTATGGGAAAAAAAAAAATTAAGTATGACCTCCTCTAGAGGAGCGGTAGGCTGTTAGCTTGCACTTAGAAATGCAGGTGACAGATCTCTTTAGATCTAGAATATCAGGTCACTATTCCACAGATTGACAGAATGAGTTCTGCCCTTACCACTCCTTCTGCACTTGGATTTCCCTCAGCAAGTAGTCCCTAGTTCTGAGCATACATTTACAGGAAGGGGAGGGGTCGGGTTATGGATAGTTGTGACAAAGTTCTTAGTCATAAGGAAAACCAGGGGGACACGTGTGACCTTTTACTTGTAGCCTAAATTAGAAAAACTGTATTCTACCATAGTTTTGATGTGGACATGGGGGGTAAAGGGGCTTATATGAGTAAGTGCGCTTTGGGGTGAGAGTTCAGAAAATTACAAAGGGCACTGGATGACCTGTTCCTTTTGAAAATCATGCTAAGATTCTCTGAGTTCTTCAATCCATGTTAAGAGTGTGACCGTGCTATTGTATTAGAGAGATGCCGACCAAAGACGAGGACGTAGCTCCCACAGAGCAGTTAGGAGGCCAGGCATGGAGACCGCCTTTGCTGCTGGGCACAGAGACAGAGTGGAGGGAGCCCTGGTGCTCAGGGATCGCAGCCCAGAGGGGAGGCAGCCTGCCGCCACGCCCACACCAGTTCATGAGAAAGGTTCCTGCACCCGAATTTGATATTCTTTTGCATCCTATTTGGGTAAATATCTATTTACACATGTCAATTATGTCTTTGTTTTTCTTGGCCAGGAGGCTACGTTCTCGCAATGTCTGCCATTTCTGGAGCTAAGGTAAGTCTCTGGGCAAGGGTAGCCAGGCCCCATGGAACCCCAGAGTCCTGAACAAATGAATGTTCTCTCTTTAGAAGGCTAGATTCCCCCAAAGAGGAAGTCATTTAGGTACCAGGACTGTACATTTCGTTTCACACCCAGAATGCTTTCCTTGATGAAGGTTTCAATGTTGACAGAGCAAATAAAATCAAAGCTAAGGCTAAGAACCAAATGCTGGTTTGCTCTGGTTGTCTCTAACTAGGACCATTTCCAGGAAAGTTCATGGCTGTGCACTGCAGGGCAGCACATTAGCCAGTCTTTCACAGTTGGCCCCAACTTCAATTTCTTTAACTCTCCCCCTCCTCCCTGCTTTAATCCACATTAATAGCTAGTCCCAACAATATTCTCTCCCAGAACCTCCCTGGCTCCCAAGTCTCATATGACTTTTCCTTTGCCTCTCAGAAATCCCAGCTCTCTCCAGCCACTTGAGATAGTTCCCCATTCTTCCAACAGGAAAATCCTCTTCTGGCTTCTTCCATGGATCTGTTTCTATCAGGTAATAGTACCTAACCCATTCTGTTTTGTCTCAGAGCTGTTACCCTGTGTCTCTGCTGCTCGGATTGGGAGTTCCCTACAGAAGGAGACCTGCTGGGTCCTCAGTGCCTGTGAATCCACTGCTTTGTGTGTAACATGTTTTCCAGAAGGATTTGGAGAAGGAGTCTACAGGCCACAAGAATCTGTCGAGCTGTTGACCAAACATGAACGAAAACTTGGGATTAGAATAAAAAAGAAAATGGAGAGAGGGGTCAAGGAAATGAAAGAAAGAAAGAAAGAAAGAAAGAAAGAAAGAAAGAAAGAAAGATCTCTTTTCTTGGAAGGCTCCTCCCTGTCTCTGCTGTCTTCTTAGGAAATGATCTTGGAAACTGTGACCTAATAGTCAAAACCTGGGGAGATATACAAAATTCAAGGAGGTATTATTTTTCATGTCTGCAATGTGTGGTTGAGGTGATAAGCTGGAAATGAAAGGAATGTGCGCATCTTTAGGAGCCAAAGATGTGCAGAATCTCATGAAATGATCAGTCTGTGTGGAGCTGCAGGCCCCACCAGTAAATAGGAGAACAAAGGCAAGGTGATGGGAGGATCCGGAGACCTCACGCTTAAGGATAGAAAAGTGACACTGGGGCATCATAATCAGAGGTGAAGAGTGAAGCCATCCTGCCTGAAATCCTCTAGTCATTAAGACGGTTTGGCAAGTTAAGGTACCTCACCTCAAACACTACATGAGAGAGTAATCCCAAAATTGTGTTAGGGGATATGGTTGAGTTTAAAAACTAAGCATAGGTGTTTTTAAGAGAATCAAATCACAGAGCGAGTATTCTTTGTGTGTTAAAAAAAAGCACCTGAGAATGCGGAACCTTAATGCTTTCAAAGCGTATGACGACTTTGGCCATTCAGAGTAACTGGTCAGACATGTCAGTCCAATTTAAAATATGTAATGGAGCAACTGCTTTATATTTTTGACTAATGACATCCTAGGTTACATAGAGTTTTAAAACATTTACCAGAATTAAAACATATTTTTCAGTTTCAATTACTATAAGAATTACTTAAATACTTGGGAGGGTTTTACAGTCCCACAATTCAAGTACTTAAAAAGGAAAGACTTCTCATGGTGAGCAGTGACTAATGTGTAGAATTGTTTACTCAATATACTGTATGCTGGCAACTAATATTACTCCGTGTGTTAATTGTACTTCACTGGAGATACAATATATTCTCTTTGCTTTTTATTTATTTTTAATTGGTTAAAGGAGTTTAATTAACCGAGTTTGTAAATGGAACCAAATATTTAAATTTCCAAGTCTTATATATAGAATAATAAGATGATGTGTAAACGAATGTGAATAGGCTAAATTTGAAAATTTAAACATTTTGGGGGCGCCTGGGTGGCGCAGTCGGTTAAGTGTCCGACTTCAGTCAGGTCACGATCTCGCGGTCCGTGAGTTCGAGCCCCGCGTCGGGCTCTGGGCTGATGGCTCAGAGCCTGGAGCCTGTTTCCGATGCTGTGTCTCCCTCTCTCTCTGCCCCTCCCCCGTTCATGCTCTGTATCTCTCTGTCCCAAAAATAAATAAACGTTGAAAAAAAAAAATTTAAAAAAAAAAAAAGAAAATTTAAACATTTTAAAAATGTGTTATCTTAATAAGTCAAATATCAAATTTGAAATCCAAACTAACCCTTTAAATAGACCTTCCTGTGGACATAAACTATCCTCTGTGCACCAAAAATATACTTGATACTTGCTTTCAGGCCATGGCTCAAATACTGCCACCCTAAAGAGGCTTTCCATGACCACCCACCTGACTGAAAGCCTTATTCTCTCTTTTTCTCTGTCACTGCATCTAGCTCCTTTTATACGTGCTAGCGTAATTGGCAGTTAGAGATTTGTTTGTTTCCTGGTTTATTGTCTATTTCCCAATTAAACTGTATGCTGCAGGTGCAGTAACCATTTTTTAATACATCACCGTGTTTCTAAAACCTAACACATCACCGTGTTTCCAAAACCAACCTTTGCTTGGTATAAAGTAGGCGCACAGAAAGTATTTTTGAAGGAATGAGTAAGTGAATGAATTAAAAACCAAATAAGCCAAAAATACTAAGGTCCATATATTACACAATATAACCAACAGAACCAAGGTGTTCTAGAAATCGGAGATCTTCACAGACTGATTGGCTAGGTTTTCCACTCTGTGAATATTACTTTTATATTTCTCTTGCTAAAATACAGAGCAATTTCATGGCTAGATGAAAACTTTGTCCGCTTTATTGCCACAGCAAACTTTTTGAGAGATTTGTTTACTGTTTGATTTGCCAGAAACCCTAGTTTAGCAAGGAGATAATGCACAGATGGCACCAAGATGCACAATAAAAGGTTTAATAAATCACAATTATAACTTTAACATGAAGTATATTAAATATATCAATGATGTATTTTTTAGGAGCTTCTAGTATTTGAAAAGTACACAGAATGGAGAAAAGGATTACCGTACTTCAAAATATGTTTCCATTTCTTAAGAAATCTGTGAAGCCAGCATATAAATACAAGCGTTCTATCCACTAGCTATGATATTAATACCAGTGTGCTATTTAAGTTTTAAGGAATCATTTACATTTTGATGCTGACTCTACATGTCATATAAATAGGAAGATTTTTTGTATAGCTTAGCATTTTGGGCAAAAAAATTCATTCTATTTTTCTTCTGCTTAGTTGAAGAGAAAGTACGTACTCTTGGGTCAACTTATCTTTTTAATCTAAGAGGTCTCAGTTGAAATTGACTTTGAAGTTTGCTAATTACAAAACTCAACAGGGGTTTTTCCTTATTTGGTATAACTCATATTTCTATTCATTAACCCCAGTTTTAAAAAGATTAGAAAATCTGAATAGAAACAACTTAAAAGTTTGAAGAATAGCCTCTTCCCCTGTGATATCTTCAGATACTTAAGTGCAAACTTCCCCTCATACAATCTAATTACAAATCTTTTGTGGTTGTGGAAGGAGAAGGTTATATTCGTACATTTTGAGCTTCTTAACAACACAGTGCAGCAGGGAGATGAGAAATCAGTTGAATTTTTTTTTCATTCCATATTTTGGGAAAATTTATGTCTACCTGAGTTACGAGAAAATCGGGGTTCTGACGGGCAATCCTGCTAGCTGCTTTTCGTGGGGCCAAGCCACTGGGTTCAGATGCTTTCATTCTGGTGAAAAGATCATTACCAGGCGGCTCCGGGGAAGTTGGCCCTCCTGTAAGTGCGCTCCTTTGTTATGAATATGGAACAGATGGAGCCAAATCTATCTGCTCCGTAGGAACAAAAACACTTACAACCCAGCTCTCTCTATTAAAGACTCTACTTAGCTCCTTTATACCATTGGCTTTCTATGCACTGCTGTGAGGTTTTGACTTTATAGAAAAAGGCACTTCATAAAAGCAACAGTTCTTACTCTTAAACCAAAGTGGCCTAAGAACTAAAGAAGATGAATACATGGTTTCACCCACAGGACTCCTTGGAGATATGCAGATATTCAATTAGGTGTGTGTGTGTGTGTGTGTGTGTGTGTGTGTGTGTGTGTAGGAGAAAGACTGTATTCAGTTCTGGTAAATGTCTGCTTTAAAACAACATGAAAATATAAAGGAGAACGATGAAGATGTCATGTTTCTCATTACGAGGATGGCATCTAATTGCTCTAGCATAATAAAATGCCAGGATTTAATTTTGTGTGTATGTCTGTAAGGCTAGCAAGGACTGTCTTGAACAAAAAATATGACCATGCACAACAAAATCATGCGGGTAAATATAATTAGTAATTAGGACCATGCCACAAAACAAAGGCTATATGATGCTTCCTCCCTATGAAAAATAGTAATAATTACATTCAGCATCATGCCCATTTGCTTTTATAATCAGAAAGACGTGAATGCGGCAGGTAAATCCAGTGCTTGTGCCTATTTATCATGCCAATGGGCTGAAACACATCCAAAGGCCATACCTACAATGTGTTCTTGCCAAGATGTGTGTGTTGACAGATAGGTAGGTGAGTCTCACAGGCTTCTCGGAGAGGATGCAGGACTGGGTGTGCACCTCCCCTCCACAGCAACACGGGGAAAGGAGTGTCTGCCTTATTTCATTACATTTATTATACTGATACATTTAAAGTCTGGCTGCCTCTTCGAAGATAATTGAAAAAAGAAATTCTGTGGCAGGATGCTTTGATTCTGACTCAATCAAGTCTTCGGGCAAATTTCCTCCTGCCAGTGGAAGCACAGCTTGCCTGAAGTCGTAACCTTTGTTGGAGGAAAGGAACTGGCCTTGAAGCAGATCATGAAGCAGATGTTTTATGCCAAATCAGAGTCTGGGGATACGTAGGCTACTGCAAATAAAACTCTTCTTCTGTCTGTTCAATCATTTCAATTCCCTGCAGTGTGAAATATGAACTTGCCAACAAATGGCCAGCGTGCTGTGCCTCGCAGCAGGGGGGGAAAGTGCCACAGCTGTGCCAGAGACTGGAAAACTCGAGACGCGCGTGACATGTTCATTATTTCTCTACAGCCAGGGCCTGAGCCAGACCGTTCCCCAGAACCCAGACGGAGGGCAGGAGCCGGACTGCCCAGTACACCCAAGGGTGAAAGACATGATTTCCACCAAAATGAGACACACGACTTGGACTGATCTCTTGGATGACCCCAGAAGGTCAGTCTTTACGACAAGAAACCAAAGGGCAGATCTTCTCTGGGTATGAATAGATTGAAAAAATAGGTCTGCCAATGATCACAGCTTTTTTTCTGATTTTATTAGCAGCCTGCTCTGTGAGCAATAAAAAAAAAAAAAAAGAAAAAGAAATAATGAAATACACTTCGAGCCTCAAAGCAACTATGGAAGATTGAAATGGCCCAGTGAAGAACTTATCAAAAAGATATCTTGTCTTTATCAGAAAGACGGAATTCTGGAAACCATCTGGCATACTTGTTGCAGGCAAATGTAATACTAGTTCCTTCTAGTGTTCTGCACTGGCCTTCTAGTTCATTCTGCATTACAGTTTCTCAATAATCAAACAGCTAATTTATCTAAATTAAAGAAAAGTAAAATTAACAAGTTTCAGTTTGAGGTCCTCTGCAACATATTGAACATGCGTATTCACACATACCCTTATAGCTGTAATCCTAGATTATAAATATCCCATATTCAGTTCTATTGTGAGATTTTTCAAAGGTTATTCACATGCTTTCTAGTGCCACATTCTTTCAAGTTTTAATCACGAGCTCCTTAAATAGAAGTCATTTGCATCTGTAAACATTCCCTTGCAATAGTATTTAGCAGTATATTCTCTTTGTGCAGAGCTACTTTAAAAGGAAAATAACCTTAATATGGAATAACAATCAAGCACAGGCAGAAAAAGATAAATTAGAGGCTTGAGGAGCCTCTGTTGCCCCTTTATGCAATTTCTGAAAAAAAAAAATGTTTGAAGTTTCTCAATCTTAAAATAGCCCAGAATCACAGTTTATTTTGGATGATGGATTATAGGAATACCACTCACATAATCCAAAGCATGACCTAAATTATAAGGACATTTTCAAGAAAAGAAATGAGTTTGAAATAATTTATTATTTTGAAAAGAGTCCAAATAAGTACACATGGTTCAAGCTCAAAATGATAGACCATTATCACAACTAATGGCCAAGTCCTCATTAGTTTAGCATTTCTAAATGGATGCCGTAGTCAATAAATCTGTCGCGGAATGGTTACAAATGATTGTTGTAAGGGATTAATAACAAGACCTATATTTTTATTTTAGGATTCTTTTGGCACCAATTACTCTAGAATATTATTTCTCCATAATGTTTCTTTTTCTCTATTTAACTTGACCAAATACAAATTAGAAACATGAAATTATTTCTTAATTGATACGGAGCTTGGTGGGAGGGAACTTCACTTCAGGATGCATACTACTAATATTATTATAATAGCTACCATTTATCTACTCTTTCTACACACCAGGCACTATGCCAGGTTTATTAAATTTAATCCTCAGAACAGTTCTGCAAGGCAGGTATTATTATCTTAAGTTTAGAGACGAGGAAACTGAGGCTTACTGGGATCAGTAGTTAGCTGAGGACATACGTAACGACTGTATGGCAGAACGGATATTCAAATCCAAGTCTTTCTGATGCCAGAACTATACAACCTCAGTTTATAGTATAAATCATACTTTTCTTCATGACTGCCCTACTTCAAATATTTGTTGCATAATTTCCCAGAAGCTCTTAAAAGTCCTTCCAAAAAAATCTGGGAGTACGTTAAAACTTGGTAGAACTTGACTGTGTAATCTTAAGCATTTGCAAGAGGTTTCAGTAAGAAAACCAAGTGGAGGTTGTGCCTGCAGGGACATGCCCTATGCATAGTTCCTAATCAGGTGCATATCAAGAAAAAGCCTTTTAATATTATATTACTATAACTGATGTGCTTCTAAGTACCCATATGCACCACTGTAGGAGAAAATACGAAACAAAACATAGTAACCAAATGTTCCAAAAAGAAACCTGGGAAAATTGGCTGCATTCTTAGTACACGCTCCCTGGTGCAAGGAGACATTTCTCAGCCTGGCACTGTTGTCTCTGACCCCATGGCATCCCTGGGGATTCAGGCAGTTCGTGCCTGTTCCCACCCCCGTGGTGCCTTAGTCTTGGCCTGGAGAACATGCTGACAACATGGTGGCATAAGAACCAACATTAACATATAAAGCAGAACCTCCTCTTATCCAAGACCCAACTGAGAGGGCTCCGTCTGGGGGCGGGGCCTGCTGAGCCCAAAGCCACCTGCCTATTTACATAGAGACAGAGTCAGTGGCCTTTCCTGATGCCTCAGAAAAATAACAGATGCAGCAGATTCCCTAATTTTTACCTTAAGTTCAATAAGGATAGGAGTTCATTGATAAGGTCCACCAAGAACGACTTTGTATCTTTCTATTTTTTTTTTCTCTCTCACAATGTAGGTATTTGATCCACTGTCTACTCAACAGCATATGTAACATTTCCTACACCATCAATTTTTCAAAAGCACTTCCCTTTACGGACCACATCCAGAGGATCCCATCCAGCCGGAGAAATAAAGGATTCTGCTCCACTCCAGACATGTGGACCGGAGTCCAGAGTGATCCTGGTAGAACCTAAGTCAGATCATGTCACGCCTCTGCTCAAAAGCCTCCAACAGCTCCCATGTTGCTCTGATGAAAATCCTGGATTCTTACTGTGGTCAACCATGACCCTGCCTCCCAATCCATCACACACACTGACACACAGTTACAGAGTTCTCCAACCATGCAGGCACAAAATTCTCCCCAAGCCCTTGCTGTTTTTCTGTTCCCTCTACCTGGACAGCCCTTTGGCCAGATAGACGCATGGCTTGTTTCCTCACTTCTTTTAGGCCCCTCTTCGAGTGTTAACTATTAGAAAGACCTTCCCTGATTTACCTCTCTCTCCCTCTACCTACTTCTCTATTATACATAGATATCTTGCCCTATACTATAATTATGTAGATGGATAATCCTGTAAGTATATTTAAATATATTTATATATTCTTACATATAAAATAGCAATTTCTCCACTTTTATATTCTCTATTCTCCTGTTTTTTTTTTCCATCATAGCATTTGTCAACTACCTGACATATTTAATATTTATTTATTTCCCTGTTTATCCCCATCTGCACTCCCTGGCTCCCCAGCAGAGTGTAGGGTCTGTTAAAGCAAGGGGTTTTTTGCCTATTTTTTTCCTCTACTGCGTACACAGAATCTTAAATACTATCTGTTCAGCACTGTGACACTCAATAATATCTGTTGAATGAAAGAAGGAAAGAAAGGATAACAGATGAAAGACAAGGTCGCCCCCACAAATGCTTGTTTGCTTACTGATCTACTATAAATGCGTACAAAATCACAAGGTTGGAGGAGAAAAAGTAAAATATAAAAGCCAGTAACGGAGTAGGCATGCGAGCTTCCTGCAATATAAGTAGGTCCTTAAGCCTGCTATAAATGTGAATAAGTGGCTTATTTTTCAAGATAGAGTGGTTTTCCCCCCACATTCAATTAAGATGCACTAAAACATATTTGTATAAAGCAAAATGATTTTAAAGTACTTTTGAAAAAGCTTCTACTAATAACCCGGTGCTTGTTTTCAAGGCATTCTTGTGAAGGGTAAAGGCAGATGACAGCAAAATATCAGCCAAGCATTAAGTCCGAGAAGGAGGTCAGGTTTTTGTCGGTGGCCTTTATTTGGAGTAATGCTGAGCAGCAGCCTCGATTCGCCTGGAAATGCATGAGCGGGTAACTCGGACCTGGAGACACGTCTCATCACCATCTGTCAATAGCTAAACATCAAGCACTCTTGCATCCTTACACCGACCTCCAAAATCACTGAATCACAAAACTCATGGTTGTGAACCTGGGGGACAACCTAGTTCAGTCTTCTCATTTTACAGGTTTAGAAACCTGAACTTTAGCATTTCAGAGGGCTCAAGTAACCCAAGCAAAGTTTACTGTACTTGGGAAAAGGATGTTGAATAGGCTGCTGTGGCCCAGAGACATTCATCACAAGGAAAGTGTTCACTCAAACTACCTTGGACAGAACTAGGGCAAAGAAATCATCCCCAAAGCTCCTCTTAAATACAAAGAACCAAATTATTAGGAATTAAATACTTAATGAATTTATAGTATAGCTAGTGCTGCTAAAATTTATGAAATAGTTTAGTTGAACTTTTTATTTGCTGAACATATTCTTTAGAGAGCATGTAAAATCAATGTGTATAATACGTTTATATCCTTTTTATAGAAAAGAGTATAATTTTACTATTTTAAATAACTGTGGAAGGTTATGGCCACTGCATCTTTGCCTCTGACATTGGGTCGGTCATAGTTATGATTTATTTTTTCTCAAATATATGGTCAGAGACACAGCCTCAATTAAGATATTACTCCTGGAGGAAAATGGGAGGCACTTTACAACTCTCTGCTTTATGATTCTATTTCCAGAAAGCACAGTGGTGAAAAGTGGGAGCTGTCTGTGATACTAATTTGAAAAACTAATGAAGTTATAGAACTGTTATTTCTCATAAGTAGCTACCAGCCCCTATTCTCTGTACAGTGTAGTACTGTTTTTTACATGTACAACTCCAGTCAAGGCCAGAGCTATTGTCACAACCCGCCCTCAGCAATACAACATACACCCCCAACACCCCACCTCGCCACCATATTAGTAAGGAAGAGGTATATAAAGTTTTATCTCAGTTCTCAGGCATTAAGAATTTCATTGCACTCCCAAAGAAATGTTCTTCCCACTCAGCTACAGCTATCTTTTCAAAATTTCCAACTACTTTTGCCCCTTGCGACCAATTTGATTCTGAAAAGTAAACGTAAACCGGATTTTTAGAAGTCAGATCATTTAAAAATGCTCTAGGCCTATTGAAAAGAATTCCTCTTCTGTAAATGGAATGATCACTCTGCAATTTATCTTTTGTAAAATCCTAATTTTCGTACGTCATGCTTGTTTAAAATGATACAGACCTGTTCAGATTTCCTCAAGGGGATAAAATCAACACCAATTATTCCTATCTACCCCATTTCAGTTGAAAAGTTCCTCTAGAATAGAAAGCAGAATTTTAAAAATACTTAGCATCGTCTGCCTTGTCATTTTCTTTAAATATGCATAGATCAAAAATGCCATAAAGCAGGAATCCTCCCTGTCAAAGCCTGTGGTCTCCACTGGAATCCCTTGGATTCTCGCAGAGGTAGATAGTTCAATCCTTCACCTATTCTCCCCTTCCCTTCCTTCTTTCACACTTTGTTTACAATAAGAAAGAAGAGATACACAGTCCCTGCCCTCAGGACATTACATTTTAGAGAGAAAGGTACAAAATTTGAAATTGTCATCATTGTTCTGAAAAAAGAAGCAAGGAGTTTGTTAGACGGGTTGGAGGCTCTGAATGGGATGGGGTGGTTCCATCAATTGTAAACTCAAGGACCTAGTCCAATGTGCTAAATTCTACATCAAACTTAGGCACAAAGACGTTAAAAGCCTGAAAGGGCAGATTCAATTAGGGCCTTTTGGCAATCTGGATACACTTGCTAATCTGAAGGGAGTACCAGACAGGAGGAAATTAAAAACCATGTATTGAATACCTATGCTATGTTCACTCTAGGAACTAAACCAAACGTAGTCTAGGGACTACATTTCACTTTTTGTTTTTGGGTTATAGGTGTAGGAAGCTCCCATATAGCTACATCCTAGAGTAGCTTCCAAAGATATCAAAGGCTTTGGTTACGCTTTGGGCCCGGCAAACAGAAGTTAATGATTTAAAGCACCAAGGGCACTTTCCACACAAGTCTGTGGGGGAGCAGAAGGACTCATGAGGTTGCACAGGGGACAACGTAGTGGAGCAGCCATGTAGATGGCATGACGCCTTTTGCAGAACAGTAAGATACCACATGAAAAGATTATGACATAGTACTGGGAAGTGCAAAACTGCCTAATGATGCGTTACAAAAAGTTAGACTAACAATGCTCAGCACCAACTTTGAAGGCATGTTAGGGAATGCCTTCCATCCACTAGCCCCCTGCTTAGTCACTTTCCGGGTGTTACTTAATTTTCATCAAGGGACTCGAGATAGATCTGAGACTAGGTTTATGAGTAAATTATTTGGATGGAGTAACTAGCTCTTGAAGACAGCTAGTGAAATGGTACTTTAAAGTGGGATCGAGGGGCGCCTGGGTGGCGCAGTCAGTTAAGCGTCCGACTTCAGCTCAGGTCACGATCTCGCGGTCCGTGAGTTCGAGCCCCGCGTCAGGCTCTGGGCTGATGGCTCAGAGCCTGGAGCCTGTTTCCGATTCTGTGTCTCCCCCTCTCTCTGCCCCTCCCCCGTTCATGCTCTGTCTCTCTCTGTCCCAAAAATAAATAAACGTTAAAAAAAAAAAAATTAAAAAAAAATAAAGTGGGATCGAGTTCAAGGCAATCAATGAAGAACAGAATAGCAGAGACTAAGCACAGGTGTATCTCAGGAAAAACAAAACCCACCTAAGCTGCAAACTGAACTTGTGTCACACAGGTCTACTTCTTTACCAGATCTGATCAAGTGTTGTCGTAACGTTTGGGATCTATATTTAAAATAAGGCTTCAGAAAAGTGACAAAATTTATTTTCAAAATTTCAAACAGCTTTCCTAAGAATAGACAGAGGAATTAAGGTGGTGTATTTCACCACAAATACATGAATCCTTGAAGGAAGAGACAACTGGTCTGTATTTGTTGCTCACCTCAATGGAGGATTAGATGCAAGGATGTGGATTCAACTATACAGAAAGTCTGATACACTAAGTACATAGAAAGGGCTGGATGATGAAAGGTATTAAAATAGATTCCACATGTCATGACTAGGAGAAGCATATACTTAGTATGTTTTAAAGCTGAGTGGGGTTTTATAAATAACCTAACCTCCTTCCATGGAAACCAGGTCCCTCCAGATGTTCCAGTGAAAGAGAGGTTCCTAAGTCTAATAAGTTTGGTGAGCAAAAGATATCTCTCCCTATGGAGAGTTGCAATGCATGGGGGCATTTAACACCCCAAGAAGTCTCACCTTCCCTTCCAAAGAAGGGGAAAAAATTGACTTCAACCCAGAATTTCCCAAACATAAACTTGATATCAGATATTAGAACATCTTAAATTTCTTGATCCTTGGGACCGCCAATCTAGATCAACTCCTTCCTTTTTTTTTTTTTTTTAAATTTTTTTTAACGTTTATTTATTTTTGAGACAGAGAGAGACAGAGCATGAGCAGGGGAGGGGCAGAGAGAGAGACACACACACACACACACACACACAGAATCCGAAGCAGGCTCCAGGCTCTGAGCTGTCAGCACACAGCCTGACGTGGGGCTCGAACTCACGGACGGTGAGATCATGACCTGAGCTGAAGTCGGACGCCCAACCGACTGAGCCACCCAGGCGCCCCAACTCCTTCATTTTGAAAGCAGACTCAGTTACCTGACTGATCCCATATCTGACTAGAGTTGGACAGAGCCATAATGGTACTTAACCCATTCCACTTCGCATTTCTTAAATCCTGCTGATGTCAATGAAAGGAAGCTGTAAATCAGCACATAGGGTATTTTCCATTATTTGTCTGGAGTTTTTGCTTTTTTCCATTAAAATAAAGAAAAGCAAAGGAATGTGAGAGAAATCCTAACTGAAAAATGAGTCACTTTCTTTAATTTGTTGGAACATGGTAAAGCGTGCAAAAGTACTAAACAAAGGTAAAATATTACTGTACAACAAACTAGAAATATAAATGTTAAATTGATGTTCTGCCGTAGTTGCACATAAAGGATTTGCTACATAGGTTTTCTATTTGTTTTGAACAATTCAACATATTCTCCACTACTGTTCAACAATGAAAGATACCTTTGTTTTGGTCAGTGGTTGTTTCTGCCTATTCAGCATCAATGCCCATCTTCCTTAGGCTCAAAACCAAACCATCACCAAGAAAACTTCGAAGAGCTCCCCTTTCCTGATTTCATGCAGTCTTGGTGGGCTTGTCAATCAAGGTGCTCTTTATTCCTTTCAAAGGATAGCTATCTGTGCCAACCAAATTCCTTCTGCCAGGAACTGGAATCCCAAGTACAGTGACACAAGGAAGGGAGACATGTTAGAGATGAGAAAGTAGAATGGCTGGGTCTTGACAAGGTCATTCTAATTACCCACTTGTTTCTAGGTTCTGGATCTGCAGCATTGCCTTGGTTACTGTTCATCCTGAGGTCTTCAGTTAAACACATCAATCTCTTTGCTAGGGAGAAAGTTCCTCTGTTTTTGCTTAATTTAGCTAGAAACTGATAAATACTGTTTACAAGTTGAGAACCTTAATGAATATATAGTCCTCATCTGTGGTGTACTTTGCAAATGGAGGAAGCATCACCGAGTATTCATAATTATATGAGGGTCACACAGTTGGTAATGAATTATCCCAGAAAGGATATAGAAATTGCAAGTAATATTAAAGTAACTTAAGTGTGATGGGTAAAATACAGCTGCTAAAATAGCTGGATTAAATAGGCGTTTTGCGTATTTTATCTATAAACAAGGTGCCACAATTATACGTATATGGGTTTGGCGATATTAATCTCGGGCTGTGTATTAATTAATCAGTTTCTGATGCTAGAAAGAATCCTACTTTCTCGTGTCTTCATTGTGTAAATTCTATCAGGGAAATGACAAGCCTCGCTTTTCAGAAATGCCTTGAACTGGAGTGTACAGTAAAATACAGATTTCCTCAAATGAATTGCCAAAACCATTAATCTTTATCTAAGGACCCATAATAACAGTTTGTTCTCAGTAGCAGGTGGGGGAGGGAGAGAAAATGTCTTCCAGAAAGCACTTTGGCAGTCAATCTGGTTGATAATAAAACTTGATGAAACATCTGTGATTAATATTAATTCTAATTCTCCCTTTAATGGATAATTGTGAAAAAGATAATTTATCCCATTTCATTTAGACTACAGCTGAGTTTTTCAATTTAGGAAAGGAACATTTTTCCATGTTTCTCAGGTACGAGACTCCATTGCGCAAAAAAACAGGTGCAGAAAACCTGTCAACGGCAATGCTACTTTCCAGTTAGCCCTGGAAAATATTTGTATGAAATCAACTGACCACTGTGGTCTTGGATGTGACCCACAGAATGGTTCTCTAAGTGGTAGACTGGTATTTCTGCATCTTCACCACTGTAGGACATTCTACATAAACCACAGTGAGCTGACAATATATTTTGATCATATTTGATTCTGCAAAGAGACTGTGAAAAATGCCCTTGTGAGTAAATGACAGTAAGCTATTTCTGACCACCAGTGTATTTCAAACTAGTTGATGATAGGAACTATTTTTGACACATGCAAATGTATAATTCAAAGTACCCATAAAAATTTGTCATGGAAGCTACCATTAATTTTGACAGAAACTAGGAAAGTAACTAATTGCCTTTCAAATATCAATATTAAGAATACCATTTATTAAACTAGCACTCTAACTCATTTATAAATGGGAAACTTGAGGTATGGGTTGAAGCCCCCTGCCCAAATTAACACACCTAGAAAGTAATGGAGTTAAGACCCAATTCTCCTCATTCTTGTCTCATCTACTTTTCTATACTTACTAATATTTAAAAAGGAACATATCGGGGCGCCTGGGTGGCGCAGTCGGTTAAGCGTCCGACTTCAGCCAGGTCACGATCTCGCGGTCCGTGAGTTCGAGCCCCGCGTCGGGCTCTGGGCTGATGGCTCGGACCCTGGAGCCTGTTTCCGGTTCTGTGTCTCCCTCTCTCTCTGCCCCTCCCCCGTTCATGCTCTGTCTCTCTCTGTCCCAAAAATAAATAAACGTTGAAAAAAAAAAAAAAAAAAAAAAAAAAAAAAAAAAGGAACATATCAAATTATGGTCTTATTTTCTAGGAATCAGGACATATTATACAGTTAAAAACCTGACTGCTATCTAACCCAATATATAAGTAGTAAATAGTGATTAAATATACATCACTGTTGACCTTTAATCATAACCGAATCACGGCTTCATTTAGATATACTCCTTTTTTCATCAGACTCCAACTAAACATCAGGGAGAAGAAAACATAAACTGACAAGCACGAAAGGTCATGGACAATAGGCAGCCCCCACTTCTTCAATGTACCTTCCAAAACCAAAACCCTGTATTATGTAATTAGAATATTACAGGAACTACTCACTATTCTGTCCTTTCTCCCCAAGCACACATTTTCCTTCTGAACTGTTGATCCAAAATGGGTATTTCTTACTGCTTGATATCATGCCTACTTCTTCTCTATTTGTATGTGGCTTTCTGATTCTTACCCCACTTACACCATTTACCACTAAAAGGAATTCATTTTATAATGAAAATTGTATACAGAAATTAAAAAAAAAAATTGTATGAGAAATACAAAAACCCCAAAGAGTCACCTGGTTCTTGTTTGCATCAGTAGGGTAAAAGAAAATCTTATTTATAGGTGAAGCAAATGAGATAGTTTGTTTAGTGGAGCAGAAGGAAGTATTTGTATGACAACTGAATGAGCTGCCTCCCAGAATCTTGGTCTATTTGAGTCTTTCTTCTTAGACTAGCTTGGTCTCTCTGTCATCAGAGCTCCCTGGGTTGTACGCACCCTCACATAACAAAGACTGTCTCTTCTCCACACCAATGCTGCGGTTCCATTTACTCAAATCTTCCAGTCCCTGCTTCTTTCTTGTCTTGAATTCAGACCCATCTCCTCCCACCCTTTAAGCCAGTGTTCCCAGAGTGTGGAATGAATATCACCTGCAGGAGAAACTGCTGGAGAGCTTGTTAAAAATGAAGATCCCTATAGCAATCTCATAAAATTTAATGAATCGGACTTTCTGGAAATGGATTCCAAGAAGCTGTATTTTTAGTCCTGTCACTAAAGTCAGGATAGTGTCTTAAGCCCTGAGACCTGAATTTCACCTTGCTCCTCAAGTCAGCATGTCATGAGGTCTTCCCCCTGAAGCTGTCCTCTCTCTTTTTTGTGGACAGTGTCAATCTTGGAATTTACTTTGTTTCTCTTTGCTGTCATTTTCATGGGTATGTTTTTCTCACATTCAACTGTGAGCTCTTGGAGGAGCAAGATTACATTGAGTGCTTTCTTTTTTTTTTTTTTTTTTAATTTTTTCAACGTTTATTTATTTTTGAGAGAGAGAGACAGAGAGACAGAGCACTAGTGGGGGGTGGGCAGAGAGAGAGGGAGACACAGAATCAGAAGCAGGTTCCAGGCTCCCAGCTGTCAGCACAGAGCCCAACGCAGGGCTCGAACCCACGAGATGCGAGATCATGACCTGAGTCTAAGTCAGATGCCCAATGGACTGAGCCACCCAGGTGCCCCACATTGAGTATTTTCTATTGTCACATTAGGTTGTCTGCAACATTGGCCTGATGGCTACACACAGTTCAGCAAGTACTGATGGGTTGGCTAATGAGAAAATAATAATACTGAGGTGTCTCCTTCTATGAGCATTGTAGATTGTTCTGTAGCCACAAATTTAATGATGAACATGTACCAACAGCCCATGTAGAGTTTAATGAATGGTTTTATATAGCGTTTCTGAATATAAATATTTCAAGAAAACAGCTGCAATAAATCTTCTAAAATGGTAAACACATCCTATCAAAAGGTCAGAAATTCTGTTATTTGATTAAATAACCCAGAAAATGTTATTTATGTAGCAATTCTACTTAATAAAAACATCATAAAAGCTGATGCAAAAAAAAAATTAAAACTCTGCACCTATGGCAGAGAAGCTGAATGGACACAGAAGACAATATAGAAACAACAGAAATTCAAGTAAAGGGTATTAATATTTAGAACAATTTCTCCTCAAGTACTGGTACTTTTTATGGAATGAGCTTCTGAAGATCACTTGTCATATATGGAAAAGGGCTAAAAGCATGAACAGTGGAGTCAGAATCCCTTTGGCTCAACTCAACTCTGGGCTCCACCACTCATGAGCCATGTAGTTTCCGACAAGTTATTTGACCTTTCTGTGCTTCAGTTTCCTCACCGGTAAAATGAGAACTGTAACAGTGCCTAACACACAGTTGGGATAAAGTATGGATAAGACAAGATCTATAAATGTGTGGGGATGGATAAGTGGCCACTCTCTGATAGCTATGATTATATAACCGGCTAGCATCTAGCCCTAAGGTAAATTATTTCAATGTATTTATATGATAAGGCCCAAATGAGTTTCCCCTTCAAAAACATGCTACTCCCTATTGCCTTCCAGATAAGTTCTAAATTCCTCTGAACAGAAGTAATGGCCCTCCCTGATCTGGCCCAATCTATCCAGTGGTATTTTTCAAATACTTCCCGTTCCAGTCGGACTTGTCTTTTCATTGATGCCAGGAGTCTGGCTGTTCTGATTTCCTTATCAGCAGAGGAGAGGCAGGTGAGGGAGGAAGTCCACGTGAGGCTCGTTCTCTGGTGCGCTGCTGGGTGGTCGCCCCATCCCTGGCAAGTGCCCCCATGAACCGGTGCCACACCCTTGCCGTTTGAAACCCTGGAGCTGCCCACGGGTGCCGCGATTTCTGAACTTCGTTCTAAAGATGTTATTAATTCTCCAGGCAGCCCTTCTCCTCGTAGAATCTCTACTCCTTTTTCTTGGATGTGCAAAAATGTGTTCTAAAACTCCAAATTTGTGAAAAACTGGTGGATTTTAAAATAACAGCATCAAGCACAACTGGTACTAATAATGGACACAGTAATTCGCTGCTGCTGTGCCGCTTACAAACAAGGTAAAGCAGTCCCCAACACGTCATATTAACAAGCTGAGATGTTGACACAGTTGGTCACAAGGCTTTGCAAGATATCCACCAATGCCTACGCTGTGCTATTGATTCTGTTAATCAGATTTAAGCCTCTGAAAAATGACTCAGAGTACCAAAGAGACATACACTTTCAATAGTCTTGCTAATCATTACATGTTTTCATCACAATTGAAGTAGGGAGGGTGAATGACACAGTTGATTCTGTATTCATGTTCTGACCCCACAAGCCACTCGATAGTGCTCTACTTTGTTTTGAAAACACATATGGCCCTAGTATGTATGCGGACATGAAAACATCCCTCTATAGGTCACATGAGCCATTTTTAGAACTGGGTTTGCCTTCATGTCAGTAGGACTTATGTAAAGACTTGCTAGGGATGCTTGAACTCAGTCTCATTTTAAGTTCTTTTAAAATATGTATTATGAATTAAGTGAATAAAGAGCTGAGACTTGGGAGTCTAAGAGGGTCTGAACCCTGATTCTATTACTAACGACAGGATCTCAGGCAAGTTACTTAACCTCACTCAGCCTGTTTCCTCATCTATACAATGGGGATAATAACAGTACCTACATCTTACGGATGAGGATACAAAAAGGGAAAACAAGTCTAGTGCCTGGCACATAGTAAGCTCGCAATAAATGCTAAATCACTGTAATTATGATTATCAGAACTCCTACCTGTCAGTCAAGGTATGAGTAAGCCTTTAGCAAAAGGCTGCTTCTACAATAATAATTGCTCTGAACTAAACTTCATTGAATTCATTGCAATATTCATTATATGGTCTCGAAATGGAATCAACTGCCCAAAATATAAGCAAGACCTTTAAGCGATCTATTAAAAGTTAAAAATAAACTGCCTATTCGTATTTTTGGCTTCAATTTTACGCTCCTTGTTTAGATTTGTTCTTTAAAACTTAGGTTGAAAATAAAGCAAGAAGTTCTAAATTCAAAGTTGAGGGCCCACTGAAACTGTTAAAACACACAGGGAAACAGCATCCATTCAGATTTAGTCAGAGCCTGTGATAATGTACTTAAAGGCAAAAATTAACTTGAAAAAATTTTTGTAAAAAAAAATTAGAAAAAGCAAATTCACATTAGAAACTAGACATTGGAGCTAATAAAAACTGGGCAAGTTTAAATTAAAAACAGTGTATATTCTCTATTAATGACTCAGAGACATGATTTGGTTTTAAAGATCTGGGGTAGAAAAGGGACTGCTAACTATAAACTAAAACTTAGCTAACCTTACTGTAGATCAAACTAGCTGGAAATACTGTACATCTCTGAAAATAGTACAATGAGAAGATAGTATTTCAATTTCTGACAATAATACACTGGCTGGCTATTCTCCAATTTGTGATATTTCACTTCTGGGGCTCAGAATGAATTAATATTTTGTAAAGCTTTAAATTTTAAAACCAAACCTGGATGTGGCATATATACTGAAGTTCTGTTCCTAATATGAATTTTCTACCAACTGCCTAAAAATATTCGATGGTAAAGGAAGCCTGTTGCCGAAGTCCACACATTTCCCCTGTTAAACAGAGGTAAGCCATATCCCCAAGAAACTGTATTTCAAGCCCACAGGATACTCATGAACTAAAATAATGAATGATAATGCCTCGTTCCCTGCATTAATATTAAAGAAAAGAGAAAATAGAAAACTTTATAGCCACTATCAGCTCTCTGAACCATAAATCTCAAGTTTTGAGAATTGCTTCCCAAAAGGGTAGGGAGCGGGGGGGATGAGCTCTGAGAACACTTTGGAGCCTAGAGATATTTTTTAGCAAGCCAGCAAAGCACTGACACAAATTTCTACATATCTCTGGCTGTGAAAAGTCTCATTTGTGGTGATTTATATTTCCTCATAAAGAACTCTGTAGATAATATAAGCCTGCTGTGAGGCTGTATGACAACTTTCAAACCAAGAGTTACATGACCGTTCTGTTAAAATAGAGCAAGAACAGATGAGTGGGAAAATCTGTAGAAACAGTATTTCTTCTGACGAAAGGCCAAAATCTGGCTCTTCCAGCATGCACCTTGGTCCGAGATTCACCTTTCGCTCTGTGTGCATGTCTCCTGGATAACATTTTGGTCGTCCGTATGAGAAAGTATTATATATTTTTTCCCCCGAAGATTGACTAAGCGCGTTTGGTGTGTGCGTGCTTGTGTAATTTACAACAAATGACACTTAGACATCATCACACTGGAGTTCAGTCGCCTTAATAAGTTACTAAGGGAAACACAGAGAACAGCATGCTGACAACCCAGAGTCAATGAAGTATAAACACTGTTATTCCAAGTGTCACTGGCGTGTTATTTCCATTTCTCCTGGCATCTGCTCTATGTAACGCTGCACATACACACAACACAGCAGCTCATTAAACTGTTTTCAGTTAACTCTGCGACCAAATTAGTACATTACATGTTTGTAAGGCTGAGAATTACTGCTATCCTGAGAAATTACACAATTAATCAGGTACATTATTTCTCTGGGAGATGTGGCCACTTTTGACATTTAGGGATTAAAAACAAATAAACAAAAAACAACAAAAAACCCCAAATCCTTTCATTTGTTCCATTTCGGCATTTAGTCTCAGTGTGGTAAAAGGAAGCAAAAGGTGGCATAGTTCCTTCCTCCCCCTTAGGAGGTCAGACTCTCCATGTTCCCTCAGTCTCGTAATAGCATTTTAAATTCTTGAAAGAAGCACAAATAAAAATTATTGTTTTTGAACTTCTTATCTGAGTGTCACAGCCTTTGAAAACTTCAAACAATGCAAAGAGTCCTTACGAGTCTTTAGTGTCTTACTGCTTATACCATGAATTCCCATCAAGCCCCAATTATTCAACAGCTTTTAAGCTCCCTTTGCGAACTTTAAGGCGACTCCCAAAGTCAAAACCTATTAAGCAGGGATGTTAGTTCCAGCTTCCTTTTCCACAGACCTGGCATTCATTTCTCTGATTCTAACAGTGCTTCATCTTTTAGGCAAGTCATTTACCAGGACATGCGTTTCTTTTAAAAATCCTCCCCACCTGACCAAATAATACTGCCAACTTTTTAAAAATAATAAATTGCTTTAAAACATCCTATGCTCCTATTAATTGCCCCCTCCACCTTTGGTTCTACTCAGACTATGTGAAACATGGGTCAAGCATCCACAATGCAACCAGGCCTGAGCTGATGCCAAGCATTCTTGTTCAGAAGGTTAACAGGGCACCTGGCAATAAACAACCGTTTTCGTGAGAGAAACGCACAATTAACATAGAAAAATATCCTGAAGTCTCTCAATATCCTCTTTTATGTTCTTTATTTAACCTTCATTTAAGAGCCCTTGAAATCCATTCATGCTTTCCAAAAAGATGGCTAGGGACAACTTGAAACAGACACAATTCTCTGAACTCATTCTTTAAATAAAAAGGTGCATTCTTGCAGGTTCACTAACGACCACTGAAGTACACAAAAGAAACAGAACAACTGTTTTCAGACACAAATCTGATGTGTTCTAGATGAACTTCCAGTGTCCAAGTGGAGAGCAACTATTCCACTCACTGGATGTTCAAAAAAACCAAAATTAAAAAAAACAAAACAGAATAAAATCGATTTTAGTGACTAGGATATACTCTGTATACGAACAATTACCATTTGATGTTTGTGCCACATTCATGCTTTTCCACTTTAGCAAATATTAAAATGTGTCAATTTCCTAACACTGCCCTTCAACTCCTTTCTGTATTAATATAAATATGCCTTTCTCACTACTAAGTTTTGGGTTTACATATTAAAAAAATTATAAGAGGTGAACTAGTATTCGACCACAGTCCTGAAAATTCCAGTTATAAACCCCTTGAATCTCAGCTGAAGTATATGCTATGGTATTTAATGCTAAAATAAGGCTCTAGTAATAAAAACCAGTTTTTAATAATAAAAGCAAAATGTGCGCGCGCGCGCGCACACACACACACACACACACACACATTGAAGCAAATATTGAGTTGTTCATTTTAAGAAAGAACATGGTACTTACAGGTCACCTCCCCTGCAAGAGTAAAGACTAAGAAAGATGAAAAAGATTACCTCCTGCTTTGATAAATGTGCCATTTTGACACTCTTGTATTTCAGTAAGAACAACTCAGAAAAAAGGCAGATTGTTGTGAACTGACAGGACCAAAATAATTCTTAATGTCCATTACTAAGGTAAGCTGCTGAAAGACTGGATATCCAAAGGGGAATGAAGACTTCCTTAGGCATATGTAATCCTAGCATAATGCTCCTTCAGAATACAGGGCACAGACTTAAAATGTGAATCTCTCCTAGGCACTTGTGAAAATTTTTACTTAAGTATCAATGAGGGCTGTTCAAGGTGCAGTAACTTTTCAAAGGGCATACAAATTTTTGGACGTGGATTGTGGAAATCATTTTTTTGGTGGTCAACTGATCCTTTAAGAATATTTATTTTAGCCTTGGAAATAAGAAAGACTGTGATGATAAACTATTATTATATACCCGTCTTACAGATGAAGAAAGTGAGGCTTAGTTACCCACAGACACATGGCTACTAGGAGTATACGAAGATTCAAGGGCAAGGATGCATTTACCAGTCTGTGCCTTTTTCTTTTAAAACCATGTTCTACTCTCCCCTTTGAGGTATCCTCATCATATGATCAAAAAACATTATTAAGAAGCCAGGGAAGGGTGCCTGGGGGCTCAGTTGGTTAAGCGTCAGACTTGATTTTGTCTCAGGTTATGACCTCATGGTGTGGGGAGTTCAAGCCCCGCAATGCACACTGTCGGCTCAGAGCCTGCTCGGGATTCTCTCTCCCTCTCTCTCTCTGCCTCTCCTTGGCTCATGCTCTGTCTCTCTGAAAATAAATAAACTTTTTAAAAAAAGTTGTGGAGAGCCTGGGTGGCTCAGTCTGTTAAGCTTCCAACTTTGGCTCAGGTCACGGTCTTGCAATTCATGGGTTCGAGAGCCATGCCGGGCTCTGTGCTGACAGCTCAGAGCCTGGGGCCTGCTTCAGATTCTGTGTCTCCCTCTCTCTTTGCCCCTCCCCCACTTTCATTCTGTCTGTCTCCCTCTCAAAAGAAAGAAAGAAAGAGGGGCGCCTGGGTGGCGCAGTCGGTTAAGCGTCCGACTTCAGCCAGGTCATGATCTCGCGGTCCGTGAGTTCGAGCCCCGCGTCAGGCTCTGGGCTGATGGCTCGGAGCCTGGGGCCTGTTTCCGATTCTGTGTCTCCCTCTCTCTCTGCCCCTCCCCGTTCATGCTCTGTCTCTCTCTGTCCCAAAAATAAATAAACGTTAAAAAAAATTTTAAAGAAAGAAAGAAAGAAAGAAAGAAAGAAAGAAAGAAAGAGGAAAGAAAAGGAAAGAAAAAAGAAACAAACCAGGGAATTGCGACAGTGGGTTCAGTAAAACCTACAGCTTCCAATTTATCTGTTTTTCTCATACATTAGCATGTAAGGAAAAAAAATTGTGTTTTTTTTGTCCTTGGTTTACTAATATGGCATTTATTCATTCAACAAATATTTATTGAACACCATTCTAGGTGCTATTTTCTATTTCTTACCAAAAATACACAGTTTTAAATCAATACTATGGTTAAGCAGATTCTCCACATTATGGAGAGTTTTCTTGATTTTAGCAACACTTCTAGAGACACTATTACTCTACGTTCCAAATACCTGACCTGCAAATAAGCTTTTGGAACATATCCACTTGGCAAGTGAAGGACTTTCTTTATGTTAATATTCTCTGGATTTACTGAATATTCTTTTATCTTTTAAAAGGACTGTCAATAACTGTACTGTACAATCAAATGATTTCTGAAGCTGACCTTGATCACTCCTTTAAGATATCAGAATTTAGGTTACTTATATTGTCAGGTTTTTTTTTTAATTTTTTTTTTTTTAACATTTATTTATCTTTGAGACAGAGAGAGACAGAGCATGAATGGGGGAGGGTCAGAGAGAGAGGGAGACACAGAATCCAAAACAGGCTCCAGGCTCTGAGCGGTCAGCACAGAGCCCGATGCGGGGCTCGAACCCACGGACCGGACCGTGAGATCACGACCTGAGCTGAAGTCAGACGCTTAATGGACTGAGCCACCCAGGCGCCCCATATTGTCAGTTTTAAAAATTGTGTAGTGCACATTAAAACTGCCTCATAGCTTGAGGCTGTAAACTTTTAACTAAAGCACATAAAGCAAAGAATTAACAGTTTACCACCTGCATTCAAGGAGTTATAAACTGTGGGTTTAAGAATGATGCCCATAGTAACATAGACTGTCCCCATGATTTTCTTTTTAATTTTGAAAAATGTGTACACCAAAAAGACTGGAGCGAGAGTCTTCAGCTCCCTGATTGTTCTTTTCATTGATGTTTTCAGGATTCTAACTTCAAAGAAATGGCCTTTGTAAGCTCTGCACTTCTATAACCCTATCAGTATGAAGGCTTACGACAAAAACAATACGCATGTACAAGTTTACTTGCCAGTGAGTTTAGGAAGAGTGTGTTCCCAAATAACCTCTCAGAAACTCCTGGATTCTGTCTGGGTGCTGTGACTATAAATCATCTTTAACTCGGAGTATCTTCTTTTAAAGACAATCAACTGTACCTTAGATGTGACAAATGCTAGAAGATTTCTTTCCCTTTTTAGTATCATTTTCAGAAAATAACATTTGTCTTCTTTACTGTAGGTCTTGCATTAAAACTCATGCATTCCTGGGGTGCCTCGGTGGCTCAGTTGGTTAAGTGTCCAACTCTCGGTTTTGGCTCAGGTCATGATCTCATGGTTCCTGAGATCAAGCCTTTAGTCAGACTCCACCCTGATGGTGTGGAGCCTGCTTGGGATTCTCTCTCTCTCTCCGCCTCTCTCTGTCCCTCCCTGCTCACTCTCTCTCCAAATAAATAAAATTAAAAAAAAAAAAAAAAGAAACTCACTCATTTCTAAATTAAGTGTGCAATCATGCATGATTCAGTCTAGAGGCTGAATATTCACTGGATTTAATAAGAATTTATTTGACCCAAATGCTGGGTCAGAAAGTTATCGTATTAAAAGGGTCACCCATCTGGGAAGATACAGCTGAAATATTATTTGGAAATGGATGAGTATTCTTTGGAGAGCAGAAAATGCATACATGTATTCAAAAAATCTATCTTGCTACTATCTGAGTTGGGATTTCCAGCAGAGTTTATAAAGTAAAATTCTCTCAACAGTAAGGCTCACTGATTTTAACCTTTAAAAAAATACAAAGTAAAGTATGTTTTTGCTTTTTAAGCATATGAGACCTAGGACTTTATCTCTCCTTCCTTTTAGTTGTTTATTCACTGAATTTCCTCTCAGATCAGTCACTTCTTATCTGTGTGAACCTTTCTCAAGTTACCTAACTTCTCTGTGCCTCTGTTTTTTTGGCTATAAAATGGGAAAGAAGAACAGTATCTCATCGTGCTTTTCTGAGAACTGCAGGGGTTTAGAACAGTGCTTGGAATAGAGTAAGTGCTCTGTAAACAGTGGTGACCTTTACTTACTGAACATCTACTATGTGCCAAACAATGTAATGCAGGGCACAGAGCAGGCATAGCCATGAACAAACAACTATAAGTACATAATGTCAGGCGTGAGGAGTGCTTGAGGGAAAATAAAGCAGGGTAAGAATGTAGAGAATTATAGAGATGTTATCTTTATATAGGGAGATCAGAATGCCTCTCTGATAAAGGAGTTGTTTTTTTTGTTTGTTTGTTTTTGTTTTTTTTTTAGTGCAGACCTAAAGAAAGTGAGAGTAAGGGATGTGATTGCTGGGGCAATAAGAACCCCAGGCAGAGAGAAGATAAAGTGCCAAGGCCCTCCTATGGAGCCTGGGGGAGGGCACTAGACAGGAAGGAGGGAGGGGGTGGGTGTGGTGGTGGTGGTGGGGGCTGGAGTGGAGACCATCAGGCGCAGTGAGAGCACAAGAAGTCCAAGAGGCAAGGGTGGGGACGAGAAGGGTGCCTCCCATTGGAGGACCTTGTTGGTCAGGCTGGAGACTCAGGATTTTTGTCTTGCTGAGGTAGAAAGTCACTCTGGAGGGCTCTGACAGAGCAGCAACATGAGTGGGGAAACCAGGAGCCTGCTGCACTAGTTGAAACCACAGCTGATGGTGACTTGGATAGGTTGGCAGGGGTGAACAAGTTCAATAATGCTAATACGTGTCTCCACCCTGGATTTCCCCTACAGATACTCCTTTAACTTGCATTTATTGAACACCTACTAAGTAAGGCATTGGGCTGAAACATTTTATAGGGGTTATTTCTTACAGTGATGTACAGATCCTTAGATAAAATATAGTAAGATTAGGATATTAGAGCTCCAAGGAATGTTAAAAATCATCCATTCCAACTACATTATTTTGCAGCCGTGGAATTAGAAATTCAGAGAGATTGAATGATTTACCCAAGATCATACAGTTAGTTAGGCCAAGAGAATGGCCAGGACTCAGTTTTCCTTACTGTACAAAAGGGAACTTTCAAAATTAGTGTCTTACTGACTTACAAAAATAACTTAAAATGCCTTATTTAACTTATTTCCCTTTGCTTCTTCTGATTTAAAAATAACAGCAGCAAAACTTTTTTCAAACTTGTTCTCATTAGGTTAATATTTATGAGAATCATTTTTAAAATGAATACTTCCGAAGTTTCTAAAATAACTCTTTGCCTTAGGAAGTCTATATAAATGACTATCGCCATAATCTATTGACTGGCAGTTCTGCAAATCTATCATGGATAGAAAGACCACTGACTTTCTGTAATTACTTTAGTATGCCAATCTCTTACCAAAATAACTTCTGTAGATTAAAAACAGTATTTGTCATATTCCAGAATGGGCTCAGTCTGCCTTCGCATAATTAGCCACTGTAATAACTTCATAATACTGCCTATTCCCAAGGAAAGGAGGACATAGCATAGAGTCAGTCTTGGGACAAATAAAGGATTTAGGACAGTGAAGGACATTTTATTTCTAGAGTAAGCAGGAAATTTCATATACTTCCAACTACTCTATTTTCTTGATTTTGTATAACTCACAGACATTAAGAAAGAAAGAAATGTTACTGAGGATAAAGTAGAACTTGATAGGAATGTTCTGAATTGTGTCTTCTCTGAGTAAGTGATGAGTAGATATCCTAGTATGAAACACATGCTCTTTTCTTCCCCCCAAGGCCAAGTATATCTGAATTTTGGTTCTCACCACTACACTCAACCCTCCCTCTAGCACCCTAAAGCAGGACTGCCAAAAGGCTACAGCTTTCTTTTTCCCTTTGGAAAACTTGTTAGAGATTTTAAGCCCTGGAGGATCTGAAATATAACCCCGATCCAGGGAAGAACATTCTAGAAAACTGACCGGTGGGTAGTCAGGCTTGTTCCCGAGATGGGCAACAGAGTTTCTTGTAAGGTAATAAGTGTGAAAACAGCCATTTCCCAATCATCTTGTTCATTCCATGCATATTAGGAGAGAGGAAAATTCAACTGAGGGCCAATTGTCCCCTAAGAATCCTTTAGTTTAATTATGACCACAGTAGATTAAACGTCTGTATGACATCCGCGTTAGCTCCGCCGCTCCTGCTCTTGGCAGTGAAGAAAGGAAACACTTTCACTACTAAAAAGACAGGGAAGCATGCTCTTGTGGTTCTAAAACATGGTTGAAAATTCAATTTAACTGACTACGAGGCCAGTGTGCTTCTTATAAATGAACATCTCTTTGCTGCTAATTTCGTGCTATTTTACCTTTCATTAAAAAAAGTAATTCAGGTTAAACTCAGCTGAACAGCAAAAAGCTCTTGATATTTTGAAGCATTTTGGAACAATTACTTTGACAGGAGCCCTTGACAGTTAAATGACTCCGTTAAATGAATGTTATAGAAGACACATAATGATTTTTAGTGAAATATTGAATTTAACCACAAATGAGGAAAAACCAGTCATAAGCACTATGGGTATATTTGAATAATAACATCTTGCTTATGAACCTCAATGGATTCTATAATTTCTAATAATCATGCAATCAACTAGTTAGCTGGTATGTTTCCTATCTCAGTGCTCTCAATTTAGTTTTGGTTTTTGTTGTTGTGTTTTAATCTGAGAAATCAATGTGTAAATTTTGGAAATGGCAGTAAGTTCCTCTTCCATCAGTAGGGTATTTTAGAAGTAGGCAATTAATGATTGCCATCCTGCCAGTTAAGTCTTCCTCTTTCCTTTTTTCCATTTGCTGAATGAGATTCTTTCACAAAGTAAAAAATCAGGAAAAGGCAAGAGCCTGCTGCCTGAGAATGTATGAATTCACTGGCTGCCAGTGTTTCCTCCATCCGTGGGACTCCAATATTCCTTTTCTTATTTTATGGATCGAATGTGAGATAGTATCAAGCCTTTTACGTGTTTTCTCATGACTAATGACCAAAATATGTACTGAAATAATAAAACTGGTACTGTTCAATTTCCTTTTTAAATTCAATCTCAATATAAGTGGGAGTGCCCGTGTATGGTGGTGAAATCCAGCTCGTTATAAAATTCTGTTTTCTGGAGAAGAGAAACTAGAAATCCTTGCAGACTGAAAAAACCATGTGGGTGAAGGGTCTGTGGGGACATTCAGGTTGAAGAAACGAGTCAAAAAAACAGTAATGTTTTTGTCTTGTTTGTCTGGCAAAGAGTGGTGAAAAGTCAACGCCAAGCATCCTGGGTAGTATTGCCTAGATCTCTACACGCTATGTGCAGCCGCACTTCTGGATTCTTTCAAGCACGTGAGTTACATGTACCCATGTACCCACTGCTGCCTGCATTTACCTTCATACAGCAACTGCCTGTTTACAACTACTCCCCAGCAGATGGTCACTCCTTCAGGACAGGAGTGTCTTTCGATCTTGCATCCCCCAACATTTCTGAGCCACGATAAGTTGTTCAATAAATGTACTTTTGAACAAGAAACATTTAACTCCTTCAGCTGATACTGAAAATACTTGGAAAAGGCCAGATAGTTTCAATATGTGACACTAGTCAAGTCCATACATACAGCATGCTGACTAAATTATTACTTGTAAGCATACTAACTCAGAGTGGTTCACAGACCAGTAGCATCACGTCACATTGGAGCTTTATAAATATGGAATCTCAGTCCCCGTGGCAGACCACCTCAATCAGATCTGCCTTATACCAAGATGCCCAGATGACTTATGCACAGTGAAGTATGAGAAGCCTTTACTTAGCATATATGACTAGTACGATGCCTGAAGAAGTGATGGTGTCCATTGTGGACAAGAACCAAGGCCACGGAAAGATGAAAACTACAGAGGTCAGCTTGAGAAACTTTTAGAGCTCTCAGGACAGAGGCACAGGTGGGAAACTCACTTATACCAGTTCCTTTGGAACTTTCTAGATACTCTTCACGCTTTTTCCTGTTTAAAGACACAGCTGCTCTTAATAATTGTCTTTTCTCCTTGGTGCAAAGATAGTATTTATCGCCAGCATGCTGACATTTGCAGGAGTTTTGGCTTTCTCCACTGCAAGTGTGGATGATTGAAAGGATATTGCTGACACCTGAATAAGAAATCCAATGACTCCAAGCTATGTAAATTTAATTATTTCCTTTAATTTTTTTTTTTCAGGAATCTCTTTTTATTTTCCTCAGCTTTGGAGAAGTCCTAGCAATTTTCATTTAAAAGAAATACAAGTCAGCAGTGGTTCACTGAACAGGCTGACACGCAATTTCATAGGGGGAGAGGAGCTGTGTCTTTAATCTAATTTGTGCTCTCAATTCCCAGCTAATGTATCTAGGGATCCTGATGTATGCATTTACAAGGAGACATCTGTAATGCAGAGTCCAACTCTCTGCAATTCTCTGAAACATGGGTAAAAAATTAGTCTGGGTTCTTGTAGCTGCCCTACAACACAATAAATCTTGATATACTCACAGATGTAGAAATATTCCCGGCCTGGCCTGAATTCAAATCCTAGAGAAAAGGGTGTGAAGAGCTGGAATTTTTCAGAGAACTTCAGTGGTCCATTTGGAGAGTGAGGCCGGTTACATTCCCATCTCTTGAACCCCTTGGAAGTATGGTCGCAGGCACTGTAGCCATCAAAGTTCACCATGTAGAGGACATAACGCTCAGTCTTATCTTCCGGGACCGAGTCCTCATAGTGAGGGCAGAAAACATCCAGGTAGTCATTGATACAGACGTCGATGTGGTAGTCACCCCTCTGGAATCTGTTGGAAGAAGAAGAGAAAGATGAGATTATTCATAAGGAAAAGACTTTCTGCTTGGAATCAGTGGTGGAATAACTTTAATCATGCTGGTGCTAAGAGATTTATTATAATAAGTTTTTATTGCAGCCCATTATGATTCAGGATATGTTTCTATTCCAAATACAAGCAACAACAATTTTACAGAGGAATTCTATTATGTTTGTTTCAAAACACGCTGAAAATGGAACTCTTCACATTCATCTTAAGTAGTTAAGATACTGACTTGCTGTTTTCCTTTCATTCTTAAAATCACATATACTGAAGCAAAGTTTTGATATTTCAAAATAGTGTTTCATTTGATGAGTGTTTTTGAATGAATGAATAAGTCATTTAAAGAACAAATGAATGACTGAATTGGTTTTGCTATAATTGCGACCATTCTCAATTTTCTATGCAAATGTAGAGAACTAGAGTTATCAAACTGAGAGAATTAGGACCATAAAATTTAAAGGTTGGAAAGAAAAGTCCTAGGACACTTCCCCATTAGAGGGAAGTAAAAATCTAAGGCATAATGTCAAAGCAGTGAGTGACTGAGCTCGACCAGGAATGGTGACTTCAGGTCCTAATCAGCTGTTTCCATTAGTGAATCTGCTTACGTCACAAACTCATTTCAGCTGATCTCTTTTGATGCCCCATCCCTTTCTATATTAAGAAAATGAAAACCAGCTAAATCAAATCATTTTCCTCCCCTTCCCCTCCATTTCTTTTAACTTTATAGGTTGTGTCCTAGGGCTGGACTGACGACACAGATGAACACAGAAAACCCAGGACCACTTCCATCCTGAAATAGTTAAAATAACACACACACACACACGCACCTCACCTTACACACTGCACTGTCTGTTTCAACTCTTACCTTACAAAAATTTTGCGTATTTGTGTTAACTAATATGTCTTTCCCGATTGGATGAAGAGATTTCTCAGGAACTAATGATGTGTGAAACAGGAATTGTTACGTATACCGCTTTCTAAAGTCAGCACAGAAAAGTCTACAAAACCCCTCTGTTTTTAGCTAGTGAGGAAATTCTCTGAGGCCTTAGAAGATTCATCATAAAACTATGTTACTGCTGAAAGACAAGCTGAAAGACAAGCACCCATCAAGCCATGTAGTCTTCAAGTCAGATGGTCTCAGTGTAAACATGTCAGTGAGCTGGTCTACTCCATTTTTGGACACACCTACATTTTAGCCAGTTTCCTCGTATATGGAGCATCAATTTGCTTCTGTGTAATTTCTATCCAGTGATCCTACTCCCACTGCTTGACATCGCCAAGAACAAATCTAATTCCTCTTCTACCAGGCACTCCATAAAACATTTGGACGTGTCAACTAGGTCTCTGTATCTTCCTTTCTCACTACGTGAAAATCCTGACTTGTTTGGTTATTTCTGTTCCCAGGCTCCTCACATTCTAGATTCTCAACTCTCCTTATGCTCTCTAGTTTCCCAGTGTCCCCTTAAAATGTAGCCCCCAAACACAACAGACACCTCCGACAGGCTGTTTTGACCAGCATTCAGCCCAGGAGATATACTACCACCTTCACTCCGGATACTACACATTCATTGAAGAAGCTGAGATTCCTTTCTAAAATGCAACGTGATCAAAGTGGACACTACTCATTTTAGTGAGTAGACCTCAATTTAAGGACTGGATTGCTGCTGGTAGGGTGGGGGAGTCATAAACCGTCTGACCCTCAGTTTCCTCATATGTGAACTGGAACAATAATGAGAATCTGCCTCGCTAACCTCACACAACTGCTTCAAGTCTCCAATGATGAAACATCTAAAAAGCACCATGTGAATGTGCAGCACTATTATCAGGATATATTAAAGCATATTAAAATCGATAACTAACACAATACTAACTCTTAAGCAACATCAGTAAATGCATACGACAACACCAACGATAATCCCCGTGTCCCTTTTTAAAAATAATATAAAAATCCTACATTCTGTCCTCACATATCAAATGATCCACAGAAACTTCCATTTGATCAATGCTTTTGAAAAGCAGCATGCTGATTTATATGAGGAGAATAAGGAAAGATGATCAGATCACTTTTTCTGTTAGAGGGTCTCAAAATGCATAAACATTTAAAAAAAAACCACTTGGAAGTATTCATTTCTTTATATTTACAATGATCACGGAACTAGGTTTACTCTTTCTTCATTACTGGCAGACGATGATTTGTCAAGATGCAAGGAAAGCCTGTGTTGCTTTTAAAAGATTTCTGAACATCAAGGTAACATCACTGCCAAAGTACAAAGAAAAGACACTGCAACGTTCAGATAAAAGGGTGCTGGGATATGAATCATCAGCACTCAAAGTAGCCTGACAGTTCTGGCTGAGAGCCAGGCAAGAAATGCAGCAGGAGGCAATGCCCAGATGCACTTTATATTATTATATTATTATTATAGATTTTAAAGACATTCAAGGGGGAAGTTTTTCCTTTCCCTAAGTGTCACTCATTTGAGCTTCTACTAGCACCTGACACTGCTTAAAAGTGTAGGGAAAAAAAAATTAAAACTGCCACTGTCCAGACTCATTTGTTTATTGCTTTATTCTACAAATTGTCTGATTTTTTTGATGCCCTGAGTTTACTTTCCCTTTTCCAACTTTTCTCCCTGTTAATGCTGCTTAAGTTTCAATAAAACAAGCCATGAGATTGAAGACACATTTTATACTGGGTTGACCTTTTCCCTTTCTGATGACATTATACTCTGTGTGGGGTGTTCAATGAATCACTGTGGAGCCTATTTTGAGTATGTGATCACCCCAGCGGTTAGTAGTTCTACCCCTCTATCCACATGACAAAGATGATGAGTCACCATAGAATCAACTTATGCTTCTGTTTCACATCTTCAATTTGTATAAATTAGTTTAATAATGTAATTTTCCCCCAAATGGACAATATAAATATAAAAACATCAATAAACAAAAACTCATAAAAGGCATTTCTATAATATACCCAAGTACTATCTAAAGAAAAGTTTAGGGTTAGATAGGGATAGATATTACCCCAAATCATGCTCTTTGGCTACAAAGTAGTACTGGACCATTCTTTTTGGGCCTTACTGTGAAAAGGCACATATGTATGGCTAATATAATTGTTTATTATGTTATATTCATTATCTCGATTTAATCTCCATCATAAATCCTAAAGAACACTATAGTATTGGTACTCCCGCTTAAAAATGAGGATACTGAGACGGAGAAGTTAAGCAGTGTGCTCACTGTCACCCAACTAGTAAAACGTGGAGGCAGAAGTCAAGCCCAAGCATTGAGACCTCACTCAGAACTGAAGTTCTTTATTATTCTACTTCCAGAGAGAGTAAATTGCTCAAGTCAAGTTCTTAGGTCAACCCTTTATTCCCCCAGAAAGGCAGTTCTAATTCTTGATGGGGTTTCAGTTCTCTCCTTCATTCACTGATGCAACAAACACTTGCTGCATCCAGGATATGCTGTGTTATGGCTTTACATGTGTTGTCATATGAAATCCTTATTAGGTAGTTATAATTAGTTTTATTTGAACAATGAGGAAATGACACTCAGGTTGTTATCCTCTTAGTTCATTCCCCACCCCCCCCCCCCACAGGAATAAGCAGCAGAGTTAGGATTTCAACCCATATCTTATCTGGCCCTGAAGTAAATTCTCTTTCCTGCTAAATGCAATGGTTCCAAAGTTTTACCAGTTGTTGTAATTCCCCTGACCTGAAGGAGCCCTTTTAAGGGTTTTGGTGCCATTGCGTTTCCTTATGTTTACATTGATCTTCTAGGGAAGTCTGCTGCAAGGTGTGCTGGTCCTGCTCCCTCCCCACTCTATTGGTCCCAAACTCCTAAACTGAAGGGTGTGTCAGCATCCAGAATACATCTCAGATCGCAGGGTTAGCTCCTGACCCGTGTATACCAGTCTGTTCTTTCACAGAAGAAAGTGCTATTAAGCTCAGTAGCTGCTGACATAAAGGCATCTTTTTCCCCCCATCAGGAAACAGCTTTCATGAACTTTAGTTCCTATTAAAAGAGCAAATTCAAACATAGGAAGAATGATTCCACATGACAATATTTACAAATGTCATGGGCGGCACGGCTGCCACTTTAAACGCACTGGTAAATTTCTTGGAAATTTTCTTGTAAAGGTCTCCCCTTTATTCCTTTTCTTTAATTCCATCCACTCTATCTGTGGTGCTCTTCCTCTCTGAAATCATTGCATATTATGAAGCGTAAGAATTTCTGGCTCCACACCAACAAGCCAGCAATAATTACAATACAATCTCTACTAAATTATCACAGTGGCTTACAATGTAAAAGCATGCACCGCTACCACACTTAGAAAAGTGATTGCGTTTGAGTAATATGATTACTGCCCTGTGTTCTCATAATACAAAAGTCTCAAATGCCAGGAAACATCTTGTATGCATAGAAAGACAGTCCTTGTTCTCCACTGAGTTGCACTGCTACAGGGCCAGTGTTCCACTTAATATACAATATATATATACCCTGTTGTGGCAAGAATACATTATATACATTTGCCAAAATTGGACAGTAGGCTGGTTAAGAATCAATGTCATATATATATATATGTCATATATATGTCACATATATATGTCATATGTGACATATATATAATGAAAGGGTCATTCTAGTTAATTGAAAGAAGGAAAATTCAGTATGGCAACTAGTTCTTTTTTTATCAACTCAATTACTAAACATGAATTATGCATTTTATGGTAGGTCTTGGTGTCCCAGAAGCTGCCTGAAAGGTTGGATATAAAAAGCACATTTCACAGCTATTGATAGCAAAAGTAACAACTGAAGTTGGGATTTCAACTAGAAGGTCTATTTGCAGACATGTGTGTCTTAGTTTGTCTTCAGTGTTTATCTTCAGTGTTTACCTGATGACATGCCACAGCTAACCGTAGTTTTGATTATACCTTTAACACTATTGTTAATATCCCTCTCCTTATTTAACTCGTCTACAGAGAGTGATTCGTGACTTGGACTCAAACGAAATAAAGACACAGATAAGGAACAGTCAACAATTTGCCTTTTCATTTAAGTTATCAACAGTGCCCCGGCTTTGTCCCCAGACAGGGACCAAACATTGCTTCCTGACCAGAGTCAGCAAGAACCATGAAGACTTCCCTCGTTCTAACCAAAGAATTCATCTGCAGACTGAAAGAAGCGCCATCTAGTACTTGAATACTCTGGTCCTTTACCAACTTCAAATGGAAGGCCTCCACTTACTGTGATGCGGTCCTTGGTTCCTCTCCACTCTGGTAAGTAGATGTGCCCTAGCTTTCTTTCTCAGTGGATGGTTCCTCATGCCATTGACCTTACGTCCTCCTCTGCCCCATATGCTCGTGTACTGTGGATACTGACAGCTGGGAGGGCTAACCGCGAAGGGCACGTGGGCAGTGCCCTGGGTTTCGGGCTGCAAAGGAGCAGCACGGTAACCATCCTTCTTTGAGCTCCTCTTTAGCCCCTTTCCCCTGCGGTGTGCCTCGTCTCCCTCCTTCCTCATCTGCTAAAGCCAAGATGCATTTCATTTTAGTAACTGGAAAAGGAAGGGTATGGTGCATATTTAAAACATTCTAAATTGGCCTTTAGCATATGTTGCTGGCACAGCAGAGAGCCTGCTTCCAGGGAAATATGTACTGAGGTATTTTATCAAGCAGCTCCTGAGTGAAGTTTCTTCACTCCATAAATATAGAAACAGCATTTCTGAAGGGAGACAGAGTAGTTATTAGAGGTTAGGAAGCTGTGAGACACTTTTATCCCCCTTTCATGTAGTGTTTTAAAGGATTCAGTAATGAAAATGTTATTTCTCATGAACTGGATAGTTGATTATTACATTTTAAATGCATTTTAATCTGTCAAAGGGGTGATTGTCTTAATGTTCCTATTTGAACAGAACTACAATGTCACTTCTTTAATTACAAGGCAACTTAATGTATTACATTCTGAAATTGAAATGTAAAAGAAGGATATGATTTATGGTCAAAGATTAAGGAAATTTATCAGCTTAGGGTTCCTCCCAAATTTTGAACTAAATCTAGAGTGAATATATCTTGGCAGCACGGTCTTTTGACTCTACTCTTACTGATTTAAAGGCTAATTTCAGAGTAAGATGTCTCTTCTTAACCAGAAGAATTTCTCATTTGTCCTGGAAGTCCTAATGGGCCCTCGACAGACATGGGGTTTGGTTTATAAACACGTTTCGCGAGGAGATGGGCAGGATGGCAGTCTCTGTCGCAAACATGTCTCTCCTTGTCTCCTTCTGTTATTCTCTCAGCACAGAATGCAAGCCTTATGGCTTTCATATCCTGAGTCTGAAGATGCTCTTTTTGTTTTGTTTTGTTTTCCTGCAGAGGTTAGAGCATGAAATACAAACAGCAAATCAAACTTAGGGTAGATGAATAATAGCACCTGGGGGCTGAAGCAAGATTTGTTTTGCTGGTTTTTAATGTCTTCTTTCTCTCACGGGCTGAAACATGTCTGTCATCCACATGCATTGGTAACTGACCTTCATTTTTGGCTCTGAGACGGAGTCCTGCACAGTTTCACCACTACCAGGCCAGCTGCTAAGGCTCAATGAAGTAAGTATGAATGAGGTTTGATGACCAAAACACATTTCAGGCAGTCCAATCCACTCTTCCAGGCTCTAGAACATACTAATCCCAACTAAAATTCCCAGAGAAATGGAGATTTACAGGCTAAAAAATATTCAAGGATGAATTTCAGAAACGTTTCTTACTTATTTTTGCAGTTAAAGCACTGTATGCCGTAACACATACACTTGAATCCAACGGAGCACAAGATACTGACAAAATAGTTAGAACCCGGCGCTGGTGTTCTATCTATCCATTCATATCAATTCCAATGAAGTTCTTATGCATGCATGTTTTGGTAATTATAAATTCTGCAGCATAAGAGCTTTGCCTTGAATTCAGTAACTGCTGGTGATGGGAATAAGATGTAATTTGCGTGGCCAGATATTTGGAATTCATTAGTGCTTTAGTACAGTAACCTGTCACCTTTTTTCTTTCCACATGTGTACGTGGGCGTACATGTGCTTTAACAGCAAGCGGTTTAAAAATTTCACAAAACCTCAACTAGCTTTTGTTTGTTGCTTTTCTGCTACAAGTCACATCAGTCTGAATGACTTTTTACAATTGGTATCTCCCAAGAGTAACACCTGTTTCAAGTACAAGGCCCACAAAATCTTCTCTCTTCCAGTGTTTTAACTCATTTGGAGTTTGTTTTATTAGCTTGACTGAGGAGCTCCAAAGGAAACAAAGCATTAAATTGGCAGAGCCTAAACAAGACTTGCCTTCAGGAAGGGACTGGGAGCTTTGGGTGACAGTCTAATTGCTTCTAAGCCCCCAGAGCGGCCTCACGCATGGAGTAAGAATGTGTCAACATCAACAGGCTAAGTCAGCCAAAGAATTAACCAGGCAGAGTCCCACACACCCAACACACTGCAGATCACTAAAATGGCTTTCCAAAAGGGAGTAAATTAAAATAAAGAATCACAGATTATGTCCTAACAGAGGTCACTTCCACAAAGCAAAACAGGCTCTTTCTCGACTCCTGCTGGTCTGGGGCTTCCTGACAAAGCTGCCCTTCGTGCCCTAAGTTATCCAGAGTTTTACATCATGTCAGGCGCACAGAACGGAGCACCTGCCACATAAACACGGGTCCAAAAGCAGATGCAGGAAATCAGTGAACAGGTTATCCAGACGCTGTCCTAGGAGAACAGGATTAAACAAACTGATTCTGTTCAGGGGATGCAGGAGTCAATCAAACAAATAAGCCACCTGCCAAACTGCTTACATACAGGTAGCCCCTTTGTATCTTATGGGGATGGAGTTACCCAGTGCAATTTCAGGCTACTCCCAGTTTTAAGAGTAATTAACACTAATTAACAATAACCAAAGAGCTATAATAAATGTCATTTCTGTTAACCAATTCAAATAACGGTTTAGTGGTTCTTAAGTCCCGATACGCGAACAGTGAAATAAATATTTGTCTCTTGTCTTGATCATAACTTACGGGACATTTTACCATCAAAGTCTGAAATCTGGCCCTGACTTTTCAAAAATTCTGGGTGGGGGACCCAAGACCTCTGTGGCAAGGAATTAATCTCTCTTATAAACTTATTGTTAGACAAACAAAAAACAAGCCAGTAAGAAAGAAAGGAAATAACACCTTCTTCTATGCTTGATCTGCACACTGCAAGAGGAGGCATATATTTGGTAATACTAGGGCAAAACACTAATAATAATAGTGTTTCATATAAAGCTTTAGGATGCAAAGCAAACATTGTCGCTGGCCCTATGCAAATTGGCATGGGAGAAGCAGTTACTTTCATTTGGTTGGTTATAACCCTGTGAGCAAGTGGATACCAATCTGGAACCAGAGAAGAACCTAAGGTAAGAGAATAGAGATCTGGAGGTGAGCCATTAGAGGTGAGGTGGTGGGCATGGTCATGAAAGGTCGTGCAGTCACTCAAGCTCAATACATAGATTTAGAAGGCAACCAGGTCCATGCTGAGAGCAAATTGCTGTAACAGAAATAATGATCATTACTGTATTTTTATACAGACTTTTTTTAGAGAGAGAGCTCCTTGGAGATAGTGCTGGTGTTTCATCATCTCTGTACCCCCAGCACATAGCACAGTGTTTGCACATGGCAGTGACTTGACACATGTCCAAAGAAGGAAACTGTATCTGAAGGATATTTCAGGCAATGCTTAAGAACAGAACTGGGTAAAGTGCCCCGTACTCTCCTTCTGTGTCCTGGGTCCCAGTACTAAATTCTGAGAAGAGCTACGTAATATTATATGCAAGGGTCAAGATCAGAAAACAAAATAATGGCCGGCTGCAAAAAGGAAAATTATAATCAGGACCGCGGTTCAAGCAATGCTAGAAAATTATGCCCAGCCGAGTAGACAACTTAAGCACCTAAGGCAGAATGAAAGTTTCTCTCTTGTCATTAAGTCCTCTATTCAATTACCATTTATCGGGGTAATTAAACACTGGAAAGTGATGCCAGGCTAATTGTTAGATTATGATAATTACATGTCTTTGCTATGCTACAGCTGATCAAAATAAGATGTGGTCCCGTGCACTTAGCTGCTCTGTAATCGTCAGACTTTCGTAGAGCGCTAGGCCATTTATTACTAATTCATTACAAATCAGGCGGAGAAGCTTATTATTTGTAATGCTTCTTTTTTCCCCCCACACACAGTCTCCTGGAACAAGACTCCCAAAAGGTTAAGCACAAACTGTCGCCTCTCATTGGCCCATTTCCATCCCAATTACACAGCTGAGCAGCATTAGGTGCCTCTATTTGAGAGGGTTCATCAGACTGCTTCACAAAATCCTGCAACCGCCTATCACATTGGCAGCAACATCCAAGGCTCCCTTTCAGCCTCCGCCAACCACTGTTCTGCTCTGAGCTGTGTCCCAGCAACCATGAGCTAGCAGTCCAGAGGGTCTGTTGCTTCTGAGGCTCCCTTCTGCTCAGGTCAGGCCTAGACCGGGCTGGGATGTGCCCAGGGTTTGCTCCAGTTAGCAGGAGTCATGGGGGGTACAGACGGTGCCCCTCCTACCAGAACGTCTGGTCTCTGCCACTCAAGCCAGGGTCAGGAAAGGAAAGCAACTTTCTCAGGAACTGACCAGAGTCACCTCAAAGCTGACAAATAGTGACTCAAATCCTTGCCAGGGAAGACTAGGACCAATCCATTATCTTGGGCTTTTCTGGGAGTTAGTAATCTGTTCTTTCATCCCTCTACTAAATACTCCAGGTCCCTGTTGGCAGGTGGGAAGGCAAATGGGACCTCAGATTCTTCATTTGGCTTTATCCTGGGACTTCCCAGCTCTCCCCTGCGATCATCGGAATGAGTTCACATGTGCCACTGCTAGGTGGAGGAGGTGCAGGGTGTCAGGTTAAAAGTTCAGTAACTGGTACAAAGTTCAAGCCATGGTATGCTCCTCAATTTTAGGATTTTTTTCCCTCCATTGGGTGCCCTACCCTGATTCATATGTTGAAGTTGCAACCTCTGACGTGAGCCTGTGTTTGGAGATAGGCCCTTTATGGAGGCAATCGAGGTTAAATGAGGCCATAAGGGTGGGGCCTTGACCCAACAGGATTAGCGTCCTTCTAAAATGAGTGCCCCCTGACCCCTGCCTCTGCAAGCTATGAACAGTGCTCTTACCAGAAACTGGCCTGCTGGGCCTCGACCTGGGATTCCAGCCTCCAGAACCACGAGAATAAATTTCTGTTGTTCAAGTCAACAAGTTTCTGGTATTCTGTCATGGCAGCCTGAGCAAACTTATACAGGTAGTTTAAAGTTTAATTAACGGAAGGGTTTGGGGTGGGATGGTACTGAATTACAACAAAAAAACCCAAAACACTGATGAAGAACAAGGTAACAATGGCTGGGAAGGAAGGGCGTCGGGGAGGGGAGGGGGGGAAGGGAGCCAATGCCGGCAGCCCCACGGTACCCTGCACACAGGAGACACTCAATATCCATTTGCTGTTCCAAGCAAATGGCCGGTCTGAGGGGAGAAGGCACCTCATTTTCCTAAGCAAGGATAGTTTCACCTCTGAAATTAACTCACGGCACCATGAAAACGACTGTATTATCACCCAGCAACTGTGTTATCTCACTGTTTCAGCAAGGCTTTCACCCAAAGATAGAATGAAGGGTGTTACAGAAAAGTCACAGACTCTATTTTACCCTTCCTCGACCCTGGAAATTAAAACAGAATATGCCACCGCCTTTCAAAAATCCTGTTAAGTGCATTCTGGGGACAACACCAACCACGAGGTACCTTTGTTAACACCAGAATACATAAAACTGTCATTTTATGCACACATTTACTGGTGGCCTGTGGCTTAAGACTGGGGAGCCTAGGAACAAAGGTACTTTGGTTCATCACATAAAAATGGTTTTGCACTACTTAGTATTATTATTTCCTCCCACACTCATTAAAAGGATATTCATTCATACAGCTGGATCCTCTATTTACTTTTATAGCCTGGACCACAGAAAGATATATGCAAGAATAATGCAATCATAAAAAAATAAGAAACTAATTGCTCTATCCCAAGGAAACATAAAGGGGAGAAAGAAATAAACAATTCACCATTTATTTCTGAGAAATAAATCTAAGCACTTTAGGGGATTCTCAAGTGCCATAATATCTCTACCTACTTAAATGCTTATCTATCTCCGTGGCAGAGAATAGAGTTGTTGCCTTTCCCCTTCCCCTTTCATTTTAATAAGCTCCCTTTTAAAATGTCTACCTTGGAAGAGAACTACAGTTCAAAGCCAATGCACATGACCCTCCTCTTGAACTTTCAGAATGTTTGGTCCTGCTACAAGCTCTGAATCAGCCGCTTGCAGGGACTGTGAGGTTTCAGAGGGATGGTTAATGCCAAGACACAAAGATGATGAACTAAGAGGGTGATAACGGGCACTTCATGCTGGGTGACAACTCAGCATCATGAGCCTTGAGAGGACAGGGTCACAACTGGCTTTCTTCAGTGCTGGGTAGTGCAGTCCTAGATCCCGAAGTTTCTTTGACATGCACATTAACATTTTATTGCCCTTCACACTGTTCAAGTCCAAAAGAGAGAGCGAGAATGCAAGTTGCTGTTAAGTTACAAACTCAGTGTGGATGAGCTAGTCAGGAAAACAGCAAACCTCGTATGAAACACAGAGGGGCTGTTAAATGAGCCTGAGACTCAGCATCGAAACTGGATCTAGAAATGGCATTATAGCTCACTGATCACTTTATTTACAAAACAGGACAGTTTCATTTATTGATTATTGATGTTTTAATTCAATATATAGGTACCTACTCAGTGTATGCCAGATACTCAAAGTCTTAGCCCATTTTGTATTCTAAAAGACACTTTTTCCCCCATTCCACAAACACACAGCATACTTTTCAACCCTATCTGTGGGAAGCAAAGATGTAGGCAAACCAGGAATTCATGTTGATATACTCCAGATTTTCTGTCTCAGAACACTCTGTAGCTGAGAAGAGACTCATCACAGCTAAGACCCACCCAAGGATGTTTTAGGAATCCCAGTCATTAAATGAAAAGCCTAAGTCTTGGTCACTGAAAGTGCTCATTACTATGGTTTCACAAACACAAGTAGAGAAGGAAACACGTGATACACACTGGTCAAGGAGGCAAGCCTTGGCGCTGTGAACCCCGCCCTGAAGCAGCCCCCATATGCAAGGCTGGCGGAAGGAAGGACGGTGTCCAGGTTGCAGAAACGCCTTCTCCTTTTGCTTGTGCGGCAATAAAGCTGCGCTGGCACTGCGTTGACCACATGACTGGGACATGACCTGAGGCTTACACACACCTCCACGGGGTTTGGAATCCTAAGAAGTTACCAAGTATTCTAAGCCACTACAGGAAATTAACTGGAAATTAGGAATCATGGGAAAGGCTTCTTTTAACCCTTTTTTTTTTTTTTTAGTTTGAATACAAGTTTCTAGGATAAAAGCTGAAGGAATAAATTATAAATTTACATATGCACAGTAGCACTTCCTGGTAGAGTATTAAATGTATTTTTGTTTATTTTTTAAATCAAGGTGGTGGCTTCGAGATATAATTGATCTCTCTAAAGACGTCAGAGATGTTTGGACATGTCTGGAAATATGAAATATTGCTATTCTCTGTGAGACAATTAAGATATTTAAAAATTTATATCACCTAAGAGGAAGCTCTATCGGTTCTAATGACTAGAAAAATTTATAGGGAATCTCAAGTTTAAACACATTGCTCCTTTTTTGCTAAATGGCATAGTGTAAGCCAGCGTGCCCAAGCACTCATGGAATTAAAAGTGGAATTCTCAGCATTGTATTTGCAGCTAAATATTTATGTGTGCTATTGAATCTAAGAATTCTTCTCACATAAAACTTTCTATAATGGGTTTTGACTCAACAACAACCATGATACAGTTACTAGAGTCAAGAGAGAGAAAATCCTAACTTACCACTCCTTACAAACACCAGGTTATTTACTTTTGTACTCCTAGACACCGCTACCGTGGACCAGTCTTAACCTACAGTGATTATAAATTCCTGAATGCACACAGCATGCATGACATAGGCTTGTAAAGAGATGGCCTCTAGTTTTCCCTTGGTACATAATACTTGATAATAATTTCACAGGAACACTGCTTCTGCATCAAAACGATAGAGAGAGACACCAGTGGAAGGGACTTTGAGGCACCATCTCTTCCAGCTGTTTCCTTTCAGGACTGTTAATTATCTAGTCTCTTTTAAAAAAATCTCCAGGGAAAGTTTGAGTCTTAAATAGTAGCTCTTCCCAGGACCTGTAGATGTCATTCAAAATTCAATGCATAAAGAAATTCTCTACGCAGGGGGACCCAGCTTTCCAGTGTTGATCAGAGAATCTTCCTCACCCCCACTTTATAAGAAGATTTAAAAGAAAAATAGAGGAAATTTAGCTCAAGTTTTCCTAGGGAAGTCAAGCTGATTGTATTACTGACTGTCTACGGCATTAGCAATTTCCAACCGAATTACAGTTTCCCCACATTATATTGCTATTGTTCAATACCATTTTCATTGCCCTAATGAAACAAAGCTATATGATATAACCATAAAGTACTGATTACAGTTAACCATAATGGAAGAGAGCTAAGGAAAGACCTATTTTTAAAATATGCAAAGAAAAAGATAAGAAATGCCGATACTCAACAGACATTTTTTTTTTTAAAACTCTTTTTGGCTTTCTGGATTGAGATCAAAACAACACTGACAAATTAATTCTTCTTTCTTTTCCAACAATACAGATGGTATTTCCCCTAAAATAGAATTTCTAGAAGACTTCCCAAAGAGCGAAAGTTCTCTAGGTGCTTAAAAAAAAAAAAAAAAAAAAAAAAAAGGTAACATTGTGAATTTTACACATATCTTAAAAAGTGCCTACTTCAAACCAGAGTATTCCCTAATATCACGAAAGAGGATATCCAATTTTCCCTGGAGTGCAGATTTCTCCCATCTATAGGTGAGCTCTTTGAGAAGCGCCATTATGAAGCCAGTAGGGTATTTCTTCTTCAGCCAGGAACACAAACGATCAGGTTGCTGTGCCGGCCTGAAGCTGCCCGAGTGAGACAGCAAAGCCATGGCGGACATTTCTGCCTTTTAGCCAAGGCAGTGAAGGTTACTTGGCAGCCCCTTGTATACCCAGTTCCTTTCCCAAGACAGAAACAGTAAACCAAGAGTTGGAAGGAATGGAAGAAGTGGTAGAGAAAGTTCTTGGATGTTACTAATTATTTACTGTGGCTAGAAGCTGTAGTGCCAGACACTCGCTACCTTCTGACATTTGTGCCCGAGCCAGCACACCCCACCCCACCCCACCCCCAACAGAGTAGCATTGGTGTAATGAGAAAGCAGGCTGCTGATCTCACTCCCTGAGAATTCCTTGACCGCCACTGGTGATGCTTAATGAAGTTACCGTATGATGCTACAGTGGCGGCTGATCTGTGCCTGCCCAGGTCCTCGGCACCCAGCCACTCTACATCTGACAAACACTTCCTGCCGTTTGCTTAGTGGATATGGCGTAAATGTACAGTGGAGTACACTGAAAAGGCCTGAGTGTCAGGAGCAGAGACTGCTTTCTCCAAGACAAACCCTGGTCACGGAACAAACCTTCCTCTGGAGAGCTTTGTTATTTATACTGTTATGAGCAACAATAATGACAATGTCATCCATGTGGACATAACATGCTGAATTCTACATACTGTATTTGATACACTGATCTGATTTCAGTGGTTCCCAGCAGCCACCTTGAATGCTCAGTTTACTTGCATTTTCTAGTTCCAGCACCCTTGAAAAAAAGGTAAAAATAAATCAAGGCGGTGTCTGTTAGACCTCTTTCAATAACGTGTATTGCTTGAAAGATGGAAAAGTACATGCATTTATCTTTTCCTATTAGAGTGCTAATTTATGCAAGTTCATTTGCTTTTTGTGACTATTGATTAGATTCTTGTTGTCTCATCCCCGGCACTCCATTAGAATCCTCGCTGACTAAACAATAATGCAAAGCCACACAAAATCTGTACAGATCTTCATATGCTCTTACATCTACAGCCCTATTTAACAGTTTGCATAAGCTAAACAGCGTAAGTGGAAATTATGGGTGCCACGAAAAAGTACTTCATGTTATCACATCAGAGGGAGAGTCTCTGAGAAGATGAGAATACTCACTGGAACAACTTCTCTTTTCAATTTTAAGGAGTCATGTCTGAACATTTGAAAAGCATCCTGTGCTACTGTAGGCATGCTGAAGTTAAAATAGAAGCGCAATTTGAGATTACAGATTATAAAACCTTAAGCAAGCACAGCTGCCGTACGCAGGGCAGGAATGGCTCTCCTTTTCTGTATCCACGCGTGTAAGACAGTCAGGCTTCGAAGTAGAATAGCCTTTCCTGTGAAAACTAGCAAAAGGGCTAAATCCCCAGAGGAATGATTTTTCAGAAGTGGTTTGCTGTTTATTTGCTCCCAGTCTCAAAAAGGGCTTTTTTTGAGTGCTTCATTCTGGAGGGAAAAAAAAAAAAAATATATATATATATATTTTTTTATTATATATTATATATATATAATAAATATATATATATTATATATATAATGACAGGGATGTATATATATACATATATATGTATATATACATATATATATATGTATATACTACCACATATTTTTCAATATTTGTTAGTCTAAATGCCTTATGTTTATGGGTTCAAATAAACAAATCTAATCTGAGTTTTGGGACTAAGGATAAAATCACTTGTTTAAATATAAAGTCATCCAAAAGCTTTTGATAAGACAAAAGAGTACAAACGTTGCCATTATGAGAGATGATTCTTAAAACCCAAAGAGTATTTTAATCCACCGTGTGCAAAGCACACATGTGCTCTATTGAAGGATTTATAACTATCTCTTCCTGTTTTCACTTCGCTGATTTACCTATGTCCAAAAAGGAAGAGGGGATATGCGAAAGCCCAGTGAGAAGCTGCTGTCGTCCTCCTCCGGGACAATTACCGACACCATGGATGTGACAATGGAGAAATCACAAGATGTTGAGTCTATGAACAGGGAGACTTCTCAGCTTATTGAGCATTCTAGAATTGCTCAGGCAGGGATGTTCGACAGGGGCAGAGGGACACCTGGCAGGTGTGGAGTTCAGCCACCTAGACCTCTCTAAGGATGGTTGCAAATCGTACAAGATGTCCAGAAACACTAATAGGCATTCTCTGAACCACTTGGGAGGTGTCACTAATAAAAAGTGGAAATCAGAGTGGAAAGAAAATTTCATTTCTAATCCTCCTCGTGGCACCTGGCTTTTTCAGCACATATGGTTTGTAAAGTTTGCTAATGTCTGGTGGTTATCAAGGAAATCAGAGTTGATTAAAGATATTTCAACTTTATCTTCATTTCCCAGACTTTGCAGGCATCCAACTGATAACTGAGAGGAAACTACTACCTTATTGGTGTGGCAGCCAGCACAGGAAAGAGGTCAAGAGAAAAGGATTGAGAGCCACCTGCCTGGTTTCAAATCTGGGATCTGTTTCTACTAACTGTGTAACCTTGGCAAGTTACTTTACCTTTCCATGCCTCAGTTTCCTCATTTGTAACATCTGAATAATAACTCTTTGGACATTATTTAGGATTACATGAATGAATTATATGAGTAAACAAGGATTGAATGGAACATGCTTGGACAGTGCTTGACAAATAGTATAGGGAAGAGGAATATGTACAATTATATTAGTTACATAACTAAGAATATTTTTTGACCAAAGACAAAGAATGTTACTACTTTGAAAAATATCTGAAGAATCTCAAAGACGTCTAGAAATAAAAATTGTGATAATCATTGCAACACCTCGAGTAGGTAAAGTGTAATTATAACAAAGTTTTGTTTACAAAGTAATGAACAGTGATTTTCAAAAAGTTTATAGAGGAGTGCCTGGGTGGCTCAGTCGGTTAAGCTTCGGACTTCAGCTCAGGTTATGATCTCACGGTTTGTGGGTTTGAGCCCCATGCCAGGCTGTGCTGACAGCTCAGAGCCTGGAGGCTGCTTCGGATTCTGTGTCTCCCTCTCTCTCTGTCCCCCTACCCTGCTCACACTCTGTTTCTATCTCTCAAAACTGAATAAATGTTAAAACAAATAATAAGTTTATAGAAATGGGGGATGAGAACATGCTGACTCTTTGGAGAGACTGCCTATGCAGCTCCAAAGACAACTCACGTGCCCTTTGTAAGTATGTTGGATATATAAATACACTGAGAAGAGATGGGCAGTTGCCATTGTAGTATGATTTCTAGGACACAAAAGCCATCTTTAAACAGAAATGCCCTCTCAAAAGTGAATTTCAGTTCTTAAATATGTGTAAAGTGTTATTTTGTCTAGAAAAGAAATCATACTTGCCAGCTAATGCATGAACGTATTTTCATTTTTCTGACTCATTAATACCTGTCACCTTGCAGAGTTAAGATCCTCGAGAGACTAAGGCATATGGTGGGTAAATTTTGATGAGAAAGAGGAAGTGGTCTGCAGGGTCTGGAGAAGAGGGTTCAGGAAGCAGACACCAGACAGAATGACAGGGGTACAGGGTGAAATACTGGAGAAATACTTGAGCTTCCCAATTCCGCTGAGATCAGCTCTACCGATTGTCATCACAATGCATTAGAATAAATGACATTTCTCTACAAGAAGGTCTATTTTAACTTAAACTTTAAAATTACACTTCACTTGAGCAATATGATATTAGATTGACCTTCCATTCTTTCTTAATTTGATTGACTTTTCACATATTTATGTCCTGCCTCTCTTCGTTAATTAATTCATTCAGTGCTTTGATGGCTTCCTGTAACTCAGGCATTGTACTTGAAGGTGGAGGAACAAAAATGAACCAAGACATAGTCCCGACCTACAAAAACTGACAATCTACAGGGGGAGGCAGGCTCACAAACAAATCAGTGCAATAAAACATGATCAATGTCAGAAGAGAAATGTGGACCAAATACTGTGGAAAATAGGGAATAGGAACAGACTTTCGAAGAGTTCAGGAAGACCTCATGGGGAGCCAGGTCTTGGAAGATGAACAGAATTATCCCAAGAGAAGGGGAGAGTAGGCTTTCGAGGAAAGAGTGAAGGGCAAAAACCCCAGAAGGCTTGAAAACAAAGAGTTTGTTGAAAGGGCAAATGAGGCTGCCAAGGGAAGCGAAAACTTTATTTGGAGAAAGGAGTTGGGCAGGCAATTGAGAACCAAAGAAGAGTTTTAAGAAGGTGCAGAACATGAGTGGGTTTGTATTTTTAAATGATGGTTCTCTTAGCCCTGGAGGAGACAGAATGCGTGGGGAGAAAGTCTCGAGGAGGAAGATCCCAAGGACTCCACCGCAACAGACCAAGCCAACATTTACACACAGACATCTCAGGCGGCAGCAGAGGACTCCTTACTTCCCGCGACTGACAACAGTACCTTCACTTCTCCAGCCAGTCAGCAACTATCTGCAGAGACCCTACTCCCTGCAAAGTACTCTGTGTTGTGGAAACAAGAAAAGTCAGATGCAAGCTCTTCACTTCAGTTTCTGATGATTGCCTAGACACGAAGAGCCTGAAGTAGAGCATTTGTGGGATTTTAAAAAAAGGTCAGGAACAAGAGAAAAGCAACAGGCAGAAACATCAGAAGAGGTTTAAAAGAAATCGCTAACATTTGTTCACTGTTTTTGCAATGCATGAGTATGACCAAATGTGTTACAAGTTCAAGTAGAGCAGCTGAAAGAACAATGAATGTGAAGTTAAGAGATCTGAGTTGCAATATAGTCTTTGCTTTAAATGTGGTGTGAATTGGTCAGGTTACTTAATCTCTTTGTACCTCACTTTTTAAAATAAATAAGTGGAATACTAGATGTCCTCAAGGTTCTACAATGCTCTTTCAGTTCAGCACAGGGATCACGCAGGACAGGTGATACAGATTTGGTGTTTGAATTAGTTCAGATATTGAATGCTAAGACTTGGTAGAACACTAAGACGACACCCAATTCCACTCCAGATCCCATTCATTACACCCATTTCAGCGGGGTGAGGAGCAGCTCTAACCACACACTCGAAGCTGGTACAACACCTAGCACCCAGGGGACACGAGGAGGTCATGACGATGAGGATCTAGCATGTGATGTGGAAAGCTGCCAAGGGCAAAAATATGACCAAAATCATGAAAAGGATTCCACTCTTCCCACACAGAAAGTGGCAGAACCAGAGATCTTTTAGGTGGTGACAACTGACAGAAACGTCACCATTGATGAAAAGCTACAAGAGAAGCTATAGGTACAGTTTATCACATGATCATTTACCCCCCCACACCTGCTTTCAACCCTACCAAGGGCCTAAGCCGCACAACAGGAAATGACAAGCAAAATGATGAGAAAAATCAGTGAGGTCACTGTTGAGAAATCCCCCCCACCGAGTATCTTCTGAAACGGTTTCATGGAATCTCGTAACACCTGAAGTCCTTGAGGAGCTCTCTGGCTTCCAACATCCCCGTTACAGGGATATAAATATATAACGTGCACTTAATCAAAATTGTTTTACACCTGTTCCCTCCTACTAAAAACGAGAGAAAAAAAACCATCTGTATTACCCTCTCTGGACAGATAAAACTTCCTCTCTTCCAAAGTCTTTTGGAAGGTAATTAGGTGCCTTAAGTGCAGGGGTAATTTAAGATTTTGTCTCTCTCCAAAACTGTTGACAATATGTTAAGCAGATGGAGGTCATTTCTTTTATTTTTCTAACTTTCCCTTTTGGTTCTCTGATGAAGGATATGCTGACATAAATGTTTTGTTGTTATGCATGGTAGATAGGCCTGCGGGTCCCAGAGGTGAGGCAAATCATGTCCTTTCAAATGATCTGTTATTTTTGGCAATAAATTTGGATTACCTACGACAGAAAGTCTTGAAATACTTTATATGCCTCAAGTTTAGAATTAGGAGGAAGGAGGGGGGTTCTAAGGGAGACAATGGGTTATGCCAGACAAAAAAATGTGGGTTTTTTGGTCATTCTGATTCACTGAAACAAATTTTTTTTTAAGCACCTTGGGACCTCTGTATATTTGGGTTTAGGATTCCAAAGGCAAAGTTCTTGGCTTCTCTGGATGACAGTGACATCTTGACTCCCTGGAAAACCTGTGCTATCAGCTTAATTGTGACTTGATGTAAATTAAGTCACAGGTCTTCAATTGTGAACTGCCTTCTGCCACTCTCCTGCTCCTCATCTTCCTAAACTAGTTTTGCTGACTAAATAGTTTCTCCTCCTGATGTCTTTAAGCATGTTCAAAGCTGTAATTCATCCATAACATTCATGACAGCCTAATGCCCGAAGGTATTCCTCAGTAACTCAAATTTTTTTCTACTTTTGCCCCTTAAATTTGCTTATAAATGATAAAAGCATGAAACACTGAGCAATTAGAGGGCGAAGGGTGAACACCGGGGCACTGAATGTATGTGGTTCATCTACTAAATCCTCCAACAAAGTATTCATTATTTCACATGAACTGGACTCTGTTTTGTAAGACACACTGGGGGTGTTTAGAATTCTAAAATTATATACTTTTGCAGAGGTCAACCAGAGACCACTCAAACCAACCAGGATAAGAGCATTTTGCTGATATGTCGCAACTCATAAGTAATATTTAAAAGGCCACAATGCTTTCTCATTTGTTACTTTTTTTAAAGAGAACAAAGGTAATCTGGCTTTTCATTTTCTTTAGACAACTGCAGGAAACCGAGAGTGGCGTGGCCTTGGCATTTGATCCCTTAGGGTTAATCCCCTGGGAAGTCAGAGAGCTCTCTTCACAATGTGTAGAGGATCACACTATTCTATTGCATAAAAGCTACAGAACTCACCAAGATGGAAAACCTTAAATATAGTTTATTAGACTATTAAAAGTTTATGACATCACTTCTCTATTCTCTGGTGTTCATCAATAAACCCCCATTGATCTCTACAGGAATCTTAACGTAGCCTCTTGTACAGTAATACCTATGTGCTCAAGCGTCAAAGACCCATTTACTTCACATGTGTAATTTGCCCACTTATTCCTGCTGAGATAATACTCCTGGTTTAATTGCCCATAGAGCAACTGGATAAATCAGCTACTTTGGTTTGTATTAGCTGTCTCTGCATATGTGTATAGCAAAAAAACATGCAAGATTGTTCAAGCTATAAACGGCAAAAATGAATCACAAGTAAAGCCAACAAGTATTTTTAATTTTGTGACATGTAAAGAAAAAGAAACCTTAAAAATACACTCGGAGAAATCAACTGCTTTACAGTTTTGGAGGTGGAGAAGAAATATATGAGAATCATATTATATAGTATGTAGTAGCATATAATAGTGTATATAGTGTATATGTATAGTATACATTCTTTCTACATAAATAAATCTACAAATATAAACACATATTGATTGCATATATTTGTAGATTTATTTATATAGAAAGAATGAAGATGAATTAATGACTTCACTTATTTAAATTTCACTATTGAGAATGAAAGCTTAAATGAGTGAATAAATATATGCATAGAGAAATCATATAAATTACCCATGCCCAGACCCGCTTAAGAAATGTCAGACTCACGAAGGTGACATGTGCTTATAAAAATTGCTTCAATTTTTGAACCCTCATTTTCATTTAATGATCAGAACTATGATGAAAGAAAAATCTTTATATAAAACAAATGATAGTCTCTTATGTATTAAACGCTTAAAGAATCATTTTCTAATTGATCTTCCCTATTAGAGTCATTAGCTAAATATAAGAATTATAGTGCATTTATATGGGCTAACTCATGAACACTGAGATATGAATACACACAAAGACCTAACTCAAAGACATAAAATTAATATTTTAGTAAAATACCTTAATCTTTCAAATAACCACAAAAGAATGCTTATCTGATTTTCCTTTATTCTTTTTAAAAAATTTATACGAACATTGTATCCTTATATAAAAGTAGCAAGTCTCACAATGTTAAAAAAAAAATCTCTATTTGATTTTCTAGCTTCATTCTGAAGACACTTCTAAATGATGATATACCATTTTAACTGGATATTGAAATGAATGGCATATATTTGACTACAAAATCCTGGAGCATAGTTATGTTCTAGACTTGAGGTCTAAAACTGGAATAATGCTCAATTAGAAAGATATGAAGGCTATTTAGACATAGTAGATATTAAAGGAGTGTCTAAAAGGCATTGCTTTTTGGGGGGGCACCACATGGGCTCAGTTGGTAGAGCACGCAACTCAATCTCAGGGTTATAAATTCAAGCCCCACACTGGGTGTAGAGATTACTTTAAAAAGTCTTTAAAAAGAGAAAAAAGACATTGCTTTTTTGATTAAAAAGTTCCTAGCATCTGGTAAAATCAGACAATGACCAGACTAATATAACAAATAAATCTATTCAGAACAAAATTTATTTCCCTTGAAAACAAAATCTAAGTGTAATATTGCCAAATGTGTTTTATGTCATTCTGATTTAAGTAAGCCTTAAAATATTCTAGGCCTATTAATACATGGGATTCTGTCTCCCGTACTGCATCGACATGCATTTTACATAGGATACAAACTCTATAAATTGTGTTCCACAAGTGCATAAGTACAGAAACAAATGGAAATCTATTTATAGGTAATTGATTTCATGATTTTTGGAGCTATTGACTAGGGGATTTAAAAATGGCCTTAGCAATGAGGGCTGCCAAGTTTCCACTTTTGAAAATTTCAATACCTTGTGGTCTCAATTTAAAATAAACAGGAACTCACAAACTCAAGCAAATCCAGAGATGAAAGGCAGACCCCAGCAGCTGCAGGTGGAGCTGAGCAGGTATTATTGAAAACTTGTTGATATGATTCAAGGGTCCTCAAGGCCATCGGATGCTAAGGGCCACATGCAAAATCAGCAGAGGTCTAACCTGGCTAATTGTCTCCCCTGATTGTGACAGTTTTGATTAAAACTATAATCAGCTCTCAACAGACTGTAGGCAAAAATGCCAACTGAGGGGTGTGTGTGTGTGTGTGTGTGTGTGTGTGTGTGTGTGATGGAGGCACAGCTGAATGAAGACGCACCACCATTAACCCACTCTTCAAACATTAAAGGGGTTCCAATATGAACAAAAGCAATAATTCCCTTCATAATTAGTGCAAACATTTTCCTTCTGTCACTTTGCAATTGCTTTTATAGAAACTAAAGCAAATGCCAATATTCAGGCTTTCTAAAAGTAAAACTGTATTCCTATTTTGCCACTGAAATTCTGAAGATTGAAAACTGAAGTCATGCGATTCCATAACCCCCTTCTGAGTAGTTATTTTGAGAGAGTTTATGCTACACTCAATGAGAAATTGTTTTTAAGATAAATAAAACCTTTTCCTTAACAGCTTCTACTTATTTTATCTACATATCGATAAGATGTATACAAATATAGCTATATATTTTTTAAATAAGATGAAGAATAAACATGTAATCACCCAAAATGCTCCATTAAAACCACTTCATCAGGGGCGCCTGGGTGGCGCAGTCGGTTAAGCGTCCGACTTCAGCCAGGTCACGATCTCGCGGTACGTGAGTTCGAGCCCCGCGTCGGGCTCTGGGCTGATGGCTCAGAGCCTGGAGCCTGTTTCCGATTCTGTGTCTCCCTCTCTCTCTGCCCCTCCCCCGTTCATGCTCTGTCTCTCTCTGTCCCAAAAATAAATAAACGTTGAAAAAAAAAATTTAAAAAAAAAAACCACTTCATCATGCGGAGCCTACTTTGTGATCTTCTGCTTCTTTCAATTTTACATTAAAATGACTTCGGCCTCTCATTACCTTTGTGCAAAGAATTCTGTACTTAGAACGGTAATCTACATCAACTATTGTTCTTACAATAGTTAGAAATTTTTAAACCTCAAGCTTTAGAAACAGAAAACTTCCAGAAGTTATTACACTCTTAAAAGTAAAAATTTAGGGAAATTTTGTAACATGGAAATACTAGCATTTTCAGTACCCATAGTAAATTTAAGGTTGTTGTGTTAGAATAAGAATATAAAATGTATTATGTATATCTTTATTTGCTCACAAATTTATCATGTTCAGTATCCTCAAAGATGGGCAGGGATAGAATAAGGCAGAAAACATTCCAGGAAAAAATACTTTACACCTGTTTTATAAATGTATGTTTTACTTTTTAAACTCTCTTCACATTGTGGCTACAAAAATGAGACTGTGTGAGAAAACTAGAGGGAGCGAGCGAGCGAGCAAGCAAGAAACATTTAAGTCTGAAGAGCTAAAACAAGGTTATTTTAAGCTCAATTCTATGGTCAGGGGTGGTTTTATCCTTAGTTAAGTGTTTAAAGACATGTGATAACATTAAATGCAGATTTCCATCTACCTGATGGACTCGACAAAATCTCAACCCCTCAACTGGTGCTTCTGAATGTAACTGTCACTTAGCTGATGTCCAAACCGAATGTCTTTGCCACGGCTTTACACATCTGGTCCCTGTCAGTGTCAACGGGGTTTGTAGGATGTGGTGTTGTGGCAGGCAAGATGATTTATACACATGGAACCGAAGATCTCGGAGCTCATTCTGAGGATGCATTTCATCTGGTGTACTTGCCATCAACAACTGACTGACTGAAATTAAACAAAACCTTATATCCTGAAATCTGAGCAGTCTCTGCTCCTCCCCTCATTCAGATCATGAACATATTTAGTCAACCAGGGAATTCACAAAAGACCCATGTCAACAGTCTATTAGTGAGATAGAAAAAAAATGTGCATTAAACACCTCCATGCGTTAGCCTCTGACCTCCTTAAGCTGGTACATTTTTAAAATTCTTTGTGGGATAAGGATTTACTAACCAACCACACGGGGAACTCATGAATATGTGGTGTTCAAAACAGACCAGCATTTTCCTTGAAAGTCTTTAACCGAGAGGAGATCAGTCATCCTATACATATATATCAGAAGCAGGCATTGCTTTTATCAAATAAATTATTTAAAATACTGTATCAGAATAGGATGGAAAGTTCTTCACTCTCTGTCTTTAATCTATCGTGATTCCATCTCTCTGCTAAGACAAACACACAGGCTTGTAATATAAGACACCCAAAATGCCTCTGTTTCTTTACTAGTAAAGCTCTTAATAGATACTGCTCTCCACTTTACTCAGTGTGAATCACTCTTTTTCACAAGCATCACAATGATCTGTAAAACTAACACTTTGGTCCAGTTAGCATTAGCATATGTTCAGAACAACTTTAATGCAGTAGTGCCCTGACTGGGTACAGCCCAACTTCTGATTTTGAGGACTTCCTGTAGAGACGCAATCCACAGACTAGAAATGCTCCGTACTCTGCTACTGTGTGACTAACACCGTGTTAGTTTGGGTAGGCATAATATACAGTAGACATATTAACTGTCATTTTAATTTCGAACCCTTAACTGAAAAAAAAAAATTGGGAACCCCGTGAACAGCTTCACTTCTATATTCCGCATGAGGAGGGCTGAGTAAGAGCTCTCGGGTGCTGAGTGTGTGGTTCAGCTCCTAACAGAAGGTGTCCATATTTACAACCTCAAGTTAATTTAACCTCCCCTAACTAGGGTGTGACAGATATTTTTATCCCAGTGCTCTAGGCCATTTCCCACATACTTCTTTTCTAACATGCTGAAACTTGCTTAAGCACTGAAGGAAGGAAAAAAGTAAGTGACGGCTGTTTAGGTAACATCGGGGCAGTGCACATCAGCTCCTGAGGAAGCCAGCTGTTCCTGCAGTCATCTCTCCAAGAGGGCTTGTTTGAACGTGCAAAGCAGCAGGTTACAGTGCTTTCCATCTAGGTAAAGATGTAAAAAGTGGCATGTGTAGCAGCCAGCAAACAGAAGCAAAATCTTTTCAGATCTTGCAAAGCCTCTAGAGAGCTGAAAAACATTCCATTTTAAGAAGACATGTTCTGAAACCACGTGCTGATGCAACGGTGCCAGTGATTGGGATATTTGTGTCAGTTGAACACGCCGCTCTTGTCCCATCAAATCAATCCAGTCTCAATGCGGCTTCGGATGGGGGCTGATTCCTCACCACTCTTGCTTCCTCACTGCTCACCTCCTGTCCACATTAGCTCCCTGGCTGCCCTAGCTTTCCCCATGTCCACCATTGCCCTGCAAAAACTCTGTACGGGGTTTGGAAATCCATTTGCTTTAAGAACAAATGCTACCTATAATTCAGAGAGTTTCCTAACAGTCTGCATGACCCCGAATGGGCAGTGGCTTGGCCCTCATATACTGCTTATTTTCACACCCCCTGTGGTTTTCTGGTTGGGGAGTCCCCCCACTGGCAGGTCCAGAAACCTCTGCACTCTTTCCTCTTCACCCAGGGTCCATGGGGCCCACAAACTCACAGGCTCTCCAGCCTACCTACCAATGAACAGCCCCAGTGATGCACTCAATTCCACTTGCCAACTACACCCCCTTGTCTTTTGTTTTATAACAGACACAAATGTGGAAATTCTGAATTCCAAGTTGAAAGAAACACATCTTTCATGACTTCCCCTGTTTTGACTTTTACTGCTGACTTATTATGGTCTCAAGTTTCTTCACCCAAAGAAAGTTCATTTGCCACTTAATATTGTCCTCCATAGAGGTGATAGAAAAAGGCCAAATAGTTGTTACAGACAAAGACATTTACTTGGCTTCTGATCCTATTAATTCCATATTCAACTTAAAACTCCAACAGTTAACTGCTCTAAAAAAGTAAAGTCAATTCATTCAAAACAGCAACAGAAAAACCATAGTGATCTTCTGAAATATGAGCAAGTACATTCACTTCACATACATTAACTCATTGACTCCGCAGCACAACTTGATAAAGTAGGTGTTGCAGGTGCGAGAATGAGATGAAGAGAGATTCTAGAATTTGCCCAAGGTTACTAGTAAATAGCAAACCTGGATTCAAATCTCTTTCTCTCCCCCTCCAAATCCCTGCTGCTCCCTCCCAACCACGCTGCTTTCTACTGTATTTTGGCCGCATTCTGTTTATCATTGGTCTTGGCTGCCAGACAGCTTAGAGCTAAATTCAATGCCCCAAGAGAGTAAGATATTACCTTTGACATGTTTGTCTTCCCCTTCCCCTCTTTACATCTAACAACAACAACAACAACAACAACAATTATTAGAATTGTCTCATGCGATAAGCCTTTGTTAGTCATTCAAAAGCCTTCACTGAACTTTACCTATCTGCTAGGTGTCACATTGGACGTGAGGTAGTAAGATAAATAAGATGACTCCCTGTGCTCCCAGAAACCATCCTAGTCAGAGTGACTTGCAATTATATTTTGAGACGTAAAGATAGGATCCAAAATATATCCTTGGAGATAAGAAAAGTCTTCCTAGGTCAAATTTGAACAAGTGTTATCTCAAGTTAGCAGAGGCCATCTAGGCAGGGCGGACAGCATGAGGAAAATAAAGGGCAGAGAGGTGAGGAACAGGAGCATGGACCACTTATGCCTTTTGGGAAGCAGACGATAAGCCATGGTTATAAATAAATACTTTATTACAGCAATTTTGTGACGCAGAAAAGAGAGTGCTGGAAAACCTTAGCACAGGTCAGTATCATGAATGATTTGCTGCAATCATGAGAGAAACTAAGCCCTGAACTCCCATCCGCTTCACAACCCCATTTCAAACATTTGTTAAAGGGACCAGGACTCTCTATGAAGAGTGAGCTTTTCGGCAAGTTTTGTTTTGTGTTACTGCCTCTGTGGTGTGTGCAACAGAAACTTCCATCATTCGTTGTACATCAGGGAAAAAAAACCGAAATCATTTTAAGTTTTCTTTGGAAACTTCAGGATCTTACTGATATTTCAATAAATACATTTCAGACCTTTGGTTTTACAGGTTAGATTCTTATAAAAGCTCTCTAGACATACTCTTGATTTTTACCTTGAAATCAAAATATACTTTTTGGTAAATGCTCATCTGAAAAGTCTTTGTTCTTTGACCTAAGCGGCATCTCTTCCTTTAAATTTACTTTTGAAATCAGCATTTCATTTTAGGACTTCAACCATCAACTAAAACACCTGGGGTTTTTTGTTGTTTTTTAATGCACAGGACATCAAAAAAAAAAAAAAAAATTGAAATGCTTCCAGGAACAAGGAAAGTCTAGAACTACAGGCAAATAGAAGGCTGAGATCAAGAATGCCTTGGAGGTCACTCATTCTATTCCCATTGCTTTATAGCTGAGCAAGGGACACCCTGAGAGGTTGAGTCACTGGGTAAAATTACCAAGTTTATTAATGACAGAGCTCAGAGCAGAGGGAGTTCCAGGACAATGTTGCAAAAATCATCTCCTGGAGCTAGCTCTACGAGGGCAGAAGACCTGAACACACACCCCGTGAGGTGGATATGGTCTTCCACAGGAAGATCATCAGTGCACAAACGTAGGTGGGAGTGGTCAGAATTGAGTTGTCAAGCAATGTCACAGGGTGAAGAAAGTTCTGAGCTCCAAGTGTGCTGGGTGAGTTCACCCCACTTCCTCAGTGGGACCACACCATTGGCATGTCACACGGGGAGACATGGGCTGACATTGGGCCCTGCAGCTGCTTCTCTGGGGTCTACGGTAATGGCCACAACTCCAACTCTAGCTCCAACAGATACCAGAACCTACGAGACATTGGCAGCTACGAGCGGTGCCACCTCATTTCATATTTTTTCTTCTGCTGTTTCACTAACTCAAATGCTTGTCCTTAGGATTGTTTAGCTACTGAAAAGATAACATTCTGAGTGCAGCTTTAGCTTTTCTGGTTTCATGCTGTTTTTTGAATTAGGAAAGACTACTGTGCCACACAGATGGCTACTAGAGCCAATAAAGAACCGCATGCAGGAATGGTCTGCTCTGTTAATCAGAAGGCACAGAGACCCTTTCTGTCCCCTTGGTTAACAATCTGTATTAGAAATAAAGCAGAATTGTTTGTAAAGGTTTGTAAAGTATCTGCTTTTTGATTTTGCTGATGCCATCCTCATATTGATGACACCAGAACTAAAAACAAACAAACAAAAAAACCAAAAAAAAAACCAAAAAAAAAAAAAACCTACTAAAAATGAATGTTAAAAATGGACCCAGAGTCGGAGGAAAGGATTATGGGCCCCATCCATTTATGTTCCTTGTCTTCTATTATCGCCTGCTGACTATTTCTGCTCATAAGGGACCGTGAACTATCCATGAGTGCAAAATGGATACAGCACAAATTGATTTGGTAACATCACACAGACATGTATGAATAATGAGCTTTAGTGGCAGTCTGTCACACGGCAAGCATATCAGTGTAACTGATTTATCGAAAACTTGACTGAATAAAGTCTCATTCTTAAGAGAAGGTATCAACTGTTTCTTTACTTTTTTGGTTAAAAATAAGTTTTTATTTAGCAAACTCAGACCCTTTTTAATTTTAAATGTAGCAAAACCTGAAATTGGCAGAGAACTGACCTACTTCCTCTCACTTAACCAAAAAAGGAGGAGGAGGAGGATAAAGGGGAGGAGAAGGAGGCGGAAGAGAAAATGATACCCACATTACCATAAAGCTGGAAGGCTCATCAGAGATGCTAATCAATTTCAAATTCCCTAAGGATAGCTGCGTCTTTGTCTCTGTATGGGTGTCTAGGACTGTTAGAGGAATATAGCTAAGTCATTAAAACAAGAGAAAATGAGCTTCCCATTAACCCCTCCTTTAGAAATATCCTAGGATATTCTGAGGAAAAAAACAAAAGGATTCTCTGCATTCGTTCCACATTTGTCATGTAAATATGGTGGGTGTGGGTGTCAAAACCCAAAGGGAGCAGTGACCACCTCAGGCCCAAGTCCAGCATCTCTGAAAACTTTCCCAGTAATCCCCTGGGTCTTCAAAGTAAGGAAATTTCAAATTCCACCACTTGCCCATTTAAATGAAAGAAGTAGGAACCAGACTACATGACTCCTAAGGTTTCTCCCAATTCCCAGGTTCCAGGAGACCTTGAAGTTTAAAAATAAAAGAGAACAAGGAAGGTTAAGGTTTTCTGAAAAGAGAAAGTGATGGAACGTAAAAGCATGGGTTAAAATACCCATAATTACAACATGTAGTTCTATGCAATTGTCAGATGAAGCAAGGACAAAGTGTACAGATGTAGAGATTGAACTTGCCTCAAAGTAGAGAGAAAGCTATTCAACAGAATTCTTTAAGGGTACAAAGGTACCACTTAGTAAGTCACTGAGTTCAAGCCCCAAATAGCATCTTTGTGAATCCAGTCGATACACCCCTAAAGAGAGGCCCTATGTGCCAGATATTAAATACAGAGAAAAAGACCCTTTCTACAAGTTGTCATCTAGGCAAGAGTGTACGGGGAGGGAGGTGAAGAAACACTCAACTAAATGGACCAGCAACACCTTACAGATTCAGTGTGGCTTAGAATAACAAAGGATCCTGTTATTACCTCTTTAAATACAGATCCATATATATATGTATATATGGGGGAAATTAGGCAATTTCAGCGATAACTTGATTAACATATTTAGTCACATTGGTTCATAAAAAATCAATTATTTAATATAGGCATTAAGTAAAAAAAAAAATTTTTTTTTAAAGCATCTGTAATTTATTCACTTGGCCCTAGGGATATCTTTGGAATCAAAGACAGCTTAACTGAGTTCTGAAGTTCTCACCAAATACTTGTACATGTTTTCAAAGGGCCTTGAAAGCAGTGAGACACTTTCTGCTTCAGGCTACACATTAGCTAAATTCCAGTGTGCCCTGCACAGAGCAACCTCTTGATCAATTATTTCCTGCAACTCTTCAGAATGTTCTTTCTGCGGAGTGTGTGGTTAGGCCCTGGGATCGCTGCAGAGATCCTGAAAATGCCAGGAGACACACACACACACACACACACACACACACACACACACACACACACACACCTATTCTGGAGCTCCGGGGTCCTAAAACACACACAGTTTTCATCTCTACAGCAAAGAGTGAAGAGTGAGGGACTTCAGAATGAGTCAAGGAGGACACAGTGAGGGAGGGGGTTTGCAGAAAGGAAAACCCAGAGAGGGAGAAAGAGAAGGAAAGCTGGGCGATGGGAAAAAAGAGAGAGAGAAATGTTTTCTGCTCATATAAACAGTTTCAGGATTGAGATCTTTATTTTATGTTGAGAAATCAAGCAAACAAATGGGACAAATGCTATTTTGAGGACGGGGTATCACCATTTCAGATAGAAACTTTGTCCCACAATATACACTCACAATGCAGGAAGCTCCATACTAACTGGCTGCAAGTCCAAACTATAAGTCAGACCTAGAGCTTCACATGCAGCTAATATGTTCTTGAGACCCAGCATGTAAGTCACTAATTTTGGAAACACCATCCCTACCAATCTTTCTAATTACCAAAAACTGAGAACAGAGATGAAAACACTTTGCAAATATAAAGCTGTGTCCTGCTGTGAGGGACAGAATTACCCAGAATGGCTGCTTCCTATAACTGAGAAGCGTGACCACCTGCCCAATAAGCAACCAAGTTTATATCCTTCTTCCCTCTGCTACCACATCCATTGTAGGTGTGGTTCACGCCTTTTTTTGTGCTAAGATTCAAAAGGTTCATGAACCTAAAGTTCGTTCACGCATGGAAAGTAAGACACAGGGCAACGGTTTGTACTGGAGAGAACACACAGCTGGCTGTGATGCAGGGGCCTTGGGTTTCAGTCCTTTTTCTGTCATCAACTTCCAGTGTGACCCTGCATATGTCAGACACTGTCCAGGGCTCCGTTTCCTTATCTGTGAAGAGAGGGTGCTGAAATGAGATGAGAGGAGGGGGCAGTTGAAGGGCTCTAGCCCTACATTCCTTAATGCTAAGGTGGCATATTGTTTATTTTGCTCCAAAATATAACCATAATCTTTCTCAAAATATGTTGAGAAGGTTCAGTTTGGTCACTGATCTAGCAAATAAATGTCTGTCATGTTGCTACATGAAAAAGCAGATTATAATACATAAAATAATTTTGGTCATGTTAACATATTCACACATATGTATCTTAAGCTCTGTATAAGAAAATCAACAGTCTCAATGGTAGTGTTAGGAATAAAGTTTATTTTTATCAGCATCCTTTTTAAAAAATGTTTATTTATTTATTTTGAAAGAGAGAGAGAGAGAGGAATGTGGAGGGACAGAGGGAGAGGGAGAGGGAGAGGGAGAGGGAGAGGGAGAGGGAGAGGGAGAGGGAGAGAGAGAGAGAGAGAGAGAGAGAATCCCAAGCAGGCTCCATGCTTAATGCAGAGCCCAACACAAGTACCCATACCCCAACTGTGAGATCATGACCTGAGTCACCCAGGCACCCCTATGAGCATACTATTTATTTACTTACTTACTTACTTACTTACTTATTTTTTACTCTAAGTAACCTCTACACCCAACATGGGGCTAGAACTCATGACCTTGGGATCAAGGGTCAAGGGTTGCATGCTCTTCTAACTGAGCCAGCCATGTGCCCATAACAATATATATTTCTAGTTTTCTTCAATGACAATGAATTTCTCTTACAATCAGAAAAGTAACGTTAGAATTAAAAAGCTAAGTTACCACACCCAGCTATTTTCAGGACATCTTCCAAGATTTCCCCAACAAACATTTGTGGCAGGCTATGAATGTATGAGCGTGTGCATGTAACAAAGCACTGAGATTCAGTGAGAAGAATTATGACACTTAGGAAAAAACAACTGAAACATTTGAGAGATCAAAAATTAAAATCTGTTAGAAGGCTTAGAAGAATTTGGATCATCAACAAGTGATAAACTCAGGGTACAAAAAAATTGTAACTACCGCTTGAAGGGTGCCTGGGTGGCTCAGTCAGTTAACCATCTGACTCTTCATTTCGGCTCAGGTCAAGATCTCATGGTTCATGGGTTCGAGTCCCAAGTCAGGCTCTGCACTGAGAGCCTGCTTGAGATTCTCTCCATCTCTCAGTCTCTCCGTCTCTGTCTCTCTGCCTCTCCCCCACTTGCTCACGCGTGCGCACGCTCTCTCTCAAAATAAATAAACTTAAAAAAAAAATACTGCTTTAATTAATTTGCAGGAGTTCTAGCTAGGAGAATTCTCTTATAATCAACTTAAAATTCATTAAGATTGGGCTTTTCTGTATCCTTCCTTCCACTTCCATATCTTCTCTTTCCATAAAGTCTGTACCACTTTGCTTCCTGTGGGGATGAGCTGAATTTGCTGACGTGACATCAAAGGCGTGAAGCCACACCTGCCCCAGTACATCGAAGTGCTGATTGTGAGCATGCTGCATGTAGCAAACCTCACACTGGATCGAGGTTTTCTCTGTATGAGAGCAGCAAGGGAAATGGGTTGAAAGCGTTAAGTATATAATAATGTTAAAGCTCAGGAGAGCTTTCAGGAAGTCGTAATATCAATCTCTGAACCAGAAGCAATGATTAGAGAGAGAGGGGACAACAGGAACTTTATCAGGTTTAAACAGGAGGCAGGGACATAACTTCGGCATCCCTGTCCTGATCGCCTCACCTTTGAGACTGGGCTGGCTTCAGGTCAGCCCCAGAGCCAGCGTATCAGCGTGTCTGACTTCGAGAGCCAAGAGGAGTTTCTGTCCACTGTATTGTCCTCTAGGGATGTGTCTCAGCCTGTCTCCATACTCTTTGTCGCCCCTGTCACAACTCACGCCCTGGGATGCCTTCTGATGAAGATGAAACAGCATCCAAGCCGCCCCTACCTCAGGGTAGACTAGAGCAATGCTGTGCTCTAGCAAAGGTGGGAGCAAAACACGGAGGCGATGCTGCTTCAAAATCTATTGTCTGCACATCCTCAGGGGACAAGGGGGAGAAATTCTGCACATAATTTTCCAGAGAAACAAAGCATTACAGAGGATTCTGGGCCCAGACGTTCTCCTTCCCTGCTGCAACTCCTTTCTCTGGGGTGCTGAACAGTTTCATTTCCTGCCTGAGCTTTCTACAGTGAACTCGAATAACTCAGCCCTCTGCCATCCTGACAGTTTAGTTAAACCCACAGAGCAGAATGTTACAAATAGAATCCCAGGCAAGAGGGGAGTTGCCCATAGGCTCAAATTAACTACCAGTCCCCAAGTAGCTAACCTTCACTTATCACACAGAAAGAACTCTGAAGCAAAACCAAATCCATGAGCAAAATTCATCATGCCAGGAAAGAGAAGAGGAGAAAATAAACACCTCAAGTCCGTAGCTACTGTTTCCAACTCTCCCTCCTGACTCCAGGTCCTGACAGAGACCGCGTTTGTAGCCGTTCCTCTGCCTGGAGAGGAAAATCTGTTTTTAATGCAAAACTTCTTTTCTCTCTCTCTCTTTTTTTTTTTTTTTTTTTTTTTGTCCTTGAGACCAGCACTGAGCTCACTGAGGAAGCAGGGCCTAAGGGTTTACACCTGTGACCCAAACTTTCCATTCTGAGATTTTTTTTTTTTAAAGAAAAATAATTCAAGGCAAGTTTCTGAACCACTGCTTTTTCCTTAGGCCAATGGTCACCAACAGCGATAGGAGAGCTTCCCCCCCCCCCTTTCCAAATGTGACCTAAATTATGACTTAAAATACAGCAGACTTCACCTTCAGTGCCTTCCAAGTCCCTCCCCAAAGCCATCTATTCTTGCATACCTGGAAGGAGTGAACCTCAACAGTCAAGCCTGTAAAGACCATGGCTGATGGCTGCCTAAAATCACAACCCCATGTCATTTCTTTCTATTTCTTAGATCTCGCTCTGTCACAACACAGGTAGAACACCAGAAGAATTAACATGGCCAGGTGAATCTGCAAAATGAACTGTGGACTTCTCTTACTAGGGTACAACACCAAGGTTCTCCTGTTCTACTCCGAGGATATCACATAAATATGGGGCTCTGCCTCAGAGAGCGTGAGCTGACACAACCGTGAAGCCACGATGGCATTCAGGAAATTATGGTAGTTAGCTTGTGAGAACTTAAGTCCAACACAAATGAACATCAAATAAATAGGTAGCTAGATAATTACCAGAGGTTTTATTCCCAAGCAAATCCATCAGAGCGGCATTAAAAATGTAATGAATGGTAATAATGATCCTCTTTCTCTCCATCTCTGGCTGTTCCAGTTTGTTTGCAGAAATGTTCCCTCATTTTAAATGTATTGGTGTGGTGTCTCAGTACACCAGAAACAAGGGGGGGGGGTCTCTCAAAGATCTACACACAATCTAAGCAAACAGAGCCTGAGATCCTCATGAAAAAAACGAGAGGGGGAGTAAGCTAGGCTTCATGACTGCTGGTGGTCAGACTGCACGGTGTGCTCCATGGTGTAGACCCAGCAACACCGGAGGTAAGAACCGATCCCTCACGGCCCCCTCCAGCTTGCAAGGAGGCTAACTCGCACAAGTCACCAGCTTCTAAGTGCTGGCCTGGGATTCGACCCCAGGTATTTCTGACTCCAAAGCACTCGTCATGACACCGTGATTCTACAGGTGGTGCCTGAGGTATTTAGAGATGGCTCCCTTTGCTCCAACAGTCCGTCCTTGCACTAGCCATGTTTCGCTCTGACACCAAAATTCCACTGTGGATTCAGAGACAATGAACAGCTCATAAATCGTGTTAAGCCATGGTCTGTGTCAAAGGTGCAGGTATTAAATGCTGAGTCACTGCTATGCTTCGCAGAGATAATACTTTATCCTCCCTGTCCTCATATTCCAGCCAGTCAGCTAGACTTGGAGAAAAATAACTCAAGCAGAGCTGGGCACCAGTGCTGAAACGATAGAAATGGTTTCTCTGTCCTGAAATCCCTCCCCGCCTCCCACACCTCTGCAAGCCCCCGTGCCTGCCTGTTTTAATGAATCACACACACACAGGCACACAGCTGATGTCACTGAGCCTAATTTGGGTGAGTGGAACGCTACCCTTCCCAGCTGTGTTGCATCAGGAATATTCTTGCGAAATCAACTTAGAAACACTTGCTTTGTGACACTTGCCTTTTCTTGTTTCTGTCACAGTCAGTGAAGTCAGGTCTTCTATTCAAAAGCCACTCCCTTGGTGTCTCATAGAGGAGATAAGGCAAGCTCACCACTGGCCATGATACAAATCAGTGTGTGTGTGGGGGGGGGGTCTGCCAGCAAGATGCACAGAGCCGCCAACCTTTGGGGTAGACTGCTAGGGAAGGTGCAGAGGTCTTGGCACTTGAGCCCAGTCTTGTACAGGTGTGACAGCCGGAGTCAGGAGGAGACAAGCAAGACTGCTGGGCACAGAGAGATACCTTACAAGAAATTCCAACCCGAAGTTCATTGCAAAGAGTGTACGTTTGTCTCAAGTCTTTCATTCTTGCACAGTCTGGATCTCTAGCCTGTGCCCTTCTTTGGTGGAGCCTTAGTCTTAATAAGGAAAACCAATCTTTAGAAGACTACTAAGAGGTTACAGAGCAATTTACATTTAAATAGGTAATTACTGAACAAAATCGAAATATAAATCTAAAGGAATGATTATAATGGTGGAATCTGAGACAACATGACAAGTGAGGGGCCCTCTCAGCATCCATCAAATCTCATCACTTGAGGCAGTATTTTCAAAGCAAATGATCTAGACCTCTAGCAGTATTATGAGAACTACAGGTGATACATAGATATAGCATTAACAAACAATGGATCACATAATAGGAAAATTATTCCTGTATGAACCCTCTTTCAAGTCGTCAAGGAGAAAATCTCAGTATGGTGCTAACAGGTCTTTAACACTTCTCTAACAATGGCTAATCTCTACTTTTAACAAACAGAAAGTACAGCTATGTCTGCTTACTTATGGGAAGTAATATTATTCATGACAAATCGATGTTTAGGAGGACATAAAACTTCCATAGAAAACAATTAGGTAAAAAAATCTTAGGCTCTATTAAAAACATATATATTAAGTAAATTCTAGCATAGACGATACATGCACATAGCAAAAATTCTGAAAGTGGCACATGGATGACCAGATTTGGGGAAACAATGTCTCATAGCCTGTTCATAAGGCAGCTTTATGTTTTGGCTTTACTGACCACGAAGTAAAACCTAAGATTGAGAACCAGAAGGAAAAGCCAGCTCTGAGCACTAATGGCGGCCAGACCCTGAGGCAGGGCACGGAAATGCTAGTGTGCTCCCTTTCCCAGGCAGCGGCAGGAAAGAGAGCCGTGTGACCCACTGTCCAAAGTCCTTTCCTTTGCACAGCAGACCAAAAATAATCAGGAAAAGTAACTAACGTATGGATGCATACACACATCTTGACATCAAGATCAGGCTGAAGGGCTTTTTTTTTTTTTCAGTAAATTCATAATCCTACTCTAATTATAGGAAGGAAAACATTTAAAGCCAAATTTTGAGATGCAACACAGCATTTAGTTCTTTTCGTGACCTATTTATGCTTCATTTAATGCTCAACACCACTGACATCTTTGTAGAATTGTTAATACACAAAGCCATATAACTTTCTTTTTTAAAAGCAGAGTTATATAAAATGTGCTTTAAAACATGTGTAAAGAAATGCAAAATCACAATTTTTTAAAAGGGAAGAAATCTTGACTGTCCTTTGTTTTGTCAGAAAGAAAGTTTATCACCCAATAAAAAAGAAATTATACTTACAGCTTTAAATGGGCAAGGCTCACATTGTCAAAATGCACATATTTTGTTGAAAACAGTCTCCCTCAGGCAGAAAAACAAAATTGCTCTTAATGACAGAACTTTTTAGATTGTACTTGGGAGGGAAGGGTGTTTATGCGAAATAAAGCTAATGAGTCACAGAGCAAAACAAAATGAATGGAGTCAGTCCTCACTCGTCAGTGCATAACTTGATAAGAACTAGGGCCCTGCCAGCAGGAATCAGTAAAGGTCCATTCTGGGCTGTACCCAGAGCCAGGTGACCTTCTTTAGAATGTGCTTTTGAAATCTTCCAGGGCTAAACAATCACACCGGTAGAAATCAAGGAATGTGCCCCAAGGTGTGAGTTGAAACCTCACCATTTTTGGTATTTTTGGTATTCCACCAACTTCAACAGGTTTTTGTTTGTTTGTTTGTTTGTTTGTTTGAAACATACATTTAAGCTTATAGTTTAGGAAACTCCTCTTAATTAATCCTTCATATTTCAACATGAATTCATAGCCTACATAGGATACAGTAATGCCTAGTTGAAAAGTAAAAACAAAACAAAATGAGGTCAAACAGGTTATTTGGCATCCCTTAAGTACTAGGAAATACAGCTACTTAACTAAATGACTTTTTTTTTTTAAAGGAACAAGCTTGCAATGTTGTCAAACCAGTTTGTGTGTTGATAAGAGTACAGAATTTAATTACTTATGGGTGGTTGAAGAGAATCAGGCTTCCAGCACGCTTGGTGAAATTCAAACCACGTTCATTGTGCTCAGCAGGACCCACTACACAATACGCAGGGCCCAGTGCAAAAAGAAACCTAAGACCCTTTTGTCAAGAATTACTAAGAATTTCAAGATGGCAGCAACAGAACATTAAATCAAGTGCCAGGCCCTGACTTCACAGGTCCAACATCCACGTGGCCGTTACTCCTCCTTCCAGACCCTAAAAAAGTTCTTTCCAAACCAGTGTCACAGAGGTGCCCATCCTACGTTCAAATGAAAATGCACCATCAGATGCCCCAAACAATATTTCCCTTAACAGATTCTAAGATTGATATAATTCTGGTATTTCCTCCTTCTCTCAGTTGCCCCCGCCCCGTGCCAGGCCCGAATAAAGACTTCTCAAAATATTTCAGTTTCCTGCTGCGGAGCTAAGACAGGAATTGCGTGGTTGTGAACAACAGGCAGTTCAGTATATTGTAAAGGAAGATGTTAACAATCATCTGAAAGTCAAGGCTTGTAGCCCACCACTGTCTGGCTGACCTTGTCACAGTGGCGTCTTTCTTTTCTTGTTAATGTGTCTTTCAACACTCAAACAGGATGTCAGCTATGAGAGAAAGTTACTGCCCTTTTCCTATCATGAACCCCAGAGTCGTTTCTTGTTACCACAGGAATCCTTGTTACTTTCCAGAGATCCCATATGCATTGTGGCTTAACCTCCAAATGAAGTAGATGTGTGATACCTTAAAAGTAGACAGAGGCACACACAAACACCAGGAAGAGAAGTCATTCTACAGATTCTGCCTCAGAATTCTAGCATCTTTTCTTGTTTCTCCATTTAGAAGCTTCAAATTATCCTCTTTGAGTTTAACAACTCTTTCTGGCAATGAAATATGAAGAGGTGATGATTTCCTCCAAATTAGGAGGACATTAACAATTAAGTGTTAATGCGAACACCGTTAACAGTAATGCAATTATAACTGTATTCCACAAAGGCCAATAGGAAATAATTACTCTGATTCTCAAGTGATAGTTCTAGGAGAATGAGATTCTCAGTCTAAAATTCATCAAGAGGGGCTCTGAAACTCAGAAACACACCTACAGCTGGAGGAGCCTCTCCTTCCCTGTAAGGATAAGCCCATCCGGTGCAAATGCAAGCACTCTCTCTCTCTCTCTCTGGCCGTCTGCTCTTGTTCCTGTAAAATGGCTGTAGTGGGGTTCCTGGGACCCTAACTTGCTGCTCTCGGGGCTGTCACACAGTCCTGAACAAGGCTTATCCTAATAGTCATAGATGCCATTTTAAGCTTCCCAGCTGGACCCAAAGTAAATGACATCCAATCATCATTGTATGGCTTCTAAGGATGATGAAGTGTATCCCAGGAAATGACTAATCTCCAATTACCACATGCATGTCAGCACTGAGACTTGACCAGAGAGAGAGGTATGATAGCAGATAAACCATTAATGCCTGTCTCAGTCTTATTTGATTAAGATTGGAGAACTACACAGAGCAGCTGATAGAATCAGTCAATTTCTAATGTTTTCCCTTAATGATGCAGAGATGGAAGTTTAAAATGTGCCTCCAAATTCCACAACAAACTTCGATTTTAGCAGTCCTTCCTTCAACCATCCATAAATCCTTCTCCCTTTTCATTCACCAAAGATTATTAATAATAGATGAAATGACTTTTTTGAAATTTCACTTCTCTAGTCTCTATTTTCTGATGGGCTTGTCCACAAGAAGAATCATAAAATGAAATCAGTGGAAAGGGGTCTTTTTTGGTTTTGGTCTCTTTCCTTCAGTATAAGCCCATCTATTAACAAACTCTGAAGAGTTCCTTTTTCACTCTCTTGCACAGAGACATCAGAGTGTATTCTAACATGGCAAGTTCATCCAGGACTTACTATCCCATGTGTGAGTTACTGTTCTCATTTCCCAGCAGACTCCCTTTTCCTGCTCTGTTCTCCTCTCCTAGTTCATTAGGACTTCCCAGATGAAGAACACCAAAGACTCCCTGTTCTTTTTTTTTTTTTTCTCTTTTAATTTTTTTTTAATGTTTCTTTATTTTTGAGACAGAGAGAGACAGAGCATGAACAGGGGAGGATCAGAGAGAGGGAGACAAAGAACCTGAAGCAGGCTCCAGGCTCCAGGCTGTCAGCACAGAGCCGATGCGGGCCTCGAACTCACAGACTGTGAGACCATGACATGAGCCGAAGTCGGATGCTTAACCGACTGAGCCACCTAGGCGCCCCCAGTGACTCCCTATTCTGTGAAAGCAAATCGAACTCATGCTTGGTCCTTCACATACTCCACGTTTTAGTACCTTTCCAACTTTAACTCCCAGGACTCTTCTGTCAACCTGGTCTTCTCTCCTGCCCTGCCACCTCCCACCTCCAGCCCTCTGTTGATTCGTCCTTTTCCCTCAATTCCCTCACTCTTCCCCTGGGCTTTTTTTCGGTGGCTAGGCTCTTCTATAAAGCTTTTACTACCTTCATAGTCCACAAAGAACTCTCCCTTTTCTGAGATCCAAAAGGACTAAGAACATTATTACATGTGAAACATGTGTTTATAGAGATTAGCTGCGCTAAATTCAGGGCATGGTCTCAATTGCACTTCATTCATATTCCTTGGCATCGATAAGGACCATGTCTCCATCTTCTCTTTTGGGCTACATAGTCTACAAGTTCATGCTAGTCACTGAGGATAGAAACATCAGTCCTCTAACTGAACAGTGTAGCCTGGATAACTGATAATGAACCACTTCTACTAATACGTTAGTAAGCTTATATAGTAAACAATATAACTAACTATGAAAGTAAAAATAAATAGCCCTGTCTGGGCTGAAAAATAAAAGTTCTAGAAACTGTAGAAAAAGCTATAGCTATTCATAGAAAACACATACGCACATGCAGAAAACCATACACACAAAATATAAAATATAAGTTAGTAATTTATGACTCCAGAAAAACAAGAATAAATGTGGATGTTGAAAGAAATAAACACCAATTCCATCTTTACAGTGCTTGGGGCTAGTTTCACCTCAGTAATTGGACATCTTGCAGATCTCGGAACTAGTCAAGCCAGTCCTTCCAAACACTTGTTTTATTATGTGTTTTATCACTATCTCACAATGGTCATTTAAGGGTCTATGTTTGTAATAGGTTAAGACCATGTTTCTCCCAGATACTACAAATAATAACACTAATAGTATTATTAATTACAAAAAAATTTTAATTTTTTGACTGTTAAAACACCTGAAGTTAACGATCCCTTGAGATTTTTTTCTCAGAACCTAAAGGAGAGCATGAAGCAATTTTTACATTCCTGGTTCTTCATTAGCAACCATCAACACTCCAGTTTTCATGTTAAAAACATGGGCACTTGAAGACTTGAGCCCATCATAAACTTTGCCCAAAGGACATCAGCAAGAAGTATGCGGCAGGTGAAGGGACAGTGCCTCCCAGGACACTGGGATTTGTCAGACTGTGTAACAGGATCCCAGGGACCTGTCTCAATCGAGTTAATTAGAGACATCTGCAGCACAGAGATCAAGCCAGGCTAGCCCTGGCAGCTGATTTGCACCAAAAAGGTACAACTCACGTGGGAGGTAAGAGGGTAGAATGACAAGCAGATAGCAATCAGTAAAGTGAGCCGGCTCAGTCATCTGAGCATACTCACTGCTGAAATAAAGCTGGTAGGACCAAGGGATGCAAATGTCGAGCTGATGAAAGGGCTGAAGGATATTTGAATAAACCTTTGATATTCTTAGCCCTTGCAGGAATCTCAACACTGTAAATGGAGCCCCCTCCACACCAATCCCCAGCACCTGCTTGAACCCTTTATTCACCTTCGCACTACCTTGAAGGGTTGCTCACATTCATTCCGAGGACCCTGACCACTGTTTTCCTACAAACAACTCTGCCCTCTTCCAAGATGTTGTTACTGATGGAGCTCAGGGACACAGGGTGTTTGAAGTTGTAGCCTTTGTACAGCTGACACTTTGAAACTTTGTCTCTAGAACTGACACTCTACGTATCTCAAATCTTGGCTTAAGAAAGCCACATCAGGGGCGCCTGGGTGGCGCAGTCGGTTAAGCGTCCGACTTCAGCCAGGTCACGATCTCGCGGTCCGGGAGTTCGAGCCCCGCGTCAGGCTCTGGGCTGATGGCTCAGAGCCTGGAGCCTGTTTCCGATTCTGTGTCTCCCTCTCTCTCTGCCCCTCCCCCGTTCATGCTCTGTCTCTCTCTGTCCCAAAAATAAATAAACGTTGAAAGTATTTCTTTTAGTCATCCCTTTGTTGATATCATTCTTAAATTCGCCAAAATGATAGCAGCCAGCTTCTCACATATTCCACTGGATTCCGTGGAGTCTGCTTTGCATACATACACTGAGAGGAGCTACATGTTTTCACCAATGATACACAGGCTGTATACGAGGGATGCTGTCTTGTGTTAGTGTTAACTATAGCTCACTATAGAGGGGGATAGAACTATGCCCAGACTCAAGAGTTGTGGTTACGAGAGACCCAATACTCAAAGCTCCATAAATCTGAAAATACAGTTAGCTTAATCATCTATAATTTGGTAGGGGGTGGATGTCATATCATGACACACTCTTCCAGCTCCAGACCATGTTTTGATTTGATATTCTAATTTATTAATCATGATATCTTCATGTGACTTTTAACATTGATATAATTAATATACCCACTATCATGGCTTACACATAAATCTCCATAAAGATGATGGCCTGGTGGCCTATGGGCCAGTTTCTTCTCCCTATGTGTAAGTTTTGGCCAGCAGAGTGTTTCTTCAGAGAAATGAGAACCAATATTTAGAAATCCCAAGATTCCATACAAAAGTACATACTTCTGCCTTCTTGTGAAAAATTAGAACATGTGGCATCATTGGTTCCATATTCTTCATTATTCCATATTCTGGAAACATTCTGGCAGAATGGGCGAGCAGCCATCCCCTTCCTTAGGGTCCCTCCTTTGCAGGGCCCTGAGGGTAGTTTGTACACCAGGCCTAATTTGAGGTACGTGCCTGGCTGCAGCAACCACATAAGCCTGCATCCCCTGCAAAAGAACCTCTGTCTCTGTCACTTCGCAGAGTTTGCCACGTAATCAATAATATTTTACAAATTGTCTTCTACTTTAAGAAATATTCATCAGCACAGAACAGCTGGAATAGAGTTTTCAAGGATTTCAGACAGTCTGAATTCCAATTTTGAATGTAAAAACTCCCCAAAGGATCAGAAACCCTTGCTGAGTTTTCCTACAAGCATGACTAATACAATACAGGAAGGTGTTATCGTGTAACCATACATCTTGGCACTGGCAATGAGGAATGAAGGGCTCACCTGCAATTCTCCCACCTACAGTGTCCCGGGATGGCTTTAACGTGCTGGAAAGCCTATCTCTAGGCCACCGACTTTGTTACAAGGTGCCAGGCCTGTTGCTATCAAATGTTGGCTAATAGAAGGACCAGCACTTTAACCTTACTAAATCTGCTGTGGAAGGAAAATTACTGATGTTGGGCTACTGTGCTCCAGCCGAGGGTCACTCCGCCTGAAGACAGAGGGCAGACTGGCAATTGTTCCAGAATGATGCTGGCTGACCTGTTAGTGGGAGGCGTAAGGAGAAGCCATGACGATCAAAGACGATGGAGTTGGGTGACTATTTAAAGCCACTGTAAGAAAGGACAAAATTATGGCAACTCATAACTGTCCATGCTACAACCACTCAAGGGTTATTAAATTTCCAGAAAAAGCATGGTCTATTACAAGACTTCTGCCCCAGTGCTAAGGTAGTGATTGCGCAATGAGGTGACTTCCTGCTTATACACTAGGACTACACCTTACTAAGTAAACTTCAGGGCTAAGATGTTTACCTGACCGCGGAATGACTACTTACACGCCACTGAAGCATATATCCTCAAGTTACTACCTGTGGCATTTATAACACGTTCCCTGTTGAGCCAAGGTGTCACAGTGGCGTGGTGAACAAATAGTCCTGTTTTCTTCCTGTAACTTATACGGTATTAAATGTTAATAATTAATTTGCCTTTGTGAAGTAACACACACGATCTTTTCAAACAGGTCCTGGTGTAACCTCACCCCACCCTTGTGAGATGGCTAATCATCTCATGCACTTCACACTTACCCAGCTCTCAGTATCACTGACCTTAGCTAGCTAAGTGTGAAACGGCAGATGGTTTGCAGTGCTCAGGAACGCCCTAGGAAAACTTGGCACAGGAAACTACAGAAGGTTTCTGATGGAGGATGGTGGCTTACCTGAACTTTCCAAGAAACTCAAGAAAAACAAAATGCCACTACTGTCCACGTCAAAGGATTTGGTGAGGGTCCTGGGAGGCAAATACCAGGAGCTTTCGAGGCTTTCAACAGCACAGTATTTTCAAAGGGTTTCAGAAGTTATTTTAATCTGCTGCATTGCTAAAAGGGGCACAGAGCCTGAAAGGCCACTATAATTTTTAAGGCTGCTCAAGGCCTATGTGAACAACACTATAACCTTGCCAAAGACTTCTGCATCTGAAGATAGATTTGTCTAGGGTATCCACAACCTTATTACATATTTCCCACGAGAACATCCCACTTTGACCACCCCAAAGTGAGAAAGCCCTTTGGAATCTTCTCTTTGAGATTACAGTACTTCAGAGTCTCAAAATGCCTAGGCTGAATGGTTTCTGGAGCAAAGGGATGTTGTTAATTAATATCAACACTTTACAGATCCTTTACAATGTCTAATGTCGAAATATTTTACAAGAGTGAATTTCAAAGTGTGTTCATGTTTTTTCACAGCATGGCACCTGTCTGAAATGGTAGAGTTTGAAAATCAATAAAACATGGATGGAAGATATCAGGGTAGCTTGAGAGTTTTTAAGGAACTACACTCTTGAGAGGAAAACAGAGTACACAACTTACAATGAAAATATGTAAACCTTCACAAGTCTCTATTTTCCTAACTCCCTAGCGAAGGGATCCAGTGCTGTTTTACTGATAAACAAAGCCATCAACTGGCTTGTTGAGAGTTTTGAAACAGATTCTGCTATTCCTGCTGTTTCTCCCCTCTGGTTTAGTAAACCAAAAAAAAAAAAAAAAAAAAAAAAAAACAAAAAAAAAAACAAAACAAAGGACCAGTTCAAGGAAAATATCTGAGTAGAATCCTTGGGGGTGGGTGGTGGGAAACTTCATTACCTTTTCATCAAGTCCAGTTTTTGGAAATTTTATGTGTCAGGATTTTTTTTTACTCTAACTTCCTAAATATTTTATTCTTAGTCCATTTAGTTGCTTTAAAAAATGTTTATTCTGTCCCTCTCCCCTCTCACTCAAAGAAACATCCAAACCATGTTGTTACTGTGTAGCAGAGGCATGTTCTCTCCATGTTTATTATATCTTGACTCCTTCACAAAACGATTTGATATGGTTCATAGCTAAGAATCAGCCATGAAGAAACCATTAAACCTTAGACAACTTAAAGACAAAAACAAAACAAAACAAAAATAAAAACACAACAAATATAAAATAGGCAATTATTTATAATGCAAAAAGGCTACGACTGTTTCTTGAGCAAGTATTACTGTGTGCCAGGTGGTGCGCCAGGTGGCACAGCAGCACGAACAGGAGAGACTGAATGGCAACTGAACGCAAAACCTAGCTGAGCTTCCAAGTGGCTGAAACAAAAAGTGAAACACAATGTATCACACAGTTTCAGAAGGGAGGCTACCACCTTATCAAGAAAGTTTTTCTTGGTAAGAGGAGAAACTGAGCGAATAGTCCACATATATATGAGACACTAAACATAATGTTGGTATTAAATGCACGTGTTTTTGTACGTATCTTAAGGCTTCTTCTTCTTCTTCTTCTTCTTCTTCTTCTAAAACAGATCAGGTAATTTGTAATGTTGTAAACTAAGCAATAACAGAGTATCATCTGGAGAAACCCTAACCTTTCCGGGCTGTCTACAGACAGGTGCAGATCTACACCTAAAAAGTTCATGTGTAGACTAAAAGAGTAGGAAAGGGCAGGTGGGAAAAGGTCTTTCTTTATATAAGGTATTACTGCTCTTGAAAACTGTCGATATCATATTTGTAATTGTAAAAGAATCTCTGGCAATTACATTTATTACATTCTTTTGTTTTTTCAAGTGTCTTTTGGTTATTTATTTATTTCTCTATATAATCCTACTTTCTTTCGGGTGGACCTGATAGTAATAATCAAGCCACCTGGTGAAAGGTGTCTAAGGGTGTGGCTTGACTAACTTTCTACCTGAACTGCTTCCTTTTCATAAGATGGTTCTTATGTGACTAATCTAGGCCACAATATAGGAATATAATTTTTTTTAAATATTTAGGTAAGAGTAAATGTCTCTAGATCTTTAATTATATAGTGCTTTATTTGCTAAATTATGCAAATCGATACCCCCTAAATCAAATACATACCTACTGTAAAGAGAGTTCCCCCTTGGTTTTGAAATTCACTTTAACAAGCTATCAATCAGAGGCTGATATTTAGAGGCAGCATAACTGATTGGTAGCAGTGGGATTTCTGGCCATTTTTCGTGATAACCACCGTGATATAGGAACAGGTTTTCAAGCCCTAGGAAGACTAAAGCCTGACCAAAAAAAAAAAAAAAAAAAAAAAAACCTGACAGATATATAATGCCATGATAGAAATACTACTCATTATGTCCTACCTAATAATCCACATGTGCCTCATCACACAGCTGTTTGTTACACCCTGTTGCCAAAGAAACCTCCTTGCTTCTCTTCCTCATCTAGCAATTAATATGCACATCAAGCACAGTGGCCAGACATCCACAGAGAAAGAAGAGGCAGGCAGGGGATCTTCAGGCATAAAGACCTAGGCCAATAATATTCTCAGCATTATTCGGGAATGTTTAGTTGCTTGCTCAAATTCATCATTAACAAAGGGCCTATTTCCCAAAGGTTTGCACTGTGTAATTAGCAGCAACAAACACTGCCCCTGCTCAGGTCAACCTATGGGATTAGTTACAAAGGTTTTGTAAATTTCAGAAGCTATCTACACAGATGTCTGGGAAAAAACACACAAACACACAGAACAGCATAATGGATGCAGCCACAGCCATTAAGTAGTTTAGGATTTGTGAGACTCAGACAACCAATACATTTTATGGGGGAAGTCATAAAAGTCAGACAGGAAAAAATATACAGCATGAAAGTTGCAAACTTCTAGACAGCAAGTAAAAAATGCTGAAAAGTGGCAGGGGCAAAGGAATAAACATACCAACCAGAGCTCATCAGTCTAAATGAATAAGACAGGGTCACCTGAGTTTACTTCTGGAACCAATAGAAGTCTCTTAGTATTTAATTATTTTTCTAAAAGATTGAACTTTTTTCATGCCCCCATTTACTGTTGCCATTAGACAGGTTCATACTTCATTAGTCTGCTTTCTAAAATGTAACTTTCATTTTATTTATGAAGTTTTTATACTTCTCTAAGGCTGCTCCCAAAACATAATTAAGCAATGCTCACCTTTCAATCTGAAAGGCAGACTATACTAAAGGAGATGCAAATACATGTTGACAATTCATATCGATGAAAAGGACTCAAATCATCACATGTACACTTTAAATATCTTACAATTCTGTCAATTATACCTCCATAAAGATGAAAAATGCCTTAAAGAAAGTAATTTTAATTCTAATGAAAATACTTTGTTAAGTGATGGGGTCTGAAATAATATTGCAAACAAAAGTTAAGGCTAATGACCTCATCTTAATGAATTACTCTAGTTTGTAGAGATTTGTTCATCCTGAGTAAATATAAATAGCATTGCTCATTTTTTAAGATGGTTATTAGTGCTTAAAGAAGTTTGCAACTTTCAATTCAGAAGTCAAAATTATTTCTTGGTTGCCAACAAAATTAATTAATAAAATGCCTCTCACCCCAGGGTAAATACGTAAGCAAGTGCATGGCAATGGATAATAAAAATAGCACTTCCTTCTACATCTGGTGCTAATTAAAATCTGGTCAGAGTAATAATTGAGCAGTGCCCAGGCTACCCTTGATTTTTCTTGTCAGATTTCAATTGTTCGACACAAATGCACTGACCTCAATAAATGAAAACATTAAAAAAATCCTAACTATCCTTATTCAGGATAAAAAGTGATTCACTGTCACCAGAGGGTTTAGAGGTTACAGGAGACTTAAGTGTTCTAGGGAATCACTCACTACCACTGTTGTTCATGAATCAGAACGCACCAGGAGGTCCATGAGGCTTCTCTTCAGAGGTTTCCCCATCAACTACATACTCTCTCCCTACAGAAATCCCAATTAAAGCAAAAACATACTATTTTCTGACATACACTGAGTATGTGCTAGACAGTCTACAAAGGGTTTTATTGTGCTATCTCAAATCTTCACAACATCCTGATGGGGTAGGATCATTACTGTCCCCATCTTACAGATAAGGAAACTAAGTCTCAGATAATCTGATTCCAGAATCCTCATTCTTGGTTTGCACACTATCTTAAAGTAATAGGAAAAAAAAAAAAGTATACCAATATATTTTGAAAAACAAGATAAAGGAAATAGGGTTTCCAGAGAACTGAAAGAGTACTGATTGAATTCTACAGTGCGATTACTAAAACCTGCTTGCTTATATCAGGTTTTTAATGTTATTAGAAAATAGAGTAATACTTATTTCCCTGTCCAAAGTGCCCTACAGATATGCTTCATACATACAAGGCTTTTGTGAAATTGTAAAAGCTAACATGACTACTATTTTGATTTGTTTGTTTAATGAAATGTACTCTAATGCTCAAATTATTTTTCTATAAATCAACATATTGTTAGAACTGTCTGCATTTTTATCCAATCAACATTCACTCTTTTTATTTAAAATAAAATTCAATCCCATCTGTGTGAACTTACATCTTGTCCTATGAAATGGTACAAAGATGTATCAGAGATGCTCTGTGTTCCTAAGGAGTTTAATGCCAATTATCAAATTTCAACTATAATTTATGGTAGAATATAATAAGGGTTAGAATTTAATTGTTTTTAATGTAATGCACCAGGCTACATGTAAAGGTATGTCCTAGGTACTATATGATAGACACATTTTTAAGTTTATTTATTTACTTTTGGGGGGAGGGTAGAGAGAAAGGGAGGGAGAGGGAGAGACGGAGAGAGGGAGAGGGAGAGAGGGAGAGAGAGAGGGAGGGAGGGAGGGAGAGAGAGAGAGAGGGAGGGAGGGAGAGAGAGAGAGAGGGAGAGAGGGAGAGAGGGAGGGAGGGAGGGAGAGAGAGAGAGAGAGAGAGAGAGAGAGAGAGAGAGAGAGAGAACCCAAATAGGCTCTGCACTATCAGTGCAGAGCCCGGTGTGAGGCTTGAAATCACGAACCATGAGATCATGACCTGAGCCAAGATCAAGAGTCGGATGCTGAACCGACTGAGTCACCCAGGTGCTCCATGTATGATGAATATTAAGACTAAGGATACAGATTCTTCCCTCCAAAGCTTTTGACTGGGGAAGAAGGGTCTAATAAACCCGTTATATGAATACCTGGTTCCCTTTGACAAAAAAGGGAGAAGCATAAAAGGCCAACAAAGCCTTAAAGAAGAGCTTCATAGGGACATTCTCAGAAACCACAATTAAAAAAGAACCCGACTGCTGAGAAATTGAGAAGACTGAGCCTGAGTGGGAGGACCCAGAAGTAAAGAGTGAACTGAGATGGAATAAAGGGCCAGATTGAAAGGAGCTTTGGATGCCATTAATCATGAACCATCTTGACTCTGTTATGACAAGAAGTGATCTTATGCTTACCAGTGTATTCAGATTTGTGACTGGGAAAGCAATTCTGATGAACAGAGTGGGGACAAAGATTCTTGGAGTGAGCAGTCCAGGAAAGACCAATTTCTGGCTATGCACAAAGGCCTGGTGAGGGGGGAGGGACAGTGGGGAAGCTGACCTCACAGGACGGGTGACTGCTTGGAAGTGAGCAGAAAGGAGAACTTGGAAATGACTGAAATCTGAATCAAAGGAAGGAGGAGAGATGGCCCCAAAAGACAGGACCGAATGAGAAGAAGTCACCTGGGCAGACAAGAGAAGTAGGTGTGGTGACAGACTTGTCGAGTTTGAGGAGCTGATGGGGGACATCCTGAAGAGTCATGCGTTTAATTCATTCAGCATATATTTGTTGAATTCCTACTACACGGCAGGTACTGTTCTAGAATCTAGGATACAACAGTGAACAAAACAGACCTAAGAGATATGCAGCAGGCAGCAAGGAGTTTGCATTTCTTGCTAAGAGGCAAAAGCCAGGAATAAGGCCTGAGAAGTTTCCAGCTGTAAATAAGGAAGCCCTATAGCCTTCCTGGATTCAGAAGAGTTTCAAAGAGGGAGAAGATAAGCTACACATTGAATGACAGAGTGGGGTGGGGGTGACAACCGGCTCAAGGAAAACTGAGATCAGTGGATCTGATAATAAAGATGTCTTCAGTTACTGCTGAGACAGCTTTCTCCCTAGGGCTGGCCAGCATCCAGTGAGGAAGAGATAGTAACAAGTGTGCCTTTAAGAAGTTTGATGATGAAATAAAAAGAAAGAAGATGGTATTTTTATGTCTAGTTTTTGTTAAAAAAGAAAAAAAAAAAAAAGACAACAGGCTAAAAATAGAGTCACATGTGCTAAACCCACACCACCAAACCAAGACTGATACCTAACATAATTGCAGTTCCAATCTCTCCTAGGAATGACAGCCATCTTAAACCAGTCCATCTGGAATTTCCAGGTCAGCACCAGTGAAGAAATCCACCTGATGGACTCCTTCCACCCCCTAAAGAAAGATGAGGTGATCTGCTCTTTCCTTGCCTCCGTCCCCTTCGGCCAATAAAGGTTCCCCATTTTGTTCAGTTCATTGGAACTCCTTTCTATTTGCTAGATGGGATGCTGCCTGATTCATGAATCATTGAAAAAAACCCATTTGATCTTTCAATTTACTCAGCTGAATTTTAACATTTTATACCTGGTTCTCTGAGAGCACAGGAAGTAGTGACCCATTCTACGACCTGGGAATGCTTATGGGAGGGAGCAGGAATGCTCCTGGTTTTGGGACACATGAAGAGAGGCAGAAAAGAGATGATGGAGACTCAGAGTTACATCAGAGTTCACCTCCTCTCTTAATAACATATTTCTAAGTTAAATCTGCAAAAAGATAAAATGTGCTACATTAGAAAAAGAAAAGCTTACTATTCTAGTCTCCATTAAATAAATACAGTTATCTGTTATTTGGGAAATAAAAACAGAGTCTTGGCTGGTCCTCCACTCAGAAAACATGCAACTTTAGGACAAGCAAACAGTAAATCTCTTGTTTGAACCAGGGCATGAGAAGTGGAGCGTGACAGGTGCCCCACCCCACCCTCACTCTGGGTCCTCCCAGCCTGCTCTAGGGAAGGACCCAACTCCTGGGAAACAAATTAAAGATGCATCCACTGAATTGGTCCTGACCACTGTGGGGGCTGCCAGAGTGCTCGGAGCAGCAGCAGGGATTCCTCTGGGCCTTGTCATGACATCATTTGTGCAATGTAGTCTATGATGGCAGAAAATGAAGCTGGTATTTATACAGGGTATTAGAGGAGGACCCTCCCGCGCCAGGCTTAAGATGACAAAATGTCAGCCTCAATCATCTGACAGGCTTTGGTCTCCCTCTGTAACCTCTTTCTTTTTGGCTGCTCTTTTTTTATATACATATGACACGAACAGAAAAATAAATTGAAAAGGGCACTGAGGCAGAGTGTATTTCACGCACTGGTGCCAATGTTTCATATCTCATGAACCTCGGGAAAACAATTCGTAGAACTAATTAGTTTACAGTGTTTAAGCAGCTTGTTCCTCGTCTTTAATCTTCTTTATGTAATACTGTGAACAAAGCCATATTATCTTCTGATTTTTTTATACAGTTTAACAAATATAATCTCCCCTTTCTTTCTAGAGATTACTTTATTTAGACATCAAACTATGTTGTTGTTGTTGTTGTTGTTGTTTCTTCCTGGGGAGAAGGGATATAAATAAATTGACATCCATTCACATAGGTCTCAATGGTCTAGGAGATCCACCCAAACCCTAATCCTCTTTGTTGTCATGGAATCCACCTGGCTTAATTATATTTACAGTTGTCAACCACACCTCGTGGCACGCAGATTTTTCCTGAACCCTGCACATCTGCCTGAATCCTGGCTATAAGTCACATCTAGGCTGCTGTCTCTTTCTCAGATCCTGGCTGATGACAAGGCAATCCGTGCCTTGCCTGAAACTAAGCATCAGGTCCCTTAAAGAACAGAGTTCTGTGAAATCTCCCCTCAGGAATTTTTACGGCCCACTGAAGGAACATGATTTAAGGGCCCTCATGACCTAAACCCAAGTGAATGGAAATAGATACATGTCTGCACAAATTAGTTGTGGGGGTGGAGAATCAAGAAAGTACAGAAACTTTACCTGGGAAAGTTTTATCTTAAAATACGGCTCATCAAGTATGACTTTTAAGAGAAACTAAACCTTTTGGTGCTTTCCTGTTCTAGAAAGCTATTTAATTGCTAAGCTTCTGTGGCTATGATATATTAGTCAGAAAGTAGGCAACTGAATTTCAAGAACTGGTTAAGGCTAGTGTTGAAATAATCACTCATCTGGTGGGTGATACAAAACCATGTGCAGTACTAACGATTTGACATAGCGTCGATCTCTGAGCAAGACCCTTTACAAGTGCCAGAAAACCCACTCCAGACTTTTATTTATACTTTGAATCCACATCATTAAAGAGATGTTATGGTTTCGGTAAAGCACAGTACTAGGGGCAAATTTTTATTTTGCTTGCCTGAGAACTCTTTACTGTCCCAGGGTACCGATCTGCCTTAAAGTTCACTCTGTCCTTAATTGTCAAGCAGATTCATGGTAACTCCTAATTAGTGCAAAACAGGAAACACAGCTGCGACTCTGCAACACCTTTAGCATCTATATCAAGCTGAGCTCAGGAGCTCTCTCTGCTCCCCCACCAAGGTTAATGGTCTTGAATCTTCTGAGAATAATGGAGTAGGTGCCCACATTGAGAGGGGATGCCTGGTTTTCCAAACCGTTGCTTCCACTACTAACAGAGTCAGCGTAAGAAGTTGCCAGCTTTCAGCAACGAGAACACAGGAGCAACATCTCTCTCACTGCACGGTCTCCAGATCATGTTGAGGATCTGATTCAGAACTGATAGGGATGTTTTAAATGAATCCAATGCAACAGACGTTGTGCATGTAGACACAGGGGACATGGAGGGACTTGTCAAAATGCTCCAGTGGCACCAGATGTTCTCCTGAGGATTCTTCTAAGATACATGAGTCAATGACACAAACTAGGTAATTGTGCCACGATTCTACTCTCAGAGCTTCAGCACCAGAGTAAGACTATTAGGAAACCCAGCTCTGCCACTTCCCTGATTTATGACCTCAGGTGACATACAGTTGACCTTTGAAGAAGAGGAGTCTGAATTGCCCGGGTCCACAGACACATGGATTTTTTTTTTCAATGCAGTACAATAAAAGTACTTTCCTCTTCTTTTTGTTTTTTTTTTTTTTAATAGCATATTCTTTTCTTTAGCTTCCTTTATTGTATGAATTTACAGTATATATTACACATAACATGTAGAAGAGGTATGAATCAACTGTTCAAGCTATTGGCAAGGCTTCTGGTCAATAGTAACTGTTAAAGTTTTGGGGGAGTCAAAAGTTATAGGTGGATTTTCGACTATGCAGGGGGAGGAGGTTGGCACCCCTAACCACAAGTTGTTCAAGGGTCACCTGTAATTAAATGGGATGGTGGTTAAAGATCAGAGATGGGGCACCTGAAGCCCAGGGCAACTAGGTAGGATGCAGGGAAGATGACGAGCCATTACTGTCGTGACGGTTAGAACCATTCTGCATTTGAGACAGCAGTGTGTGCAAGCGAAGGAAGTATACACAGAAGCAATGGAGGTATGCACAGAAGAGGACATATATCTGAAAAATAAAGGCACCAAGGAGAATGAACAAGTAGAAAAAGAAGATGGGAAAGACAGGGACAAAAACTTCAGGAGGAATGGAATGACGAGGTAGAAGAAAAAAAGCAAAACAGTAGGAAATAAACATCTGAGAAGAGGGTTTGAGTTCCTCACCCTGTTCTTTTCCCTTGCACTTCTACTCAAATCCCTCTTCTGCATCTACGCTCCATGGCTACTTCGGACCAGCTTCTACTTGCAGCAGCCTTGAGGCAGAAATGACTAGAGAACAGAAGCTTCCCTCTTAGCCATGAAGGATGAAAAACATCCAAATGCAAATTCAACGTAGAAAAGAAAGCAGGACTATACATACTCTTCACATTAGCAAACTCTCATGCAGACATGGAAGCCAACAAGTAACCCCCTGAGGTGTGCTCGTATAATGTAAGTGTTTCACGTTTGCAGGATGACCGAGCAGCAGCCAGCCCTGTTACTACTGAATGGATCTCTCCTTTTTTCAGGGCATAAAATGTGTGCGGTAGAACTGGTCCTTGAGAAAGAGTGAATTGATCTGTTAGCTTTTTCAGTTGGGTCAAAAATAATTATTGCCATACCTGTTTCCTATGGATTATGCTCAAAAGCTACAGATACTCACTTATTCTGTCTTTATTCTATGGGGAACTCATCGGAAGCAGGGTGTGCTTCACTGACTCTCACTTATTTTAAAAGTCAGGCTTAGTAGGCAAGAAAAAGTCAAAAAGATTGATCAAGAAAGGATGAAATGTGCAGTCTGGGTAAGCAAACACTGTTTCAGATAAAGTGCTCCATGAGTCTCAACCTCACCTTCCCCAGCATATGAATTCATTTTGCGATACTCCTTTTTTAAGCGAGATCTTTGTGTGCTTATTTTCAACAGGGGACGGCGATTGATGTTTTCTATTGAACCTCGCCAACTGGATGCTGAATAGAGGATGGCATATTTAGATGCCCTTAAACTTTCACATTCACCTTTAAAATGTGCCAAGGCAATGCCACATTCAAGGTAAATGCTGTGCAATTTTTTGTTAGGCCGGGACGAGAAATGAGGGTCCCACAGGCAAAATGACATTAAAGGCTTTACAGTAAAACAGACTCCAACCTCCACTGATTCATTTTAGTTCAAATCAAACTCCAATCATCTGATGGACATGAAATCTGAAACAAAAACGAATGAGGTGATTCCTGAGTGGGTGTGTAAAAAAGTACCGAGGCCCAGACAGAAAAAAAGTCAAACCTGCCAAAGTCAACCCAATGTGTTTTCACAAGCACCCGCTTAGCTTCCGGGCTTGTCCTTCAGTGTCAGGACCCACGAGAGGCCGTAAAAGTAAACAGACGTAGATGACACAAACGCATCCTGGAGAACTTACCAGGTTCAGGCAGCTAGAGAAACAAGACACACCTATAAGAAATTAGTAGAGGATTCTAAGCAGATTCATTATTAAATAGTACCAAGTGTATCAGGTAATATACAGAAATCCTGAGGAAATTAAAAAAGAAAAAAGACAATAAATGATGGAGTGGCAGGGGTCTGTAGCATCCACACATACCCATGTTCTTTGGAGCACACGCGAGTGTTGTAACACCCTCCCCACCTTATAGTTGGGCAGAGCTGTGAGCAAAAGGGAGGCAAGTCACTTGGGGACTGAAGCAACACCTTCATGTTCTCCAGCATGGAAGCAGGTGTTGAGATGACAAAGCCACAATTCTGAAGCAGCCTCACTGAGGCTGTGATCGCTGAATGGATCACTGAATCTCAGCATGGAGAACACCTGCAGTAAGAAATAACCTTGCGATGCCTCTGAGATCCCGGGCTGTTTGTTACTGCAGCGCAACCTACCCTGTCCTGAAAGATAGATGTGGACCAACGCAGGGAAGATGTAGGGGAAGTGACACTGAAAATGACTTTAGGATCTCCTCATTGCCTTTTCCTCTCCGGCTGGGACTATTCGAACACTCTTGCCTCCAGCGTCTCTCAATCAAATCCTCTACGCTGCTGCCAGGGCATTCTAAGACCCACATCCATTCATAGAGGTGTTGAAAGATCCAGGTGGATTTCCCTGACACAAAAAAATAAAGAACTCCTTGGCACAGGAGTCAAGACCCATGATAATCTGCCTCCCAGATTTCGCCAGTGCTGTTTTTGCCCACTAGCTCCCCTGCTATATTCCTGCTACCAGCTTCCGGATGGAGCCACATTTTCCATTCTCCTGTGCCTACATGAACTGCTTCCTACTGTTTCTGTCTATAATGCTCTCCCCTCCCTCTTCTCCTTGGTGAGCGCCTAATCAACTTCTGGCAAGGTTCCCTTCCTCCGCCAGGCCTTCATCTCCTCTGTGTTCTCTCAGCACGTGGTGCATTCTGTTATAACACAACACACCGTTCCTTGTCTCTGTCTCCTCCCACTAGATGGAGAGTTGCTCACGGCAGGGACTGATTCATTTTTGTTTCCCCCAGAGTACTTAGCACAGCATCTGACAAGCAGTTGATATTTGCTGAAATAATGAATGAGTAAAGGAAGGAAGGAATGTGTGAATGGATGTGTTCATGACGGTATTAGGCAGAAGACAGGAGCAGGGAGGTCTGTTGGATAGTAGTAAAACATAAATTTAAGCGGCTAGGATGGTGTCAAATTATGAAGACTGGGAATTTTTTATTTGATTCAAAACGTGATAGGGAGTCATTATAACTTCTTGAACAGAGAAATGATTAGAGTTTTGTTCAGCCTCATAGCACCTTGTGCCTTGAGTGACAGCTATGTTTGTACCACTCTTATTCCCCCTTTGACTGTAAAAGCTCCTTGAAAACAGGGGCTGTGCCTTAATCATATTTGTATCCCCTATAGCAACAAGCACAGTGTTTGTATAACAGGTGCCAACAAATATTTGCTGAATTTAATACTAGAAAAATTACTCCCTATGCTGCAAGGTTGGAGAAACCAGCCAGCAGGCTATTGTATTATATACAACATCAGATAGGAAATGGATTTAAAGGGGGTAGTGCCTATGGAAATGTGGAAATAGAAATCTAAGAGTCTAATAGTCCAATTGTCCACCTTCAGGATTTCTTATATAAATGAATCTTTTGAGTCTGGGATCCAGGAAAAAATAGTGGTATATATTACCTCCCAAATGTTGGGAGGAAGGTGTGTTTTCCCCATGGACTAGATGAGCTCAGTGCTGAAGATGTAGCTTCTAAATCGGCAATGGGACAAACAAAAGAGAATGTACTATAGCTACAAGCAGCTAAAAATACTAATTGCTACATGCAAATTTTATCCCCTATCTTGAGATGTGGTTAAATTTTTACTTGTTAATTCATTCATTTCTTCCTTCATTTAATATTTACAAATTACTTACATTGTGCAAGGCACTGTTGCTTCCAAGGCTTACTCAAAAGTCTATTTGGATTTACTGTCTGTTTCACGTTGACCTTTTTCACTTACTCCCCAAAGGCTAAGATGATGTGTGAGGTCAAACAATGATGTGCCTATTTCTTCTATGGTGTTTGGTTGCCCAAATATCCCTGGTTATTCACTATCAGACAGGGTTTGTAGGGGCTTCTTGTTGAAACAAATTTTTGAAAGCTATGGCTGTCAACATGTAGTCCTACAGGCATCTAATTATTTTATATTTCTCAAGTCAAAAACCGAACTCCATTTAGAATCCATACCTGGTTTTATTTTGAGCTTCTTCTTCTTAAGCAGATACCCACACAAATACGCACACACAAATACACACACATACACACACACACACACAATTACCTGGTGGAATTATATCCTTAAAAGACATATTAAGAGGGAAAAAGAAACTATCTCTCTTAAGAGATTGTCTAATACTTGAAACTGAGGGAATCAGTCTTAAATCTTCCAAGGAAGATGATGTATTGGGAACAGAACTCAAGGTATACAATATATTATCAGTAACTTTAACATTACCATTGTTACTCACACATTCAATATGTCATTTAATCTATAGTAAGCTCATATACTGAACTAAACAAAATTTAAACAATAGTTCACAGATCTAAATTGGCCTTGGGTGGATCTTAAAAGGATAGCTGAAGCAGTATCATTCAAATGTAAACTTAGAAGGTAACTAAAACTTACTTCATTGCCTGAAGTTTCTGAGCACTTCTTGGTTGTTACGACTATCACCTGCCACCCACAAGGTTCAATATCAATGTTTTCATTCCTGCAACTGAACATGATCAGTTTTTCAAATACTTTGTGACAAAAGGAGAAAAGGATATGTCCACGGCAAGGACCATGCCTTCACAGTATATCTATTTTTTAAACTCATCCACTCACACTTTCAACGGAACAATTATTCTTTCTCCATGAATTGAATTAGGCCTTCCAAAAAGTCATCACTTTATTTCAGAGGAAGCCAAGCGTTTCTTGCACACTTGCTCTGCTGCACTTAACTGCCAATGGGGAGGATGCTACCTTCACTTCACCCATGGCCTGAGGCTGGCCACAACCTATACTCCAGACTCCATCAGACACGGGAGTTCCCAGCGGTTGAGGGAAGGGGGGAACTACATTTGACTCGTGTCTGTCACTACATAGGTGAAGGAAGCTGATACAGGTCAAGATGTCTACATGTGCACACACACAGCCAGTGCATTACAGTGGATGCTCAGTTCATCTTTCCTTGCTGAGCCACCATTCACTGAGGACAAGAAACGGTATTCACTCCAGTTACCCAAACTCAAACATGACATTATCTTAACCATTCTGACAGCGTCATGTTCCCTTTCAGAGATGTTATTCATTACACATTTCAAAATAGAATGCGATTTCATTAACCCTTTTACTCAATGATCTTAAAATCCAGCTCCAAGAGAGCAAAATGGACTTCATGGCTGCTTGAAATCAGGTTTTAACATTTATTCTCATTCATACCATATCTTGACATCATTTATGAATTAGGAAGCACAAGTGTTATCAGAATATCAAATATTCAGGGGCTCTTGGCTTTGTCACCATTGGGAACAGGACACATGCTGGGTCTTATATGGTCCAGTCAGATGGCCTCCAGTGTAGTGGTTGGAGGACAAGGCTCTTTCTGTGGGCATATTAAAAATTATGAGGTGGCATATGCTCCAAGCAACAGGACTCAAGTCTAGCATCTTCTCAGTGGGGATGCAGAAAGTTTCCACTATGGCCTTTCTTTCTTCCTGGGGACCAGAATAAGGGTAGTCTGCAATTTTTATGTTTTTGTATCTGTACCCACAAAACCTATGAACAAAAGTTGCCACTTGAGAGAGGAACTGGATAGGTGGAGAACAGGAGTGAGAAAGAGACTTATTTTTCACTGTGGACCCTTTTATGGCTTTTGAATTTTGTACCATGTCATGAACTCACACTCAAAAAATAAAGACAATTGTAACTTTAAAGGAATAAATCAAAACAAAAAACCTACAAAACTACATTTAAAGGAAATCACCCAGTGTTGTAAAGTTACATACATTTTTTAAAAATTCTTAAAAAACAAACCAATACAATATTCACAACCGATTTTGTAAAAATGCTTCAAAGACTTTTTACCTAAAACGCTGCACTTGGATAGACACTATTAAGGAAGAGTCATATGTCATCCTTTTATTATGATTACTATTCAGCTAGAAAGATCATTACCTACTTCAGTATTATAAAAGTTAGACATTTAAAAAAAGAGATAATGTGTTTTAAAAGCAAAGCATGCTATTTTCCTCTCTAAGGTATTCTTGAAGAATATTCAGCATTTCAAGCAAATACATATTATTTCCTCTATCTATTGTGATCATCGTCTTCGCTTCAAGATGACCCAAGAACCTTCCTGAATGTGCTTTCCCACATCATTCATTCTCATACACTAGGATCCCATTAGAGGAAAAAGCCACCTCTTTGTGGTCTTCGTAGACAAAATTAGGCTGATCAGCGAGGTCCCTTAGTTTCAGCCTGGCAAGGAAATTAGCCTAAGGCCTGTTCTTGTGTTTGATTTTCAACTGGAGAGCCAAAAAATGCTAAAAAATAATGGAGTCAAGATTTGAAGCCACCAACTAGGGAAAAGTAACTATGTCCTATTTGTTACTAATGTCCCTCTGCAATAATTACTTTTATTTGTTCATTTTCTGGAGCAGACACAATAGCTTTGTCTTTATCTTTTACAACCAAACACTTTTTAGTAAACAGGAGATAAAACACCAATAAAACCTTTGTTCTCCCTCCCTTCAGCCAACCCCTAAGGCCTATTTTATCTCTAGAGTTGTTATCTAAAGTGAATTACTGATAAGAAAAATTAAAGGACTCCAAGCTGCGTGTGTGAGGTAATTGCCAGTGCTTCCCACACCTCGTTTGTGTTCAACCAGGCCCCATGAAGACTCATCACATTCTGACCCACCCGTTGGGCAGGCTATGAAAGGAAGCTGCCTAAGTGGAATGGCTCCAAGGCCTAAATTCCTTTTTCAAGAAGAAAAACCAGGTAAATACCAAGATTCTGGGAAACCAAAGCCATACTTGTACTGTACTTATTTAGATTGTAAACTGCTCCGTGGCAGGATAATATTAACTTGTACTTTTAAGGGACGTTTGTGTGCAAACACATTAACTTTCCAAACAACCTGCACAAACTTCACCATGAGTTATTGGAGATTTTTTCTGGCTCCTTTAGACAAAACTGATATATGTTGCCTTCAGAATAAAATAGTGTATGTTTACTGAGCACAGGCCAAGCGCTTTACATGTATCAACTCATTTGATATTCAAAACAACCCATGGGCTTCATATGATTATGATCCTTGTTTCATAGATGAAGAAACTGAGGTACAGACATTTACCCAAGGTCACATGACTGAAATCCAGGTAATCAGGCTCTAGACTCTGCATTGTAAACACTATTTTGCAAAAAGTTAAATTCTCTTAAAATGACTAGAAACAAAGTATAAAACAACCTCTTTAACTTTTACCTCAATCTTTTTTTTTTTTTGATGTCTGACTCCAGCCAGAAACACCCATCAATTCCTTACATATTAATATTATTCATTTTTTAGCAAATATTTATTCAATTTCTAGAACATGCCAAGTCTTGTTTCAGATACTGGAGAAGAATATGAGCAGGTATGACAAATAACATGTGTTATCAAGTAGACTGAAACACCTTGGCCACTCTTCTCCTTCAAAAAGGAATTTAAAAAGTAGCAACATTAAAAAATACATTTCCAGTCATTGTTGGAAGCCAGGTTCTTCTTATACCCATGGCCTTTGGTATAAAGAGGCCCCCTGGCCTGGTGCTGACTGACTGCTGGGTCAATTTAGGCAGGAGAAAAGTACTGTTCCGAGATGAGACCACGAATTTGACCTCCCGACTGGTTGTCCACCTCTCTTCTTTCCTTCCTACAACCTCAACATATTCCCCCCCTCACTCCCAAATTAATTTTAAAAACAAAACAAATCCCACAGTTCTTTGCCACAGATATGATGAAAGGATCTAGTTCATATCAGGTTTCTGAGAGGTAAGGTCTTGGTGAGTTTTTCCATTTTAGGCTGTTTGTATTTCAACAGAGGATGATAATTTAACCTAAGGAGAGGTTGTGAAGTCCCTAACACAATCCTACCTATACAACAGGTAGGCCCTACCTCACTCTTCCTTCCTGCTCTCACAAAAACAGATTTGTAGTGGAAAAGACAAACATGCCTTTCTTGGGGAAATGTTGCCGACTCCTGCTGAAGACAACAGTTTTGGGCTTGCTAAGCAACAGAATGTACTTGAGGAATAACGGCAACTTCCCACCAATTCCTAGCGAGGAACATGCCAGAAGAGAAATGTAGCTCAGCAAACCTATGACAAAACCGGACTGGGGGTAGGACTTTTAGCTTCTCCTTCTCACCCCAGGCTATTATCGATCCTGAATATTAGTTTTATAAAAGAATCAAGTAGACACTCCATGTGGTTGGCTTCCACAAGCAAGTCATTTTGCTTTTAGAGTTCTGGCTTTATGCTAACCTTTGGGAGACGATGTCCCCTGGACTCCTCTGGAATGGCTGTCTGCCTTCCCCTTGATCAGCTCTTCCACTGGCCCAAAGTAGGCACTTGTGGTTTTATACCAGCTCCCTGAGGTTGCTTTCATTTATCAACACAATCTGGATCTAGAAGCTGGTTAGTAAGTTGCCTTGGATGAGAGTGGTATATTGGCTTACGCGGTTATCTATCATGAGTGAGGCATTAGTCTGGCAGTATTTCTGTCTGTGGTAGCAGGCACTAGTTCATCAGACAACCATTGACATTCACGAGGGCAGATAAGTCAACACGCCCACACCTCCTAATTCATTTGCAGGAACAAGAACACATTCTGCCAAAAACGAGAAGTCAGGAGACGGTCAGAGGCAGACGCCCTGGCAGGGAGAGGTATTTTATAATGTTACTAGGCTGGTACAAAACTCCTCTTTCTGGTAACCACATCTAGAAGGTAAAAAGACCCTCACACATCACTGGAGAAAATAACAGTCATGAAAAGGTCTGCTGCCTGAACACAAAGTCTGCCAAAGTTTCTTTGAACAGGTAGAAACTTTGAAGTATGGTGAGATCTAATTAAATGGGAACCTGGCAGGTCATTCCTTTGCATCAGCTAAGACTCTAAAGAAGGCACAGATGTATGTGTTTGGTGTGTCTGTGTCTCTAATGCTACCTGGGGAGCATTAGGAGATCTTAGCAGCCTCTTCAATTTGACCCAGTTAAATGTGAGACTAGAGACCATCTGAGTGGGGCCCACCACATAATTTGCAGGGCATGGTACGAACCCAAAAGACCCCCTGTTCAAAAAGCAGGAAAAAGTGCCATTAAGGGCACTAGAATATAAAGCCTTTTCCTTTCTTGCATGGTTTCTCTCTCAAGTTCTCATGATGTTGTTTATTTGCTATTTAATGTTGTTCTAAATAAAGAAAAATTAAAATATTTAATTATTGGCATGGATTTTACCATTCACCTTCATATGGTATAATGATAGGTTTAAATGCAAATATATGAGCTCTTGACTTGTATGTGGTATCATCAAACAATACAACCTGTAACATGCAGTCTACATACACACACCTGTTGTGTTCTTACTATAGAATTAAGAACACTTCGTGAAGCTAACTCCACTGAACCTAGCTCACCTGTTATACTTTCATTCTTTGATGCATGCATATTCTACCAACATGCTATGGAAATGGGCTGCTTCTATAACATGCTCACCTTGTACTCACCTGGAGTCTCCCTCAACTCACACCATCACAGTCTGTGTTTACGGGGCATCGCCACTTTAGGCAAATGCACATTTTTTAATACACCCCTTCACTCACACACGTATTCCACTTACAAAACACTGGTTCAAAGATAAAAGTAAGAATCTGGAGATGGCAACAGCAAAGCCTTAATTAAACCAAGTTCTGAATACGGGGCCCTGTGTGATGCACTGGTTTCCATGATGCTGGCCCTGCAACTCAAACCCCTGGCCATTACTGTGAGAGGGTCCATCCTGATCACTGATAACAAAGCCTTCCCGAGGACCTAGGTTTGATGGCAATAAAACACACTGTGGTAAGGCTTCAGGGGACTGACTGCATATGGTGATTACCCCGTAAATTACCTGTTCATACAGTTTCCCAGGGTTATGTGCTGGAACGTATAATTACATGAGACTGTCTTCCTTAAGGAGTTTCAGAATGTGGCCTAGCTGCTAGCCCAGGAAACAATCCAGATAATTATTTATAGCAGCCAAAGGAATCTGTCATTTCTCTTACTGCGAGCTCCTCTTTCCCACTGGAAACAGAGATGAGCACATACTTTGCTGTCTTCTCTTTGTTTCAATATGCCATAACCAAAGAGCAAGCACATAGATTTTGGTTAGTCATTTGAAATCAAAAAGGATACCAAAAACTAAATAGGAAGATATCGAAGTAACAGAAGGCAGAGCAAGATGTGTGGTATCTTCACGAATCAGGAAAAAGTAAAACACACCCTAGATACTTAAATCCCCCATGAAACACACCAAGAAAGCTACCCTTGTTACAGGCAAAGCCATGAGCACACTTCTCTCCTTTCTGGTCTCTGAATAGCAATGGGTTTCAAACAGTTTGAATTAGGGAGCCAGGCTGCATCTGCAGCCAACAGCTGGAATTCAGCAACTGTTGTTAATCCACCTTAATTGCTTATTATTCTATCAATTCTTGTTTGTGCTTTTGTTATTCAAAGTAATTTTCCCTACACACACAACCAAGCATGGTTTTTGCAAGCTGTGGCCAAAGAATTCTTGTGTTTCAATCCCAGGGCTGTTATTGTTTTGTTTGGAAACAAAAACATATTGACAGTGGATTAAAAACGACAACAACAACAACAACCCAAAGTTAGCAGTGATGCTGTAGATGGGCTAACTTTGGCCTCTATGTACAGAGACGCAGGTATTAGCCACCCCTAAATAAGAACAAGGCTCCTTTCAAGGTTTTAATTAGAGTCGCAGTTAGCATGGTTGTTATTTTCCCTAAACAATTCTTCCCCTCCTTGCTTTAGGGGAGGATTTTCACTCCAACACTTTATTGCACTAGTGAATAAATGAGATCCCAGGGTTCCAGGAAGAAAAAAATTACCAATATAAATGCATCAGGTGCAAATTACCAAGGTAAATAGGCCCATGGAGACTGTAAAGCTGGCAACACCAACTGGAGTATCTGAGAGGGGCCAGCAGGAGAAAGCCCACGGGTCGTGGGCCCAGTTCTGCAGCGGATTGCGCAGGCGTCATCCTGCAGTCTGCAGGAAGGAACCCAGAGCACAAGGCAGTTGTGACTTGGCATCGACAATTTTCTCACTAAAGCTGCAGTTACAGCTTTTCTTTCTCACTCTTTCTAATTCTCCCAAATGCTGCTCTCTCAAAGCAGATGCCCCCATCCAAGGAGACCACTGCAATATCCTCTCCATCTAGAAACTGATCCCTAGTCCTAATTTGTACTATGGGGCTTTGTTTATCATCTGTGATGAGGCAAAGCTAACGCACATTTGTTAGTAACCATAATCTGCAGGTCACGAAGGCTGATCTAGTCTATCCTCCTTACAATTCTATCCCCTACAGAATGCATTTGTGGCTTTGCATATTCTTCTCACCATAGCACTACAGTGCCAAGTCTTCTTGAATGATTTCGCCAGAATAAGCCTAGTCCCTCTATAGGCTTACTACAAAGCAGAGATACATCACATACTTGTCTCTTCCACAGTGCCTCACTATTGACTGAACTGAACTCAATTTCCTCCAGACAAGAAGAGACAAGACACTCTGTTAGCCTGGCCTTGTGTCTACCTGGCACATTCCTCATAGGGTGTGGTTGTCTTACCTCTTACCTTCTTCCCGGTCCGTCTTGCACACATACCTGTTAGTCTTATTTCTCTCCCTATTTGTGCCACTGAATCACGTCCCTTAAAAATTAGCCTGTTCTACCCTGACTGGAACATGAGACACTGCAGGCAACCAAGCATATGTTCAAATATGATAAAGAGCTATATTATGACAAAGGTCTTTAAGGGATATTTGCCTTGCCCTTAAATCACCTTGACTCTATTTCTTCACACAGCAAGAGCCTGAAAAATATTTAAGAAAAGTGTTTCCTAGGAACATTCTAGCCAGGATCATTCATCCTGGAGCCTACAGGAAGAAACGTATGAACCAGTGGGAGAAGTCACACTAGAGTCAGCTATAGTTTCCAACTCTTATTATTTATTTATACCTGATGTCACCTTAGTTTTTATGCTTCCTGTGTTGGAGCCTGTACCAGGTTAGGTAAAGAGATATTTATACACAATATAAACTAGCTTGAGATGATTTCTACAAGCCTTCTACAGCATACATCAAGTGTCATTTCCTAAAGCCCAAAGACCCTTGTTACAACAATTTATTCGTATAGATTAAGCCTCATTCGCAGAAAGTAAATCAACTGTATGATTCCTAGATGTGTTTTAAAAGGATTTCTTTGCTCATTCAGGGTATTTCTTACTGCTTTCATAATATCAACTATGATATCAGCAAAATATAGCCTTTATCTGGAAATTAAGCCTCTTATCCTATTTGTGTAACAATTGTTACATAGTTTGGCAATGATCTGCATTTTAAACACATTATATCCTATTCTATCAGAGATGACATGTAAATGCAAATATTATAGCTTATTAAATCAGCTTCACATTCATCAGTTCAGTAGCCATGAATCAAATTGCCCTGATTAGCAAAGAAATTCCCGGAAATGACTTTTTCTCTTTTAAGATTGGTGATCTTAATCCTTTAAAATATTTCTGTACTTGCATATTCACTATTTAAAATATTTTTAAGAGTAGTAGTATTTTACCACAGTCATTATTTATTTACTAAAATTTAAGATACATCTCCAGACTACATTTCTGTTGTGGTATCTCAACCCTCACTTTGTTGGACCTGCAGTGATTTTTATAACCTGAATTAAAGAGTGCTGATTTTGCAGGTGAGAGATGGGGGTGGAGAAAATCCCCCACTTTAATTCATGGCACTAAGAAACAAAAGAAAAAAAGCCATTATGTCAAAACGATAGGTCACAACTAGGTGAAAAATGTAGTGGATCTGGTATGCTGTGAGATTTTATCAGATTTAACTTCTTTCTTGCCTTAAAGAAAAGTACTGCAGCTCAGATACAATTCTGAACCTCCCTCCCAACTTAGAAGCTGAACTCAATGAGGAATACCTTGTGTGATGGGTTTCTAAGAGGACCCTGGGCATCTCCTACAGAAGCCGGTTAATGATGCCAACTGAGTGGTTAGCACCCAGGCATCCCTCCGTCTCCCCCCAACACAGGGCAGAAAACGATGCTCTCATCTCACTGATCTAATTGCAGTTTTCAAGCACCCTGGCAATCTACTGACTCCTTCCCTCACCTTCCTTCTCCGATCCTTTCAGAAAACGAGATGAAGCTAATTTATGTTCATTTTATCCATTTCCCCTCATGCCTCGCTGCAACAGGAAGCTGCTGTCTCTGCGGTGTTTAGACCAGGCTCCTCTTAGCCATGAGCTAACGATACCATCATCATTTAGAAAGAACCCTCATCATAGTGCAGTCAGCATCGAAACTGTTCCTCAACATTCTAAATTTATCTAGCACATCTTCCCCATCTGATGCAAATGAACCGGCAATAATTTCAGGAGAGGAAGCAGTGCTTTAAAGAATCGTGAGCTTGACACTGAGGAGGTTTACGCATCACATTATGGAGCACAGCTGTATCCTGTTGTTTGGTCTGTGGGGCTTTTGACAGCACATGACTATAGCTGCTGAAAAGCATGTACACGGGGTTGAGAAAAATACACACATACATACGTACTCGGAGAATGCAAGGGAGAATGTGGCCATGCTTTAAGTGTATCAAACTATGACTTCTAAATTCCTTTCCATCAAATGCCAGTAGAAGCACTTGATAAATGGCCCCTAGGAGAGCACTTCTCATTGCCTCAGGATGGAAGGACTCGCAGGCATACGACACTCCATCAATATAGAGAGCTGGCAGATTGAAAGGCGGGAAGGACTATCCCTGATATGGTGCATCTGCTTACTAATAGCAGCGGGTTCCAATCCTCTTCCCATTCATCGCCTACAGAAACCACTCCTCCGAGAGGCACGCCAGTCAACAGATGGTCTCTGGCTAAGGTGTAATCAGGAGCAGCTTGCTAAATTTACCCAAAACAAATAGAATTACAGGCTTTTGCCCGAGTCTGAAATTGAATTGAGAACTGGGGTGGTGGATAATGGAGACTAAAATGGAAGAGCTCAAAATGTGTCACAGCACGTTGGGAAAGGGCCAGCGTGGGGAGAAGTCTCTGATGCGAACTTCACTATTTACTATCAGGTCATCTATTTCCAAAAACCTTTTGTCTACCATGCAGGATTGTCTGCCCTTACTCTCACAGTGTTCAGAAAGGGTACAATCATCACCAGCTAATGAAGTCATCTGCCTCTATCAGATGTGTAGCGAAGGAAACTCTATCCGGTATTTTGAATATGTTTTGCTCAGTTCCGATGCCTTCATTTTAGTATCAGTAAAATGTCAACACCATGCTTGCCTCAGAAGGTAAGGGTCATTAAGGGCTCTGAATGATCTTAATCAGAGCACTGGTGTTCTCAAGTCTGCTCCCAGCATTCTTCACGGTGTTGAATTATGCACTGCTCAGAGTAACAGCACTGGAAAGCCTTAGAAACTGCCTGAAAAAAGGACAGCATAAAATTAAGAGTAAATCATTTAATCTATGCCTGGATTTCACTACCTATATAGTAACAACTGTGCCACCCATGCATATCACTGTATAAGGATGCTGTAAAAATAAATGAGGCAAAATATGTAAAGACACTTAAGTTCTAAAGAAATAAGGTCTTAAAAGGTAAGGCCATTTTTAACTCAAACTATCAGCAATCACTTGAAAATTATCCTCATAATCATTAATATTTATCAGTAGAAAAACTTGTTTACCCATATAAAAAAAATCTAAAAATTGCAGACAGCATGCATGAAACTATTTTTAAACCAATAATCAGACAATTTTCCTCATTCTTCATGATTTCAAGTGTCACATTATGAAAAATTTCATTTTCATGCATCAGTCAGACTAACATTTTTAAACATCAGTTATAGGAGAAGTGTCTGAACAGCTTTCTGGTTTCTTTTAGTACTTTTGTTGTAAGGAACTCTCTACCATGCAGAAAAGGAATCCCCAAAGAAAGGTCTTTCTTGTGGCAGGATGAAACTATTTGGGGAGGGAATATTTGAAAAATTATCTGAATAAGGGCTTCATTATTCAGGTTTGCATTACAGACTAATAATAGTGAAAGTATATTTTAACATAATTGTTTTAAAAGGTGGAGGTTTTAAAATGAAACTAACTTTTTTGTTAAATGCATCCATTAATGAATTTGACAAAATGTATCTCTACTCTCAAGGAGGACACATTTGTAGTGATACGTTATGAAAAGTTAGGTGCTAGGGGCGCCTGGGTGGCTCAGCCGGTTGAGCGTCCAACTTCAGCTCAGGTCATGATCTCATAGTCCATGGGTTTGAGCCCTGGGTCGGGCTCTGTGCTGACAGCTCAGAGCCTGGAGCCTGCCTCAGATTCTGTGTCTCCCTCTCTCTCTGCCCTCTCCCCTGCTCATGCTCTGTCTCTCTCTGTCTCAAAAATAAATAAAAAGATTAAAAAAAATTTTTTTTTAAAGCAAAGTTAGGTGCTAGACCCACCTTACTAAAATATGTACCCTCTGTATAGAGAACTTTGTTTGCTATCCTCTCATACTGTATAGAAATCAAAAATGCATTACCAAAGTACTAATATTATATATGCTTATACGAATAAACATCTTGAGCAGAATAATCTAATGTACAAAACAGATACTGATGTCTAATAACTGCATAACTGTGAGCAAATCATTCAGTTTATCCATCTGTAAAATCAGTGGAACAGGCTCCCTACCCATCCATCCCCAAGGTGTTTGGTCACAGCCCAGAAAAAAGTACCGATGAAACCTATGTAGACACCAAGTCTAAAAGGTCTGGCACATATTTGTGGAAATACAACTATAATGATTTTCATCACCATTCTAGTACATGCTGAATTTTCATCTTTAGGAATAATTCTTACTATTTTATTTTAAAATCCTTCAAAAATATAGCTATAACAGAAAGCCTACCATACAATTATTAGTAAATTTATGGCTCTATAAATATTGTCATATTTATTATTCAATTATTGCTTCAGTAAACTGCTTCACATACTAAAAAGTAGCTCTTTGTTTTCTGTGTTTTTAATGCAATTTGTTCTCAAGAACCACTGTGACATTAATAACAAAAGACCAGTCCTGTAAAGAAAAAGCCCCTAACAAGGAGTTGGCACTAATCTCAGTTAAAGGCAAAAATGCTATCAATTTTAAGAGGAGGGACTTTTATATACTGAGTAAATATTCATAGTTTATAATTTGTGAAGCAGTAGGCAATGTATATCTGTGAGGATAAAAAAAAAATTGTTCAATATATGAAAGGCAATTTTAAATAATACAAATGATTTAAGTTAAAATGACTTAGGAGAGCGTCATGACATGCCCATGTTATTAATTTCTTACACATTTCATTAGAGAAGAAACAGTCCTACACAAAAGACGTGCCACTGTAAGGTGCACTGCGTACTGATTCTCCATACAACCAATCTGCAAACACTGCCTATGGCATGCGGTATCAGAAATCTAGGCAGCTGGAAATCACAGCAGAGAAGAAGTTTCAGGTCATTGATCTCAGAATTGGAAAATTTCCCCTAGTGAGCCAAAATGAACCCAGCATATATCATCGACACACACACACATCCCTCCCATACCCTCCAACAAGTAATGTAGCACTGAGAGGTCACATCACTGAGAGGTATCACCACAAAAAGTATGCTTCCATAATAGACAAAGGGTATGAATATAACTCATTGATTGGTGGCAACGTGTAATCATTCAGTAAATATTCATGGAATACCTTCTATGTACATGGCACTGTAAGAATCAATAGTAAGAGATACAAAAATAACCAACAGTTAAGGACTTTCTATTCTCAATTCTTTGAATTTAACTCATCTAAAACCCCCTCCTCCTTCCTTTTACTCTTTTTCTAGCTTTCTCCAAAGAAAATTACCTTCATCCCCACATTCCATTTGAGAATGGAATAGAAGCACAAAATGACTAAACTACATGCTCAAGTTGATGGAGCTAAGTGACAGAGCCAAGATTGGAACCCAGCCCATCTGACTCCAGTCTGCACACTCCATCACTACACCACACTGCTGGAAAGGAGGACCATGAAGGAAGCACAGCAAACACTCCATGCTCTCTGGCAGTCATGCTTTATTAGGGCAGTTCCCATTGCCTTAAATGACTCCCAGCTTAGGAATCATCAGCCCATGGACCCTCCTCAGATTTCTCTAAGTTAACAGTTGTCTACTCCCTCCTCTGGTCCATCAAGGTGCCCTGCATATAGTCTGATTTTTGCACTTACCACGTCATTGTAACTACTTGCTTACCAATTTGCCCTTTTTATGTCTGGGGCCTGACCTGGAATCCAGCATCCAATAGGGCAGTAAATAAAAGATCAACCTGTCCTTAGAACACTGCAAAATAATAGAAGGAAGAGTCCAAACTTTATTGGAATAAATGTTTGTGTTGGTTAAAGGCAACATGTGATCATGACAAGTAAGAGTAAGTGTTATTTCAGCACAGGTTGCTAAATTATGGATTGGGGTGAAGACAGGACTCTCACTCTGTCTGGCCTTAAAGGCTGGGAATGATCCTGGTAACTGGAGGAGAGGAGAGGCAGTCTGAGGGGCAGAAGAAGAGGGGCAAGGGCAGAGAGAAAGGATTGCCTGAGACACGTGTAGATGGGATGGGCAGACCAATCTGCAATTAGAATGGTGATTCATGGAGGACTCGTGCAAGGAAGAGCGAAGAAGGCAGGCTAGACTGAGCAGCCAGTCCCTTTAATGCCAAGCTAAGGAGGCTCACAGGTATTCTTTGAACACTGAGGAGTTTCAAGCAAGGGAATGACATGACCAGAAGAGCAAGATAGAAAAATCAAACAAACAAACAAACAAACAAAAAAACACAAACATTTTGAGTTGCAGGAAAGTTAAAGGTGATGGAAGAAAAATATGCAATATCTAGTTTAAGGCTGAAATCCACTCAGAATTTCTTCAGTAAGAAAAAAAGCAGCTGAAGCGTTCACCACTTGCTGAAATACCCCAACCACCAAGCAAACTGTAACTAATGCTTTTAATGTAAAACTAATGTTTTAGTGCAAGTACAAATTCATTTAACATTCATTGCCACCTTATGATCTTCTGTGCTAAGGATACAAAAACAATGCCATCATGTTTGGGGATAATAATCTCAATTTTTGAAAATGAGCAGAATATGGAATATAAAAGAAATTCATAAAAATTGTCGCAGGTTGTTTGCAAAGGTCAGCAAAGGAGAGCTATTATTCTTCTATAATATTATCTGTCAAAAGAAAAAATGCATTTGTTCAAACATAAATTACACAATCAGAACGGGAAAGGACATTAGAAGTAACCTCATCCCACAGCATTTTACAGATCATGAGATTGAGAGGACCAGAGACTTTAAGCAATCAAGCCTTAAGTCACACAGAGGGTTGGTACCATAATACCGATTATAAACCTTTATCTCCTAACAGCTCTGCCTGCGCCACCTCTTATAGCTGTAAATGTGACTATACTATAAAAAGAATTCCTGGTATATTTTGGCACAAAACAAATCTTAACCCTTTAGGAATATCTACACGAACTTTAAAAGCTTAAAACAACAGAGCCAATGAAAATGGAGCATTCATTCATTCTCATCCATTAGTTAAGGACCTTAGCCAGACAATGCAGAGGTAGAGGAAGGTAAATAAGATGCCAAGGCAAGCCCTACTCTCTGGATGTTCACAGTCTCTGCGATCTGTTGCCATTATAAAATACACCCCAGATTTTGAAGAAGTATTATAAAAAATATAAAACTTATTAATATTGTTTTTATTTTGATTGGGTGGCCAAGTACAAAAATTGTTTCACCTTTTTTTTCTGGTTTAAAAAATTTTTTAACTGTGAGGAAATTTAAAATTACATATGTAATTCACATTCTATTTCTGCTGGACGGTGCTGCTCTGGAGAATGAGCCAGACTGACCAGCTGTGGGCTTTGGAATGCCTCGGAAATCTCCAGGAAAGGAGACAAGATGGAATCTAACCAGTGTAAGGATAAGGATCTTGAAGGAAAAAAAAAAAAAAAAACTTTTCTTCAGGGCATTATGTTATCTCACAGGAAAAAATGTGGGGAGTTACCCATGAGAAAGGAATCTTTCCCATCATCTTTGGAACTTCACAGTATAATGCCTTTGGCCAAATCAGATCGCCTCCCTCCTCCCACTGAACTAAGCTTGCACTTTATCTTTCTGCTCTCTGTGGAACCATGAGCCAAGTGAAGTGCAGACGGATGGCTTCTTAGAATATAACTGAAAAAATTCCAGTCTTTATGTTCAAAGCATCCACCTTCAGTGACCACAGACACCACATGAACCTCATAGGTTCTCATGCACAAGGTCACCAGATTACGGAAGCAGCTCTCTGGGTAATTAAGTACTTAAGTGTGGATACTCACACACACACACACAAACACACATGCTATGGATATCACAGAGTTGTTAGGTATAAAGTACTATTTCCATATATGTCTTATGCTACACAGTTTCTTCAGTTCCTTGGAATGCTTTCAATTTTTGTTTTTTAATGTTTATTTATTTTTGAGAGAGAGAGAAAGAACACATGCACAAGCGGGAGAGGGGCAGAGAGAGGGAGACAGAAGATCCAAGGATCTGAAGCGGGTTCCAAGCTGACAGCAGAAAGCCCAACGAACTCACAAACCACAAGATCATGACCTGAGCCGAAGTCAGATGCCCAACCAACTGAGCCACCCAGCTGCCCCCCTTGGTATGCTTTTTAAACATAAGCCTGGGCATCATCTATATTACGCCAACCTCAAATACATAATTTGCTGACAAATGTTCGGAATGGCATTCTGGCTATCAAAGTGGCAAGAGCTGAAATATCAAGGTCAATTTTGCTATTTTTCTAATCATCTTTGGGCATTGAGACATAAAGCAATAGCCTTAACTAGCAAATTCTTTTTTTTAAGGTTTTTTTTTTTTTTAACGTTTATTTATTTTTTGAGACCGAGAGAGACAGAGCATGAACAGGGGAGGGTCAGACAGAGAGGAAGACAGAGAATCCGAAACAGGCTCCAGGCTCTGAGCAGTCAGCACAGAACCTGACGTGGGGCTCAAACTCACAGACCACGAGATCATGACCTGAGCCAAAGTCGGACGCTCAACTGACTGAGCCACCCAGGCGCCCCAACCAGCAAATTCTTAAAACCTAGGGTTAACATTCAAAGTAAACGCAACACTATTTTCCAACTGCAAATAGCATACAAAACGCTAGTAATACAAGTATGCACAATAATAAATCCGTTTTTTTTATTGATGAGAAAAAAATCTCTATACTTCGTTTTACTTAAAGGTGTTTCAATATTTATTTTTAGTAAGTTGTTTTCTCATTTCCAGTATCATCAAGGAATTAGGTTCTCCGCTACTTAAAACATTTCATTAAATCATTCATTCATGTGTTTATCTTGTAGTATTTCTTCATTATATGCTATAATCATTCTGATATTAATACTTTTTCAATTAAATGGATATTTGGAATCTTGTAGTCTAAATTACCTAGGAGCAAGCTTCAATGTTTTAAAATTGTATTTGGACAAAGTGCTATCAATGTATTTACTTTGCTCTTGAGCTAATCAGAATTTGTGTCACTTACATTATTGACTAGCAGGACATGTCAGTCTTTGATGCAATTTTACCTAAAAAATTTTGTATCCCTTTAACACCTAAGACTAGATTTCTTTAGGTAATCCTTTCAGACTCTAACAGCTGCTAGTTCTTTTCATTTAAAAGAACATACAAGAATAAACATGGTGTCAACTTTTTCTATGTTCATTAAAAAAACACAAACATATTGGTGCAGTTATCAAATGATTTTAAAATATAATTCATAAACAGTGGAATGTGTCTTCAGTGGGCCAAAAATTTTTGCATGTTATACTCGTTCCTATATCCCTAGACCCTAGAAGAGTTCTTGACACAGAGTAGGTGCTCACTAAATATCTTCTGTATTGAATGACACATAATAGGCACTCTAAATGGTTAATGACTGAATAATTCATGGTAATGGTGAGGCCATTAGTTATTAACAATATGCTATGTGATCACCACTTCACTGTATGTTACAATGTGAACACTTTAAATGGTAGCTATCAGAAATTATTAAATGTTAATGACAAGTGAGTGCTTAATAAGTTTTCTTGAATAAATGGATGAATAAATAAACTGCAAAGACTGGGTCAGGGTTTACAAAACGAGTCACTGAAACATCATGATTTCAAAACTGCATAGTTATTTTGAAAAGGTGCTGAAGACCAGAATTGCCCAAATTTCTTATAAACCTCCCCAGATGCAAGCTTTAACATGGTGTCCAAAAAGAGCCGTGATCAGGTTTTCCAAAATTACATATAAAGACAAGAATGACAATGAACCATCCAGTCAGGAATTTGTCAGAAACAGAAACCTCTTCTTGATACAGAATATTCTTAGATACTCAAAATTTTAGACTAATTGGTAAGTTCAACCATGTAGGCTACATGGTCATCACAATGATTACATAATTATTTCAACATAACCACATGCCTGGATATAATCCTCTCACACAGTTTGAAAAAATGATGCTGATATCAAAAATGATGTTGATGTTTTGAACTCTTAAAGTAAATGATTTAATCGTTGCAAAAAAACATTTGCTTTTAATTTTAATATTTATTTATTTTTGAGAGAGAGAGAGAGAAACAGAGAGGGAGAGAGAGAGAGATACAGAGTGTGAGCAGGGGAGGAACAAATAGAGAGGAGGAGACACAGAATCCGAAGCAGGCTCCAGGCTCCAAGCTGTCAGCACAGAGTCTGACGCGGGGCTCAAACTCACAAACTGCGAGATCATGACCTGAACTCAAGTTGGCCGCTCAACCAACTGAACCAACTGGGCACCCAGGTGCCCCCAAAATAAACTTTTGCTTTTAATATGTATTTTGCTGTACTGACTTCCTATGCTTATCCATTTATAAAATGTGACAGTCCAACCTCAGACAATAAAGCACAAAATTCCTTTAATTTAAATTTAAATCTATACACTACCGTAACAGTCTGGTAGCACAGCTCTAAATTCATCCTTACCAGAGCTGCCTCTTTACATCAAAACTGTCCATTAAAAACAAACTCAGGGAACCTGAGTGGCTCAGTCGGTTAAGTGTCTGTCTTTGGCTCAAGTCATGATCTCACAGTTTGTGAATTCGAACCCCACATCAGGCTCCTTGCTGTCAGCAAGGAGCCTGCTTGAGACCCTCTCTCTCTTCCTCTCTCTCTGTCTGTCCCCCACCCCACCTGGAACTGTCTCTCTCAAAATAAACTTAAAGAAAAAACTCACAAAAATACAGTTACCACCTATCCATGCATGCGTATGTTACTTTCTTCAGAAACAACCACCAAATGGAACAGCCTCTAGTGTGGCTCACAAACAGGTGATGCGGACACATGGTTTGTTCAAAGGGTGAAGAAGCAATCATAGCCCCATCCACTCACAATGCACTTTCCAAAATTTTCATTAGTTTTATCATCGTAAGACTTTACAAAATTTTCATTTGAAAAGACCCACTTTCCTTAAGCTCTTGAGGACAAAACACCCAAAAGGTGCATTTTGAGAAAATGAAGAAAATGCCATGATGCTATCTGTGGCAGCCACAGCACTTGCTTTACTTCCTTTTGTAAGAAGAAGAAAGTCAAAGGAGATTTCAAATGGTGGGCAGATGTAAATGGCATTTGGCTGAAAAGACATCAAGCAGCATTCAACAGGGAAGTCCCACCCCACTGAGTTTGTATAAATGCTCACTCCATCTCTGTTGTAGTTGAAGACAGCGGCTGTCAATCAATCCACGCTCTATGGTTCAAGAACCCCACGTAGCCTCCTCAGTAGGGTGTAAATTGCTCTAACAGTCTAGGTAGAAGCAACTGATTTGCAAGCAGAGGGGGGAAAAAGCCTGGTTTATTCTTCACATAGTCTGAAGTCAACACTCTTCCTTGTTTTCTATCTTCTCCAGAAGCTTAAGGCTCTTGTAGGCCCATCATGCAGAGAGCACCAGAAGGCACAAAGCTCAAATAGCTCACTCAGGTTAAGAAGTTAAGGACGTTGTGCAGACTGTGTATCATTGCTCCCATTAAAATGGAGCAATGGGGTAAAGTTTTGTCAAAGCAACGCAAACATGGAGGTATTTTCGCCCAAGTATATACGAGACCTTAACTCTAGGAGGGACAGCTCCTTCTTACTGTAGTGATCGCCAAAAATGTTAGAAATTAAAAGGTAACCCTGCCAACCACTCTTTCTGAATACATCACTTAACCTCTTTTACACCTCAGGTTGTTCATTCTGAACTACCTCCACATGGGTTGCTTACTAAATAATAAAAATAATTGTGAAGCTCTGTGAAGACCTAAAATTGCTGTAGGGAAAATCAACTGTGAATGTAAATCTATGTTTTTGGTGAAGAAGTCGTCAGGTGAGCTAGTTTTCATTAAGTCTCTCCTTTGGGCTGTTTCTCCTCGGAGGGGCTCTGCCCCCTCGCTAGTGGCCATTTGTATCCACAGCAGCTGGGAGCCAAACCAGGACCTGAAGAGAGGACAGGAGACTGGCCCCGGCTGGGGACCCTCACCCACCCAGGGTGATATGTGCTCTCTCCCCTTGCCTCAAGATCCTGCCTCTGAGGCACAAATCCCTCAACCATGAGCCAGGTCCAGCTGCTGTGCTTAAGCACAAATATAGTCACAAATCCTGGACTGGGAAAAAGGGAGGACGCTTTTTCCAGAGAGGCAGCTTAGTACCCTTCTGAGCCAAGAGGAGAGTGTTAAACTCGATCAAAATAAAATGTCTGTTGAGACTTACAAGGAAACACTTACTTGGGAGCTCAACGAATAATAAAATGTGATGAGCATGTTGGTTCTGTGCGTTTTGTTTCCAATATGCTTTCCTATCATTTGCTACCTGCCCCTGCCCCCTTTTAGTGCATTCCAGAAACAAGCACTGTCCCATTGCAAAGATGGGGAAATTAGTCCAAGTGTCCCTACTGTATAGCAAGCGGAAGCCAGATGTCAGAAGCCGTATGCTGGGCAGATGTTAAGAGTTTTAAAATGAGAACTACCTGAACAGCCCTGGAAGAAAACATGGTATTCTAAAAATAGGACACTGACGCCCCACTGAAATCAACTGTTCATTTATTTATTCTACATGACGGGTGCTGTGGGGCACCAGCTTCTTGCAAGCCTGCAAAACTGCGCTTGTGGATTTGTAAGATGCTTCTTAACAGAGATGCAAGTGGTACCTGTCCATTAAAAACAGACCTGTCACCAGGATGCTGTGCTCTGTATTGTTTTCCTTTTAATTCCAAAAACTCAGATGGAGGGACAGAAAGGCTGGGTGGATAGCTATGGGTGGATGAGCAGAGGGGAGAGGGAGTAAGTGTCACATGTAAGCTGATCTCGGAGGTACAGTAAGAGTAGAGGATGTTCCAAAGCAGGCCTGGGTCAGTGCCGCACAGGTGCTGGCACTAGAATTCGTTTCCTGAACATCTGTGCTGAACACAAAAACAGCCAGGACTGTGGGGGCAGAAATAACAAACCTCACACTGCCTTAACAAAAACAACAAAAGAGGACACATTCCTGGTTTTTGCTGTGTCTGTCATGCTCAATGACATCCCTGTCCCCAAGTTTAGCTGTTTCTTACTACTTCATAAAACCCCAAGCAACCTTCCTTTCTCTCCCGGCACCAAGTCATCAACACCCCTGATGTCTCAGGGCTAAAGAAAACAGCACTGAGACCAGGCCCCCATCAGGGGGAGGTTTCCTTTTTGGTCAGGATTGAGACTAAATACAGATTGGACTATTCACTTGGGAATTCAACAGAGATCCATCCTAAAGAAAATCCCACATACACAATCCGAAACAAAGCATTTGTGTGCTTTGGTGCCTCTAGAAGAATGCAAAGGGAAAGAAAAGGTTTACTGTTTCATGTGAAGTGATTTCCCCTTTTAGTGGTAGGCAGGGTTCACATCAGCCCACCTGGAATAGGAGGATTTGTGAAATGTTTGTGTTTAATTCAAACTTCTCTAACAACCTCAAGAGAGACATAAAAGGGGAGATTTTTTCCATAAGAAGGGAACATCTGTCCAGTGGCCAGAGGTAACCCTAAAAAACAGGAATGTGTCAACCATTTTTATGGGCAAGCACAAACAAAACAAAACAAAACAAAACAAAACAAAACAAAACAAAACAAAACAAAACAACAAGCCCATTATTTTTCACATGGGGGAGAGAAATGCTCTGATCCCTCCCTGGACGCTGCCTCATTCAGAGTGAAAGCCTGAGTCTCCACAGTGGTCCTGGGAGGACCTGCCTGACCTACCTGCCTACGCCCGCAATCTCCTACCCCAGCCTCCCCTTACAGCTGCCTCACCCCAGCCATGCCAGGAACATGCAGTAGCCACAGAGCACTTCATTTCACTATTCCCTCCACCTGCAAGTAAGTGCCTTTCCCCAGAAATCAGCAAGGCTTACATATTCCTGGACTACTCTGGCTCACCGGATTTCACTTCATCAGAAAAAACTTTCCTGACCATGAAATTCAGACGGCTCTGCTATGGCCCTCACTTTGAGCTGCACAGCGCACGTCAACTAGCTCAAGGTCCTACCGATAGGGCCATGCCTGGCTCCTAAGAGGTGTTCAAGAATAAGTAATTTTTGAATGGTAATTTACTATTTCTTGAAAAGGGCATCTTCCCAAATAACAGGCAACCTAAAATGTGATTCTCCTTTTCACCTGGGAGCAAGATGTGGGCAGTGGCTTTCTAAGTGCTCTATTTTATCTACTCAAGGCCTGGACTCTGCAAATATAATCAGCAAATTATAATATAGAACTCTGGGTATGTCCTAATCTCATAACGTGGTCCTACTGGTGCTCATACCCCAGAGGTCTTTATCCATCTTTGAGATACACTGTATACAGGAAAACCCAAGACAGGGCGACCAAAAATCATTGCAAAGTAGTTTTAAAATGAACAAAGCTGATTTCATTATGTAGCTTGTTATATCATCCATTTGTTGAGTTACCCTTTATGTCGTATCCTTACAATTCAAATGACTTACAGTCCTAGACACTGTTGAGTCTTGTCTGTTAAGCATCTGGAATATATAGGAATTAAGAGAGCAATTGTAATTCTCAAAACTCAGAAAGAAAGAAAGAAAGAAAGAAAGAAAGAAAGAAAGAAAGAAAGAAAGAAGAAAAGAAAGAAAGAAAGAAGAAAAGAAAGAAGAGAAAGAAGAGAAAGAAGAGAAAGAAAGAAAGAAAAGAAAAGAAAGATAAAACCTCTAGGAATGGAATGATACAGCTACCCAATGCTCCCCAAAACCTGTTGTTCTGCTAACCTGTTAATTAAACAAGCGTTTTACCTTTTAATATAAGAAATGATGGCTTCAGTCTATTACCTTCACAGTGTTAACTGCTTTTGTTCGTCTCAAACTGCCTAGATGACCCAGTACATATGCAGCCGTGAAAAGAGGTTGTAAATAGCATGAAGCCCATATCTAAACCCTTAATGATCTGGAAGGCTCACGATGGTGGTGGTGGTGGTGGTGGTGATGTCTCCCTCAATGGTTAACTTCCGAGTTCCAGTATGGCCACCTAGACCTGGTGTTACAGCTATAAACTACAACATTTAGTAAAACCAGGACCTCTGCACTCCCATGGGGGCAGCTTTAGAAGACATTCCAAAGAGGTCTGAAAATAATGAAACATTTTACATACATAAAAGTTCATTATCTAGAACCTCAAAAACATGATGAAAGAAGTCAGACAAAAAAGAACATGTGTTGTATGGTTCCATTAATATGACATGTGCAAAAAAGGCAAGTATTTAGTGAGAGAAAGTAGATTAGAGGTTGCCTGGGGCTGGGGTTGGAAGGGGGAATGACTGTGAATAGGCACAAAGCCTCTTATTAGGATGATGGAAACGTTATGAAATTAGACTGTGGCGATTAGATTGCATGACTCTGTAAATATACCAAAATGTATTGAATTACACATTTAAAGCCCTTGAATTTTATGGTATGTAAATTACGTCTCAACAAGGCTGATTTAAGACAAGAATGAGGGGCAACATACTCCAGGATATATAAAAACTTCCAATTTATGGTGTAGAGGGAGAGATGAGAAGAAATGATGTGTCCATCATGCAAACTATGGCTTCTATTCTCTTCCCCACTCCCGTGTGTTCATGATGAGCCGTAAGAGGGTTTGAGCGGTGTCGTGTACAGCACAGGTACAGGCAGACCTCTGGGCCAGACTGCCTGAGCTCAGCTGGGGGAGATCACTTACTGGTTGGTTCTGTGACTTCAGGGCCAGTCACTTTAAGGCACTTGCCATGCTATGGTTTCCTCAACTGTAACACAAATAATAATAGCACCTATCTCACGGAATTGTTGTAAATACTAAATTCAGTATTTGAAAAACACTTAAGCTGTCAGACACTTCTGGAGTGCTTGTGATCATTATTGCCTTTAGCCTCTTCCAGTGTGTACTATAAATATTATACTTTTCTGTGTATGCAAAGATATGAGAAAAATTGGGAACCACTGCACACGAATCAAACTGCTTGATGTCTGAATCATCTTCTATGACAAGTCATGTTATAAGCGGTACTATTAATGTATGTGAAAATGTGTGAGAAAAAAATGAAGTGGGCGATATAAAAAGATTTTTTCAAAAATCGGAAGGTTGGAAGCCACTCAGAAACACATTCCTGAGGATCTACTGAGCTCACATTTTCATTATAATCTAGTAGGTGTGAACACTATAGAAGTACTTTGTCTACTCAATTGTCAGGGTCAAAGTACAATTGGGTTGGGTTTATTGGTGGGTCTTTTAAAAATACTGTATTTTTCTCATGCAATGAAGTGTACCCAGCAGGGATCCAAACTATATATGCAGCAACAAAACATGATTAAAAGCTTTTTAATGAAGGCACTGTAAACAGCATTTTCCTTCTGCTTTAGAATATTTCAAATACAAAATTAGCAAGCCCCAGAGACTGGAATTTCTGCTACAGGAGAGATGAAAGGTTAACTGTCTAAAAAGGAAAGAATATGTTTGACATATTCTATTTAGAAAATAAAAGCGTTTCCTAATAAAAGCAGAGCCCCACTTGATGCGCCTAATACCCCTTCAGTGTTTGCATACACAACCAAGTAATTAGAAAGCCCCACTCCAAAAAAAAAAAAAAAGTGAATAAAAAGCCATTGCAGACATGGGTCCCTTGTTTACCAGGCTTGCTGGAGGCCCCTGGAGGTCAGTGTGATTGACAGGATTTTGGTGTTGGGAGGAGGGTTGATAATGCACAGGCATCTCTTGAGAGGAGAGCTCTGGAGTCCCAACCATGGTTAATAGAAGGGCAGCTACTAAGGAGAACAATGTAAGAGGCAAAGCCTGGGGGGCTGGTGGGCGGAAGGATGTTCAAGGATTGCAAATGACATTCCCAGTTAATTAGTACCCATTGGGAAGCTGAGGTACACTATGCCAAAAAAAGAAAACTAAAAATTCCCAGGGCAAGGATCTTCCTTTGCCAAAGGCAAGGCACCCTGTAGCCATTTCCATTAGGTACACTTCAGTAACCCCAACTCCCAAAAGCGTCCTTATGAGCTGCTGAAGCTCCAGACATTTTGAGAAAAGCAACACTGGTTTCTGTAACGTGTGGCAATGTTAATTTCATTAGGCATGTCCGAAAGGCAAAAAACCACAGCCTTAAATCACAAAGCCAACTTTATCTCCTTGTCTTACTTGAATTCCTAGAAACTCAATGAAAAGTATTTTCTACATTTCCAGTCATTGAGAGGAATCATGTGAATTATTCCCAAGGTCCTTACACTTGAAGATCCCAAATTTAACAAGAACATCCAGCCAGCTTCATTTGATATAACGATGTTCGGGTTATGTGCTTATAGAGAGTAAAACTATTTCCATGATAGGTTATTAAATTAGTTTAATGAATGTGGCTTCAGCCAAGGAAGATGTCACTCTTTGAGGTACACAGAGACAGCTGCCATCAGAAACTTGTATTTTCTTGTCACTGTGCTAGACTTCCACTTATTAATGAGACCACCTATCGGCTGCTGCCCACACAAATTTTTAACCATCAAAAAACCCTCATTTTACCAGTCAAAGCCTGGTAAGTAGAATCATGGTCCATTTGCTGATTCTGCTTCATAGCATATCAATTAAAACTACTGGAATATATATGCTGAAATGTAGATTTTTTACAAAATTGGAAATTTTCCTTTTTGTGACTGTTTCACCTGAAAACTCAAGCCATTCCTTGAGGTAAAGGATAAAAATAATCTTGTCTTGACAAGGTTACACCAGGTTTTTCCTAACTTAATCCTTGGAAAACTTTTCACTTAATCTACTTCATCCTGTAGAAAGCCCTGTTCAGAGTTTCTATAGGATATTAAAACAATAAACAGACATACAGGGTGTCAAAGTTCTAAGGGGAAAAATACACAGAGATCTTTAAAAAAGAGTGTTTTCTTTTCCAAAATCCTCCAACTGAGTGTTCTTTCTTTGGGGTACTGAGTGATACGTTCCCCTTAAAAAACACGTACTGCAGAAAAAAATACAAAGTTACACATCTAATGGAACACCACAGATAAGCTAAAAAGCAAGTATTCGAAAGATAATTTGAGTTAAAAAAATTTCAACTTGGCTTACGTGAGTGTATTTGAATATTTTCCCTTAAAAAATAATTTTAAGAAAGGGTTGTTAAAACATTTTCATTCTGAGACCCCCATAACTGAAACACCTGTGAAGGAAAGCTTCTTTTCCCCTTTGAACTCTAAGCACCGTGCTGGCCCCATGAGGCGTGCTCAAGTGCAGCCACAGTGACAGAGCACAGGGACTCATTTTCCCATTCTCTCACGGTTTCTCATTCATTGCTTTGTCTCCCTTCTTAAAAAGGGGGAAACGACCCTCCAGTCATTTGCCACAAGGTCCACACAGCCATTCCAGGGCTTGCGGGACAGTGTGTCACCAGGACAACTGAAATAAACATGAAAGACAGATGTGAAGGCCGGAATTCTTCAAAGGCAGGAGGGTTTGACACTTCATAAATCACCGTGTCACTCTACTATAACAAAAGCTGTTCTCATGTACTGTACTCCAGGTTTGCTCCTGCCATACTTGCTGGTGGGGTCTGTTTGCATACCACATCTGGCTTGTCACTGAAAGCTTTATAAATGCAACAAATCAACGCCAGGGAGAAAAGGGCAAGGCCTTTGTTCTTAATACAATAAAGCCTTCTTAATAAAGAATCCACGGAGCCAGTTACTTCAAAACTCAAAATACTAAACTGTCCCAGGTATGAAATGAAAATACTTTAAAACTGAACATGTACAAAAAAGCCTACGCACGTGGTAAGTTTTACGGTCTCGGTTTGTACACTCATGATGATAGTATTCTCAAGAGGGTAAGTACAAAACGGTGAGTAGCTATTGGTACCCATGCTCAAGTGGGTCTAAGTCAACTCTGTCTTTTACTTGGTAGGCAGATGAAGACTCCAAGTGAGTTTTTTACAAGACTCAGTAAACTATTTGTCGGATTGGACTGAGTAATTCTGTCATCTTAAGATTTTCCTCTTAGAAACAGGTACAGTACTAGAAAAGCTGGCCTTCAAACCATAATTAGCAAGTTTTCAGGAATGTGTGAGATCATGTTTCTGCCTGCTAAGTACCATTCAGGTGTGCCCAAAGCACAGTGAATTGATACTAATGACTACAGATCAAAATGTTTCTGCTGTTTCTTTTAAAAATTATCTTTACAGTGATAGCTCAGGGTACTTAGTAGTTATTCATATACTGGTCATACAGTTATACACAATATTTAAATGAATCATATTGAATAAAACACCTTTATTTATTTTCTAAGCTCCCACTCTCTTAAATTTAGCCCATAAATATTAATTATCAGATAAGTGTAATAGGATCTGAATCTAAGGGGAATATGAATGCATGCCATTTTATCATTAGACATAATGTTAGTCTATGCTCTCTTGTTCTGCTAGAAGGGTGGGCCAGTCATCCATGTGCAGCAGAAATGCATCTACCAAAAACTACCAAATACAGCACTGGTGCCTGATCTTTTCAAGAATGGCCACCCCTAGATGAAAGCAGTTGTGTTTCTTTTATTTCAACACCAACGAATGCAAAATGACAAAAACTACCCTAAAGGAGGTAACTTGGTTTTTATTTGTTTGTTTTGTTTTTTTATGGAGGTAACATTTTTATATGAGATTGTATTTTGTTAATTCCAACAGCATGCTTATTTGTTTAAAAATAACTGGGGGCAGGGCACCTGGGTGGCTCAGTCAGTTAAGCGGCTGACTTCGGCTCAGGTCATGATCTCAGAGTTTGTGAGTTCGAGCCCCACATTGGGCTTCTGTCTGACAGTGCAGAGCCTGCTTGGGATTTTCTCGTTCTCTCTCTCTGCCCCTTCCCCACACTCTCTCTCAAAATAGAAAAAACTTGAAAAAATAATAATAATAATGGTATGTGTATCTCTGAAACACATACACACATACTTTATGGTCCACCATCAGATTTTGTGGTACAAGAGGATATAAAGACTCCTTTAAAACATCCCCAGGTCAGGGGCACCTGGGTGGCTCAGTCAGTTAAGCAGCCGACTTCGGCTCAGGTCATGATCTCACGGTCGGTGAGTTCAAGCCCCGCATCGGGCTCTGTGCTGACTGCTCAGAGCCTGGAGCCTGTTTCGGATTCTGTGTCTCCCTCTCTCTGACCCTCCCCTGTTCATGCTCTGTCTCTCCCTGTCTCAAAAATAAATAAAACGTTAAAAAAATTAAAAAAACAAAAAACAAAAACATCCCCAGGTCATTGAGGACTCTGCCCCACAAAGCCACTCAAACCTGCGTCCTTTGGCTCTTTCTCAGTTTTCTGCTCTCACATCCTTGGGTTTTATTTTTGTATTCAAATCACCACTATTTCCAATTCTCTTGTACATTCATTCATTTGAAGATTGTTTATATGTATCCCTTGCCCCCAAATGAAGCTCCAGGAGGGCAGGGATCCTGCCTTTTTAACAGAAGAGTATTCCCAACACCTCAACAGGGCTCACTGAATTTAAAGAGCATTTAATTTCCACCGATACAGATTCCAAGAGACCAACAAAAGAGACAAAACGGCTTATCAAGTAAATGTTATTAAGCTCCATCAGTGTTGTTTCTTTTTATAATAATAAATAATATATATTTAATATAATAAACAATGGGAAATCTTTACACAGCCTCAAATATTGTGTCCTCCCACCCCCACCTTTTTTTTTTTTTTTTTTTTTTTTGGTTTGTTCTTATCTTTGCTTTAGAAATGGTTTACATACCCCAGGCCCCCTGGAAGGGCAGCTAACTTACTATTATCTAGAGTTAGGAAATGGCCATGATTATCAATCAGTTGGAAAGTGAAAATGTGTCTTGCCCTTATTTTTTTAGAAACAGTCTCAGATTTTCAGTTTGTGTGTCTTTCATTTGTTTAAGTGCAAAACCATCTAAGATGTGTTGAAGACTTTTGCTGTCCCACTGCTTTGCAGCCGGCACACAGCTCACAAATGTGCCTGGCCTTTTGTGCAAATACCCAAAAGGCTACATCACTCAAAAACTCCGGTTCACAAGGGGGCCAGCAGGTGGACAGTGATAGAATCAGCAATGAGTTTGTGCCTCCTGCCTGCTAAGAAGCAATGAGGTGGCATAAAGAGAGGATTATGGTTCCAGGAACAACATCAGTTTGACCATGAGGCTCAATCATTCACAGAGAATACGGAGATCATATTTAGTACCCAAATTCTACAAGCTTGCTGTAATGCTCAGAAATTTTAAGTGCACTTATCTGTCATCCCTTCACTCCATTTCTTTATTGAAATAAATCCCTTTGTAGTAACAAAGCAAGTTTCCTTCTCCTTATGCAGATGAGCAATGCATGGCTGCTTTCCCATTTGGTTGGTAGGGAAGAATGGCAGGTAGCAAAAGCAGACTGTGGATTACCACTTGCAATTAACAAGAGCAGATAATATCTCCTTTCTTCCAATTCCTTTCACTCTTCTAACAAGAAATAATTAAATCGTGTGGCAACTTATGGTAACTGACTGGTTTCTGAGTATCTTTAAGGTTGCACAAAACAGTAGTGATTAAATAAAAGCTTCTTTTTTAATGCCAGTGGTTTCAATCTTGAAAATCAATCAGGTGTGGGTTCTTCTGTTTTGTAATTCATCTAGTTAATCAACCAAAATAATACCGCTTAACCTCTTTCTGCCCATGCCAAACCTTACTGTCGATGAAGTCAGTGAGCCCTTGCACTCTGTAACTTACAATCACCATGAGGGACTCTTTAACTGGAAGCTCCTCACCTGTGTTCCCGGCAGACCAGCTCTGTGAGCACGAAATTCACTGGATATTACCTCAAGGCCATTCTTGGCACCAGCCGTCCCAGTAGGAATAATTACTCAGTAGGTGGGAAGGGATATTAATAATGGCAAAACACTTGTTTGCCAGGTCAGAAGAAGGCCCAGAGCACAGGCTGAGTGAGTCACAGTCGAGCACAAACGGTCTCAAAACAGACAAGTGTCTGAGCATGTTAAAAATGCAACAACAGCCTAAGGTAGGTGAAAAACAAAGGGTATTTTATGTAATTTACACACCATCCACTATTCACTTCGTTAATGTGACCTTAACTAATTGCAGCTCTAATGATATTGATGATATCAGGAAGGGAGAGAAGAACTTTGAAATTATGTTGCTTCACTAAAAGCCAAGCTGGGGATTTTGTAAATGAGGTACAATTGGACCCCATATTTCAAACCAAGGAGGGGTAACTTCACTTGGCAACCTCTCAGGCCTGCAGTGAACCAGCAGAAAATCCAGAAATGCAGACCAGACTTCATGTTATCTGTATTGATCTATCTTTGCCTGTACTGATGCCATGTGACATCTTTACTAGCTTCTGGAATAGTTGCTTCACACTCCTAGGAGGTCATGCTAGAAATTTCAATTGTAGTAAATAAATTCATAAGAAATAGTGTATAAGCTCACAGGTTTTAATTATATTAATGCTGTTAATGTAGATTAGGCATGTACATGTGTGTCCTACACAAATTGCACTTCTGAATTATATTGAAAAACCTTAGAGTAATAGCACTGTGTAAGGGAAAAGAACATGAGCTTTGATGTGGGAGATGCTCTGAAGGCATTTTCTTTCCTATCCAGCATTGTCTATGGGACCTCAGACGGAAAAGTTAGTTAACCTCTCTCAGCCTCCATTTCTTATGTAAAAACGGAGATAGTTATATTACAATTTGCGAGGGTTATGAGATTATAAGATTAAGGAGGAAATGTATGCGAGAAAGCACAGTTCTTGGCACACAGTAGATATGTGGATAGCAGATACACCATGGATATGAATATGGTGTATGTGGCATATTCAATATATGTCACTTTATCTCCTTTTCCCCTATTTACATGTTAATGTGAATATTTCAAGGTTTTTTTTTTTAGGCAATGCCCACTTCACTTAGATGTGAAGCAATACAAAATGCTCAGATTTTCCTAAAATGCTCAGTATTTCCTAAAACCTAAAATACTGAATTTTCTCTTAATGCTTTTGTTTCATTAGCAATCAAATTTATATTGCCCTGCAGAAGCTCTTTATAATGGACATTCAAAAAGACCAGAAACTGCCCAAAAGAGTCGATCAAAAGACCTGATACTAATTTGCTTCTAACCATCAATACAGGATCACAGAAAACAACTGAAAGTTATTATTCAGTTTATCCAGGAAGTTAAAAGGATAAAGAACTTGTATCATGCCAGAATGATTCTAGAATCTAGACTGATTTTAAGATGAGGACAGTGGTGTTTTTCTGTTGTTGTTGTTTGTTTGTTTTGCAGTAACAGTAGGTTTCACCTAAAAGATGCAAAGGCTCAGAAGAAGCAGCCTGATTTTGGTTGTAGCACCGTGAGTCTACAGCCGCAGTTGCATTTTCTCTGCATCAATTCATTCCAACATAAGCTTCCCATAGAAACAGTCTTCCTGAACTAGTGCTGAGCTTTACACGGGATTTTTGCTCACTCTGACAGGACAAAGCCAACAGCCCAGACTTGGCTGGATCTCAACATGGACACCCTCTGTCATGGGTTGCTCTGCAGTATTCCAGAAGGCGGAAGCTCCAGGAGTTCTGCCTTTCTAGAAATCATCTTTATGTGTGCTTTTATCGTCAGTCATGGATTATAAATAGATTCTCTGATTAAATAGTTCCCCAAGTGAAAAGTGCATAGAGAATAATAGAACAGGATTTACTTCTGAATGTGAAAGTACATTATTTTATCCTAACAACTAAATCAGTGGAGTAGCAAGTGATCCCAAAATGATCAGGGATGCTTGCAAACTCCTAAATCATAAGGTGTTCTGGTAGAAAGAGGAGTATGAGGAGAAACTGTAAGTACAATTCTAGTTTCTTCAATTATAGTAGTATAATAGCTTAGAGTGACAAGAAAACATGTCAAGCCTTTAGAAAAGTCTACAACTTATGACAAGTAGTTTAAAGTAGTAAGGAAGAGACTACCTATGCTATTCTTTCAATATAATGAATATAGGTACCACATGTAGTTACATTGTGGATATAGAATAAACAACTGAACTAACTAGGAAATACCCACTTTCCATTTTATCTTCTTCTGTGTAAACCAGGAGAAGATGCTTTTGTGTGGGGGAAAATTATTTGTGCCCTTCCCCCCGCCCCTCCAAGTTTCTGGCCTAAAAGTACATACAGCCTTACATTTTTGTTTAAGAACTAGAAAAACCAAACATTTCATGTTCTTATGGTTATTGAGATAAACTTTATTTTCTTCTAAAAAGACTAAGATTCTTCTAGATGTGTGTGTGTGGTAGGAGAATGGAAGGAGGGAAAATAATAATTTCAATACCACTATATTGATAAAATTAATTTACCTTTTTGGGGTATTCTTAAGTACATGATCTTATTTCAGAGGGACAACCACCATTTGTGGCGCGTGGGGAGTTTTCATAATCACCTCATTTACCAGATGTGAAAATTAAGATGGAGCACTGTGCAGGATATAAGAAAGGTCAGGTAAGGACTGACAATGGCCCCATCAGGCAGCCAAGTAGGATTCCCAGTCTTCTCCTCCACCACAGAACATGAAAGATTCTACAGTTTCCACGCCATAAAGTAAATGTTGTTCACAACAGTCTCCGCAGATGTTATTTCAGGAACCAGGAAATAAAGTGACTTTCAGGAAACAAAGCCTGGTGGATGGACCAGAGGAAGCCGTGTTGTCCCTCTTGTTAACACAGAGTCTCATCTCTAAATTGACACAGAGCTGGTGATTTACAGAAAGGCCAGAGGGAATTGTCAGCTTAGTCATCTATAAGATGGGAAGTACCCACCCTGCTCACCCCACAGGGCTGATGTGGCAACTGACTGGGATGACACAGGAAAACATCTTTCCTCACTTACAGACCTCAATGTTGAAACTAAGCCAGCAAGAGGACCTCTGGTCCTTTAAGACTTATTCTGTGGGATGTTAGTTATTAAGAGAAGAATAACAATGGCTTTACTGAGCTAGAGACATACAGCTTACACATGATTAGGAAACAATTTGGGAGGCTTGTTTGTTTTTGTTTTTGTTTTATTGCTATCGCAATCAACATCAATTTAATTTACTCAGAGGATCTCCTAAGTGCTCTTCAAAGTCCATCTTAAAAAAAAAAAAGGCAAAACTCAGAATTTAATAAAAATGGAAACATGAAACTTGCTTGAGCACTCCAACTATGGCAGTATTAGGGATGTAATACAAGTCTAATTTTTTTTAATGTTTATTTATTTTTGAGACAGACAGAAACAGAACATGAGTGGGTGAGGGGCAGAGAGAGAGGGAAACACAGAATCCAAAGCAGGCTCCAGGCTCTGAGCTGTCAGCACAGAGCCCAATGTGGGGCTCGAACCCACGAGCTGTGAGACCATGACCTGAGCCGAAGTCGGATGCTTAACCAACTGAGGCACCCAGGCACCCCTGTAATACAAATCTAAAGTGATGGTCTCAAAACTAAGAAACCCTCTAGTTAACTTCCATGCACTTCTATCCCTGGTTGCATTAATAGTTCATTAATTTTCTCTCTCCATCTTCTCACAGCTGGAATATTCTTCCTAAATACAACAATAAAAGCCATTTGAAAATTGAGTGTTTAGCATTTCTCTCAGCGATGTTGCCATGGTCAAAAATATTGCCAAGGAAATTTAGTATTTTTGTTATATACACAGATTTAGGTTTAAAGGGATTACATTATCATATATAATAAATTGTTATAGATGGATGGATGAGGTATGTTCTAGGCTTTTCAAACTGTGGATCATGACCTATCGGTAGGCAGTAGTTTTTTTTATAACAGAACTGAATGGAACATAGTCACACCAAATTTCAAGTGGTTTAGGGGGTGCAATTCAACCATACGTGGGAAGGTAAGAGAACCAAAGCCTTTGTAAAACGTCTGAATAACTACCATAGAAAATATATGACGTAAAATTATTTCTAGTACAGGAATCTTTTGTTCTTGGTCTCCTTTCCATTGACCTGCTGTGGTTTTGAAGGGCCTACGTCAAATAGTGAGGAATATGGGAGCTTATCTTAAAAAGCAAATTAATGCACACATTTTAACACTGACACCAAGGCAGAATGACAAGAGAGACAGAGAGATCTGGGCTCAAATCCTGTTCATGCCCCTTTCTAGAGTCATAATCTCATTTAAGTCACTTAATCTCTCAGGCTGGTTCCCACACCTGTAAAGGGGGAAACAACAATATCCGCCTTGTACTTTTAAGGATGAGAAATAATGTGTTATACTGTTCCACACTAGGACTGGCACACAGGATGCACTGATAAAAAGCAGCTGGCCCTGGTAGTGCTTTACCAGGAGCTGTGCATGGACTCTCAGGTAAAGACTTTCCTTTTGCCTTATTTGTATATTTTACTAGTACAGTTGCATCCCTTTCTAAAGAGATTTTTTAAATTAAATCTGCCTATAAATCAAAGCTATAAAAGAGAACAAATTTGTAATTAGACAAGATGCTCTTTGATAAAGACCTTTTTAAAAAAAAAAAAATAATCCTTCATTCAGATTCACAAAAGTCAACTACCTAAGAGCTAAAAGGGAGGGGAGTCTCTACCTTAAGTCAAGTTCATATGAATTAGCCTGCGGGATTTTGGTTAACTGCAAGCTCACCATGAACCAGAGAGACAGGGCTGTGCCCTAAATCCTAGAGTCTGAGTCAAGAGACGCGACTGACACCTTCACCTTTACACAGCCAGATCACATACTGCTGCAGGGCTTGTGACACCCCTTTGTAAACCTCTACTGACAAATGAAAGGGGCAGACAGGATGGTGGGTCTGCAGGTAGCATGATCGATGAGGAATGGCTGAAAAAATGGAAATGTTTAGGTTGGAAGGAGACTATGTGAGGAAACACGATGCCTACTCTCTAATACCTGAAGGGCTGTGTATAGAATAGATCGCTTTCATTGGTGCTTTAGAGAACAAGAGGAGGATGAAGCAGCAGGAGAAATTACCCCCTTGGCTGCTGGTGAGATCACGGCCAAGTAGAGGCCAACTGCTGACCTGCTGAGGACATGGAAGCAATTCCAAATGGGCAGGAGCTGGAGCTCAGGACATTTAATGTGCCTTTTTTTTTTTCCTTCCCCCCAACCCCAAGCTTCTATTAGTCTTTGGAGGCGCTGTACTTGTTCTAAATAGGCATCCTCTCCTTTCCTTTTTAATAAAGACATTATAAAAATAATAATGTAATGTGCAGGAATTCATTTACACTGCTTATGCTACAGAAATCTTGATTTAGTAGATATCCCTTCAGGTTACTATTTCTGCTGCTGGCTGCAATATAATAAAGATGCTGACAGTTGTGAATTACTTTACTGAGTTCTACAAATTATCAACTCTAATGGTAAATAGGAGAGAAATAAAAGGTAAGGTAGGTGGCTAGGTCAACGAGGGTGAGGCCTGCCTTTTCTGCATAATTTAAGGCCTCCTGAAAATGATGGCTAATAGATGCCTCTTGCTGAGGAAGAAGAGAAAGTATATACGCCTCTAAGTTTCAGGACATAGAGGTTAATGGAAAATGGGAACGGCTTTGTTTTATGGGCCCTACTGAAGATGGATGACTGGGGAGATGGGCAGGAGGAATTATTTCTTATCTAGAAGAAGCTGAGGTTAAGAGATGAGGCAATGGCGTGTGAACGCTGCCCGGGACAATTATTAGTGGAGAGCTCTGACTAAAGGTGAATGGCCTGCTGGGAGATGGGAGACATCTGATAGGTAAAGTCAGTCTTGCCCTGGGGCCATGACCTCATTAATAGTTAAACAACAGCACTGAAAATTAATGACCCACACCTGACTGCCCAGTGAAACGGCACTCCTCTTCACAACCGCCCGGAAATCCTCACATGCACATTCCAGCAGGAAGTCTGGCCGCCATGGTTACAGCAATCCCTTTGGGAACTAGCTGGGTTAAATGAGTAGTGGCAAGACAGATGAAGAAATAGCCTCCATCCGGCCTCCACGATGTAACATGGGATAGAAGAAGCATGGAGCTTCTAAGAAGTAGAGATTGACCATATTGAAGTTATTTAGACAGGAAAAACCATGAACGCTCCTCTGTCAGAATTGGACGTGTGGACGAATGGCACTAATCTGAGTGAAGAAGGCTGGGCACCACAGTGACCTCCACCCCATCTGCCATATGGCTGTCTGACAAAAGCAATTCGTCAAGCTTCCTGGTTGCCAAATATGCTGGCTTTAAATTGCCAGGTGGAGGGGAGAACATTTTAAAAGAGCAATTTGAACAACCTCATAATTTTAAAGCAGAGGACTTTTCTCCTTGCCACACACAAGATTACCTAAGGTGTTCACACCACTGTTAAGGTCTGAGGAAACAAAGACCATCCCCACCCCCACCCCTCAGTCTCCAGGTTGTCTTTCTGCTTTGTGCACAGATTTTTGAAAATAGAGTACAATAAATTCTATGCATGACAGCTTACTGCAGCTAAAGAGTGAGCTCCTGAGATGCACCTTTTTATTTATTGGGGTTGGGGAAGGGAGGTGGTAATGTTTCCTGTATTGGATGCCTTATACTTTGCAGACCTTTGGGGACTCATCTCTGCTGAATTCTTTAACAGCTGAGATGACAGGGATGTCCATTACCCAAATGGACAGCACTCTCTATTGATCAGGGCTCCACTTAGCCATCTCATTTGTCATCCTATTGTCTCTCATCTTTACTGCTCTCCCTATGAAGGGGGACTCTTTTTCTCAGGTGTTAGAGAGTTAATCTACATTCCAGGCACCACTGAGCAATTAAAACATATAATGAGCAAAACACTTTAGTGCTTCACCTACAGAGAAGCCTGACTCGGGCTTCTCCCTATCTCCCCCATACAGGCCACAGGAAGTTAAACAGGTAATCCACTCCTGGAAAAGCCCAAAAGAATAACTATAATGCTCTTCAAACCTTAGCTGTGTCAAGTGCTTGCTTTGCCTCCATTCCTTCTTTCAGAATCTCATTTTAAGAGACAAAAAGGAATATTACAGGAGGAAAGCCCAAATCCCAACAAAACAAAGGAAGGTCTACCTAATCTTGCCAGTTAATCATTTGGGGAAAGTCTTGCTCTGCATCTAATTAGATCTATGCAGTTAAACATCCATCAAGAATTCTCCCATATAGAGTATGTTTTATGTAGTTCTCATGGAAGGGATTAAATTGGGCATGTGGAGAGCAAAGTTGATCCACTTAATGGACTCCCCCAAAATACACATCAGCATCCGTGTCAAGGAGCTAGACAGCTTCTTTATCCTTTCACCAAAATGCAATAACAGAAATAATTAAACATCTCTCAAACCTGAACTGCAGAGTCATTAGGCAACAGTCAATGACTGGAACCACCACAAGAGCCTGAACCACACTTCACCCTGGCTTTTCTAGCCATTTCTATTCGGAAAGCTTTCCATATCCGGATTTCCCCTGAGAACCATTTTATGATGCTATAAAGACTGTCAACCAGAGGCAGGAGCTCCCCAACACCTGAGCCACACAGAGAACTATCAAATAACATTTAATTGCTAGATGACACTGTGTGTCTGGGCTTGAATTCTGATCTCCAAATATTATCCATGCAACTGTCTGCAGAGATAAGGTTGTTATGATAACAGCAGATAAAGCCAATTAAACCTGGGAGCAGCAAATACTTCAAGATCTTGACTTTCCCCATAAATAGAGTTTGAGGATACATAAACTCTAAGCGGTCTGATACCATCTCTCTTATGTAAGGAACATTACTGGAGGCCTCTTTCCTTCTGTGTATGTGGGTGAGTGTTTCCATGTAAGCACATGAGCTAAGAGAGTTCAACACATGCAAACTGCATGAGCTATTAATTAATTTTACAGCTAGTGTTGGAAAGCAAACGATGATAAAAAATCTAAATCTGGTTCATTTTTTAATACATGATACCAGTTGTGGTTTCACTGATAGACTCAAGCATGCTATCATAAATACACTCTGCACAATTTTCTCCTTTTCACATTTTAGAGGCTTTCCTGCTTTGTAGCTGACAAGATTCTACTAATGTCTCTAGCTGTTTGTATACATGTTATATCAGCTTTGTGATAGGTTTGCAGTGTCAAAGCCAAAACACCAGGAGGAAGTGCCAAACCTTAACCCCAAGTTACTTCTGGTAGACCGTAGATAAGGAAAACAGCACTGAATTGGGGTGACATGAACAGTGTATGTGAGCTCCCCAGAAAGCTTATCAAAATCTGACAGCTAAACAGGACACTAGGAAACTTACCAACCAAATGATGTTCTGAAGGAAAACAAAATTGATAGAAAGTAGAGCCGTATAGCTTCAAAGGGAGCCTGATTATAGAAAATGTGAGTTTCTTTCATGAAAAATAAATAAACATATAATGCAAGTTTGTCACTAAGGAAAATATTCCATTTTTTTGTAAAAATTACTTTCTATGTTTTCTGAAAAAAAAATATATATACCCTCCTACATGTATGCTTTTCTGAGAAAAAGGGGAAAAAACATTACAATCCATTTTATTTAGCTCTCTCTCATACCTAGGGTATAAATAGCGGATAATAATCTGTATTGTCCGGGAGAGGAGCTAACAGCACAGTGACATTCAATAGGGGTGGGTGGGTAGGTAGATAGAGGACCGCAGACTTAGAAATGAAAAATAACCTCATATGTACCAGGTATACAATGACTACATGGAGATACAGGAGAAAAGAGACTGGAGGCCTAATGGCCCCCACCTAACAAACAAACAACACCATGTAGAGTTTAAAAACAAACTAATTTACCAATAGTATCAGATGATAAATAATACTGAACAACTTCAATGTCACTGTCTTACAATGTAAGAGCCTGACTGTGTACCCTTACTAGGACTGTGAGGATCTCAAGGAACAATACAGAATAAATGGAGTCAAGAATAAAATAAGAAAAGAGAAACCTGACCTTCTTAAATTTAGGCTGAAATACCAAGTTCTCTTATAGCAGCACAAATAACTTTTACTAGCTAAAAAAACAAACTTCCAGATTTGGAAAAGTCATATGCAAAGAAAATGTGTCATATGCAAAGAATATGCATAGTGTCTGGTCCATTCTCTTACTCAATGACAGTTATCTCTTGTGAGTTTTTTTTGCACTAAAGCGTTAACAATTTTCATCACAAAGATTATTATCATTACTCACAATTAATATTTACGCAACAACTACTATGTGTAAAGTCTAGAAGAAATGCTACCAACATTGCTTGTTTTGCCAACAGCCACAATTCCTCACCCAATGTCTTATCTACCTGCGAAGTTCCTATTTCATCCTCTGAAGCCTTTCTTTGCTCTTTCAAGGCACACTGCACCCCATCTTCTCCTCTGACTCCTTAGCATTTTCCACATTGCTCTACTCACTAACCTAACCCTCATCAATAGCGTCAACCGACCACTGCTTGAGCAAGTCTGCACACTGAGCACAAAATGACCATATATGAACGAGTATTCACTGAAATTCTAGACTCACAGGACATCATATAGTTGTTCCACTCCCCCTCTTTGATTCCTTTGCAATATCCATACTGCCAGAAAAGCAGGTATTTTAATAGTAAGACATCAAATGACAACGCATGGAAATCTTCAAATAACCGGCTCATTTCATTCTGTGCACCTATACCAACAATCGGCTGACTCTCTATGCAGAAAAGAAATCCTCATTTAATCAGGGTAAAGACCAAGTAGCTGAAATTTGGGCAACTCAGGTGATTGTAATATGTAACTAGGGTAGAAAATAACTGACAAAGAGTTACAACTTCTTTTAAACCTTTTCCTTCATTTCCTACCACAAGCCACTCAACTACATGGTTATATTGCTTGTGGTCATGTATATTGTTAATAAAAATTATTCTGTATTTTAAAAACTTATTCCAAGCACACCTAGGACACTGTTTATAATCTATTTTTTCTAATAGTCCACATACCAACCTTGAAATGAAGACAGACAACATGTCCAAATTCTGAAGTCAGAAAGTATTTATGAGAAATATGAAAAACAGAAGCTCCAAAATCTTTCCATCAGCCTACCAATATGTCATCCCCCCCAAAACAAAACACATCTACTTTCCAGCGTTATGTTCCAGGCAATGATTCTCAGTTTGGGGATACAGAGAACATAGAATGTTCCCTCAAGGAACTTATATTCATTCAGTGGGATAAGAATCGTTTTTTTGTTTTAACAAATGACAACAACGTTTTTTTTTTTTTTCCCTTGATGTATTGGTTTACAATTTTGAAACATTTGCCCATCTGTAATCTTATTTAATATTCATGATAATTTTGTGAAAGACTATAATTACTTTACTAATGACAAAGCTTAGGTTCAGAGAGGTAGAGTCATTCGTTCAGTTCACACAGTTATAGGTAACAGAGAATGTAAACGAAGTTTCTAAATGCTTTTCCTAAATCCAGGGACAAACATCATGCTAATTACTGGGTTGTATGCAAAAGGATTAAACTAGGGTCCTGAGACCTCAAAGGAGGCTGCAATCTAGTTATGGAAGGAAGCCAGATAAAATGATTGGAATATAATGCACTGCAGTATTTGCAAACACTAAATAAATGATGGAAGGTCAGCTGTTCTCTAGCACCCCAAAGAAGGAGCAGATTGAGATTAGAAATATGGGGAAGGCTTTTTTTAAAAAAAGGTGAACCCTAGGCTGAGTCTTAAAAGGATGGATCAAGTTAAATAAGCAAGAAGAGGGGAGGCAGAAGCTCTTTAGGATAATGTGTCTCATTATAGTCAATTTTGAAAGTTCCCAATAAAAGTAATTCCACAAAGTATGCATCACCAATTTTCACTTAGTATATGATTTAAAGCCAAGAAAATTTCACCACTACAGCCAAATTCACTGACTATAGGGAGCACCTGGATTCTTCTCTCCGAGTTATCCATTCAAAACCACTTTCTTAAAAAAAAATAATAATAAATTCATCATTGAGGTATTTGGTGAACTTCTACTATGTGCAAGATAATGCTTGTGTTCTGAGAAGTACAAAGTATAGTTTTTATTCTCTACCAGTTTACACTCTTGTTAAGTACAGACACAAAAATGTAGATGCTCAAATTAAGTATCATGTGAATAAGGAACTTAAGAATGGCTGGAGCAGTGGGGCTCCTGGGTGGCTCACTCAGTTAAGCATCCAACTTCGGGTCAGGTCATGATCTCACAGTTCATGGGTTCAAGCCCCGTGTCAGGCTCTGTGCTGACAGCTCAGAGCCTGGAGCCTGCTTCAGATTTTGTCTCTCTCTCTCTCTCTCTCTCTGTTTCTCTCTCTCAAAAATAAATAAACATTCAAAAAATAAATAAAAAGAATGGCCGGAGCATAAGTGCAGCCACCATACAGAAGATGGGATTTAGATATGCTGGATGCTGGGATGGTAGTCCTGGCCAGTTAGCAGCACAAGCCAACAGTGTAAAGTATCACATGAGTAACATGTATTCAGTAAACTCATCTGACACACTGCACAGGGTCTACTTGGTGTAGGAACTGTGTAAGGCAGGAGTTACAAACTTACCAGGAATGAAGAGCAGTAATAGAAGTCTCAAGAAATTAAATAGTTACTTTACGTTATACTCATAATTTTATATTCCATCAGTCCCGACTCAGCTGCAGTGACATCGTTGAACGTCTGAGTCTGGGTGTAAGGGACTGGTGCAAGAATGTATACCTTCCTATGTAGTAGTTCCTTTGAGACACTCAATTTCTCTCCTTTGTTAAGGCTGCCTTGCTTTGATATGGTTTCTGCATTTCTGGTTTATATAATTGACAAGTGCACACATCGGAACAAAATCCAGTGCCACAACCTTCACAACTTTTAAGCTGTAATATACTGCATGTACACTGGGTACACTACTGAAAAGGCAATCTTTAAAGTCCCATTTGTGCCCAGAAAGGTCATGACACACCGACATACATGTCTTTCGGAGATGCCTGGGAGACACTGGGTTCTTTGAATGTGGCCCTGATCATTTTCCCAGAAAGATGATCATGCCTTCCATGCCTCGGCTGTTTTAGGGCCACATGTGCTAATTTAATTTATAGTGTTAAGAAGAACCATACCAGTTTGAAAGGGAGAGCAATGTGAAGAGCTACTCCTAGTTTTGTAACCACAAGGGATCCCCTGCTTCTCTGAACACGAGAGAATGGAGAGCAATGGAAAACACTAAACTTGGCCTGGTTGCTGGTAATGTACTTAATCCATGACCACCACAGGTGTGGAGGCAGTGTCTGGAAGGAAAGTGAGATTTAAAGGGGGAAGGAGGAAAACACCGGACTCTGAAAGCTCTTAAAAGGATTCAAACCAGTCCACATACCACTGGAGGAAAACTCTGGTTAAAAGAGACGGGGGGGGGGGGGGGGGGGTAACCCTGAAAGAAGCATTAATGCCAGAGCTCGAGGTCAGAACAGACTTCTGGATGTGGCCTTTGAAATCACACCTTAGCCAATGGCTTCTTGCTGCAGGCTACACATAGAGATTGTTAAGGCGCTAAGTCTGCCTTTCATGCAGAAATGCTCATCAGCTTTTCTTTAGCCATGGATGATTCCAAGAGGGTGAGAGAATGCTAAATCCTTAGACAGATGACCAGACAGATGGACCCAAGGGAGGAGATGATCTATCCTAGAGGAGAGTTGGGGGCGGAGGCAAGAGTCAAAAAGCAGACAAGAAAAACACAAAGGGCGTGCTACTCTTTACGTTTTACAAACATACATAATTATACTTGTAATGAAAATACACGGTCAAGACAAAAGAAACACAAAGTAGTCATTCTGATGTATCATCTAAAACCAGATTGAGAATGTGTGACAAAACCCGTTTATGTAACAGTCTACTACTATAAAAAAAATCCTGTTTATTCCTTCACCTATTAAAAAAGGAAAAAAAGGCTTATTGAAATGAAATGATGTCACTCAAAGAAGTTGATTGGCCACAACCTTTTTGCCCTAAGTTTATGAAAACATCACTGCAAAGAATATGAGCAGACTGAAGAAATAATGCAAATGTAAAAAACACATGAAAATCCTCTTCCTTAGTGAGGTAATCAAAGATATGGAAAGTCACTTTTGCTACAAATTATTAAAGCTGATGAAAACATCATTCAGTACTTTCAGATGCTTTAGGACTATAAATTTGTAAGATTTATTAAAAGCAATTAGGCAATATACACTCAAAATCTTCAAGTGTTCATAGATTTTGACCAAGAAAAGTCCAATTCCAGGAATCTGTCCTAAGGAAATGAATAAAATATGGAAAAATAGTTGTTTATAAGTTTTAATCAAGAAAAAAACTTTTACATAAATATTTTAATGACACATATAATTATAGTATGGAGAAAAATTAAGACAGAATTATGTTCCCAACATGATCACAACTATATAGAAAGAACAACAAAATCAAAGTTTTCATGATAGACAGAAAATATTGAATGTTAATGTACCAAAGCACAACCAACAATAATGTATGAATTTTTATTTTACTTGTAACTCATTAGAACCTTACAAATAGGTTACAAATGATAAACATCATGCTCAGAAAAATGTATTTAAGAGTCTTCAACTCCAAAAGTAGCAACAAGTTACCACAAAGCTACTCCACGAACTATTTATGAATAACAAACATGGGATAGAGTTGATATGGTCAATTTTCTCTCACTAATACAACATTGACGTGAAACTGGCATTGGTTATACATGGTATAGAGAGGCCTATATCATTATGTCTCACAATCCACACACACACACACACACACACACACACACACAGAGGCAGGAAACCTCAACCTCAAGCCCAAAACTGTAACGAGGAAAAAAATTTTCTAAGGAGCCAGAAGCCAACTCTATAGATTTTGTACTTGAACAGTGAATAAGAAAAAAAATAAGAGATGTTCTTCGGGAACTTGACTGAATTACACATGGGGAATTTTCATGGTTGACCTAGACAAACAAACAGGTCAACTAACATTTGAATCATTCTCTCTATTCTATTGAGATCTGCAGACATCCAAATTATTTTTGTATTACAAACATTTGGTAGATACATCATCCTTTTTTTTTTAATTGCTGTTGTTATAGGATAGAGTGAGCATCCTTCTAAGTCACATGTTCTCAAGCAGATGAGATAGGAAAAAAATTTAACACTGGAAATTCTTCCAGAAAAATTAACTTTCCAAAAACATACTAACATCCTGTGAAAATCTGATTCCACCCAAGCCTTCAATTTCCCGTATGCTCAAGGATCTGGGCACACAATGGTGACCACATTTTAAGGGGAAAAAAAAATACACCAACACACCAAGTCTTCTTAAATGTTGCCTAACTTAAAAGTTTTTAATATCCTAAGATTACTTATAAAAAGTTACAGTCTTGAACCAGAAACGAGAACCCCCAACTCTCAGAACCTTACAGAAAGCAAACTACCAAAAAGAATGTCAAGTGAACTCTGAAAAGAGCTGCATTCTCTCTAGTCCTTAGTGGCACAGCAAGAAACTTCTGGTGGAAGGGACAAGTACAGCTGATAGCAAATTAGTAAAGATGGCAATGAGAGAACATGGTTACTGAGGGTCTGTCCTTTGAAAATAGAAATGATGAACTCTGGTTTTCAAGTACAACAAACAGAATTTGCTGCTTGCATTCAGGCTGCTCATAAACTACCCACCTTGCTTTACTTTTTATATCTGTGTTCGTGCAAAAGCAGGGGTGGGGGTGTGGGAGACACAGAGGGCCTCACCTTTTCTGTTGGCAAATATGACTAATGGGTGTACCAGAAGGAGGAGAAAAAGCGCTTCACCCGGTTATCAGTTGGCCTCACTCATGCCTCATGGCATGTTATGACACCAAGTATCCAGAAACTCTAGTTGGTATTTAAAGAGATGCCTATCAGCTTTCCCAGCATCCAGGCTAATGAATGCACTTCTAAACATTTGCAATACATAGTAGTTCAGTTCTTGGAAGTATTTTTAATCACCTAAGAGGAAGTAAACGTGTTTGCCTCATAACCTAACAGGTAGCACATTCAAGACTTCACTGTTTCTATCCTGAACTACTAGGCTGCAAATGCTCAGACAGCAGATGGATGGTCACAAGTGAGAACAGAAGCAGTGACCTAAGACCAGGCCCACTTATTTATTTCACACTATTGCTACACGGTGTGGTAGCACCCCCAAGCCTGTGCTCCCAAGAAATGGAAGAGGGTGGCAGGAAACACCCACAGGTCAGCCCTAAGCCCTTCCTGGCCAGGGCTCCCCAGCAACAGTTCCACAATTTCTGACACATGTGAGATACATTCCTGGAGCCTCTCCTCTGCTAAGAGCCACCTTTACCTCTCAGTCTCAAAGAACAAAGTAGAAGGGAAAAGAAGTTGAGGACTCCAAGTTAAAAGAAGGGAAAAAAAGAGGTTTTCAAAGCAACTTCTTCAAAGGCCCTTTTACATTTATTTTAAGGAGACATTTGAATTTAAGTGACACTGTCAATCATCTCCTTTTTCAAATATGACAATGCTATTCTACCCCTAACTCTTTCTCATGGCTTGATGGAAATGAGGGGGAAGTTATTTTTCTTACCTAGAAATTCACACAAAGAACATCCTGGCAGGGGCAAGTAACTCAAATGTTTCATTTTCAGTGTTCTTTTTAATTTGGCTTTTTTACATTTACTTAACGATTAAATAAACTTTTATAGAGAACGTGCACAAAATTTTCTGAGGACATCATCTGGGAATATGATAGACTCAAAGAGATGAAGAACACAGAATTCAGGGAGAGTAACAAAGTGGTGAACACTCCAAAGTATAATTGTTTTTTCCCTTATGATCTCCAACTTTTCAGAAGCCATGAAGCCAAATCATAAACTACAACTATAAGTATCATATCCTAAATATAATCTTTGGTGAGGCTATCAGTTACATATTTCAATGTTTAATAGGTCTTTAAGAGGAGGTTAAAAATGCTTACCATGTAAGTATCCCATTCCTTCTGAAAAATACAACAAAAAAGTCAAAGGCACAGTGACTGGCTCTGGGTCACTCCCCAAAGGGGACAGGAAATCAGGGTACAGTCCAAGAGGCTCTGAGTTCCGGGCAGTACAGGTATTTGAGAGAGAAGAAGCCTGTCAGGTGGGCCCTGGAGGGAAGCCCATTATAACTGTGGGGGTCCTGACATTTGGGGTAATCTAAACCTTGTTACTGTGTGAATCCGTCCTGGTGGGAGGGAGATTTAGAATGGATGCCTCTTTACCCAAGCAATTAAGATCATTTAGGAAACAGAGAAAATGGGCAATAAGGATCTCCCTCCTAGAGAGCACTTGCTGGTGTTCAATCAGACAGTTTCAATGACAGCTCGATGGCAGAGATGCAGCATTTGCTGAATAAAACACCCAAATACATGCTGGGGCTCAGCCCCACAGTGGGTTTTGAAAAATCTCTTTGAGGGCCCTGCACAGAGCATCTGAGAGCCGTCACTTTGTGTCCATGATGTCCCTGAGTCCCTGAAAGAACTGAGCAGAACAAGGATGGTTCTGCTAGGGGTGACCTCTGAGGGGTATCAGACCCCTGGAGCAAGTTGGCTCTTAGTGGTTGTGTGCTGTGTGTGAGTGAAGATGCATCTCTGAACTTCCAATCACATAAAAGCAGCAATTGGAAAAAGCAAGTAATAAATCCTTATAAGCTCTAAAAATGATCTTCCGAGCCTACACCAACAATGAGAAAGGATAAGAGCAGGGGCTGGTCCCACAGAATCAACCATTCCCTCCTCAGCACTCTTGGAACATTCCTGTTACAGCGCTCCCTGAGTACCAGAGTTATTAATCTATTTGCCATGCGGCCTGAAGGTCTTGAGAGCAGAGAGTGTCTTTTTCACAGCTTACCTCCAATGCTTAGCACAACACATGGCACATTTTAACTGCTAAATAAATCTATGGTAAAAAAAAAAAAAAAAAAAACGAAAACAAAACTGACGAACTTTTTCAGTTACGTGATAAACCCTAAAAGACTATTACCATCTGATTGTTCTTCAACTCACAAAATGTCTACCCATCATTTTAGGTATTACCGTCCACCTCTCCGTCCTTGATGTGGTCTTTGAAGCCATGTGACTTGTAAAAATATCACTAATGACAAGCATAACTGACAACTTCTAAACGGTGAATGACAAGTGAAAACACATGTTTTCTTCTCTCCCTACTGAAGCCCCGCCCAGGTCTCCACTAACAGAGGAAGTAAAAGTCACACACTGAATCCTTTACTTTCCTTAATTCATCAAAGCCCCATCTTTCACAAACATTGCTTGCCTGTCACGGTATCAGGGCTTGGCCGAAGGCCTTAGTGTTGGTTCAGTAACATCGGCTGTAAGCCAGCTGCTTCCAGGGCTACGGGCCACATTTTCAAAAACACATGCAGTATTTCCGATGGTCTTATACGTTGGGTATATTGAGTATGAAATTGTTTTTCTACCAATCTGATTAAAAAGAAATCACCCGAAGGAAAATATTCAGGGACAGACTGAGGGAGCGAAACAGAGGCCACAGAAGCACAGTGATAACATTTTGGCCCCACCTGGGTTTTGGCACATCAGTCCTAACCCCGTCTCAGGGGTAAACCAGCTCTGCTTCTACACTTGCATGCATTCATTAAGAATGAAGATGCATTTTCTCCCCCAGATGCCCTTGGCGGACTATGTGGCTCCTAGATGGTTAATTACTCCAGGCCAGGGTCAAGAACCTGCGGTTGGAAAGCCACATGGAGCTCCTCAGCAGCTTGTATTCAGCTCTTCAATCTGCTGACATCAGACAGTAATTTTCACCAGTACACAAGCGTAAAGGAGTTTTGTTGCAAGAAGACCCTTTGACGGCTCTGTAACCAACTCAGCTTCAACAGGCCTTGTGACGAACTGAAAGCAAGTCAAACTTTTGGAAAGCCATTCGTTTTCTCCAAGTAAAACACTGTCTCTTGTCTCTCCTGATGCTGTCCCTGCGGAAATGACTTCCGTGAACTAAGACAAAAAATTCTGTCTGTAACCGTTTGAAACAGAGCAGAGGACACTTCTGCAATCCTGACATTTGTGTTTTGTTTTGAATTCAAATTTAACATCATGTATTTACTGATCAGGAAAGAGAGAGCGGACCTTTGGGCAAATGGATTTTCAGGAGATTTAACTACACTGAGAGACTGAGGTGGTTTTCCATTTCATTAAGATCTCCCCAAATGGCTATGTTTTCAAACATGGTAGCACTAGGTAAAGAAAGGCAGCCTTACTTCTTGTCACACAGTAGAGAAAAGAGCTAGTAGGCAACAGTCTCAGAGATAACAATTTGTAGGGGCTGCCCTCTAGCACTAACATGGCTGCTCTGCTCATCCTCACGGATCAATCTGGTCGTCTCCAGCACATCTGCTCGTGCGCTGACAAATGATGAATTCCATCTCTGAATCCATAAGCAGAAAGAGGCCGGCTGATAAACAACTATGAGCGGAAATGTATGCACCTTTCATAAGCAAGACAAATCACTCATTCTCACCAAACGCTTCCAACAGGAACACTAATTTTGTATTTATTTGCACGGCATATGTACCGCGTCCGAAGCAGTGCATTAAAAAAGATCTCAGGCAGCCAATTGCTTTGATTACATTTATTCATTGCAGTATTACAAGGGCTCAATGACAGAGCAATGAAATAGGAAGCTAGTGAAGACTGAAAACACCTCATCAATGGCTTGTCAGGGTTGGAGATTTTTTCTGGTGCATAACACACACACACACACACACACACACACACACACACACACACACACATTCATCCCTGATGTAGGGAAGATTTTTTTTTTTTATTTTTAAACAAAATACTGTGGCGCTGCATCTTAAATCTGCCAGATGCCTTTCCTGTCAACCAGCAGTTATTTTTATTAATAACTCCAAGAACATATTGTGGAATTCTTTTTGTTTTCGGATCCGGTCACGTGACTCCTTTGGCACCAGGGAACACTGGGTAAATTGTAATGTTCTAACATGCCAATGAATGGTCCCTTTCAAAGTCAAGTTGGTGATGAATTGATATTTGCTAAGGCCTAAGCAAGCACAGGGCACTATATATATACTCCTTCTATGCTCTCTGGAATGATGGATGGAAGCAAGAGGTAGAGAAGAAGTCACAGAGACAAGCTCAAGCTGCCAACCAAGCAACTACAAGTGGATTGTTTTAATCAATCCTCAGAAGAAGTGGCTTTTTGTATTACTTACTGTGGCTTCATTCTCCTACTGTACACATAGATCATGGACATACTGTACCATACTGGCCTGGCTTAAAATTGGAATGCAGTTTAAAAAAAAAAAAAAAAAAAGCAAAGAAGATACAGCTTCCTTTAGGGCCCTAGAGGAAGGCTGTTTGGGCAAGGCACTTTCTCAGAAATGCCTGAACTGAAAGTTCATATTCCATCTTCGTGAGAGATCTGACTTTCTAAAGGAGGCTCAAGATGGATTTGCAGTTTTCCTTTAGTGACACTGGCCCTCCCCTAAAACAGAAACCTCTGGAATCAGGATACAGGTGTGATGGGTCACATAGCATCCTCCAAACCTTCTCACAACAAAGCTCCCATGGTCAAGGGTTTTCCGTTTACAGTTTGTAATGTTAAGGCAAGATATTGATGTTGTTCAAAGAAATAGACGCCTACAGCATGAAACCAACGCATGCTGTGCAAATAAATACAGAATTAGTGTTTACCCTTGGCAGGACATTTTTGGTTGAATTGGCTGCAGAACATTAAAAAAGATTAAATGGATTACATATTCACATGAAGTGGCCTGTGATTTTTAGCCATAAAAAAAAAAAACAGCATTTTCTGATGATGTGTACTAATTGTGAATGATTACAAGATGTGACTGTGTAATTGTGGGTTTTTTTTTCCCCTCTATAAATTTCGTGGTAATATAATTTTGGTAGGATAGTTGAAAAGAATCCACTTAAAGTAAGTGCTTTGGCTTGGATGGAATCACTTTTTTTTTTGAACAAACAAACAAAAATCATACCCTAAAACAGCATTCCATTACAGAGAAAGTGGTTAATTATTTATGTAGTAGGCTGCAAGTTCCTAAGACAGTCTCCATAAAATTCTGTGATGTTTGCCTAAGTTCAGAGCCACAAAAATCAAGCACTCTACAGTTTGATTTTACAATCAGGAAAATGAGGAAGACAGAGGCAAACTAACCTACCCAAGAAAACATAGCTAGCATAGTTGAAATTAGAGTCAAACTTAAACCTCAGAATGCAATTCATTATTTTAGTTGGGGCAAAAAGCTAGCCATGTTTTCTTTCATTTTAATTCTTTGAAGTTTAGAACCAACATAAACTTTATGAAACAATGGACTTGTAAAACAATCCCTTCTTTTCCCACACTTGGACTTGTATGGGAAAATTGGATATCACATACACAATGCCACCATTAATGATCAAAATCTATTTTTTTCTACAATTTTGCCTCATACTTAACAGAAGATGAGTAGTATTTTCACAAGATCAACAACCAAAACTAAAGAAATGTTGCAGATACACCTTCAGACCACCGTTTTTGTTTTGTTTGTTTGTTTGTTTGTTTTGTAGGGAGAATACGTTTCTGAAAAGATAACAGGTAAAATTCATTATTTGGGAAATATTTGCTTTGATTCCTGTTACACCATGGGCTACAAGACACTGTCACATAAATAACCCAGTGCTGAGATTTATAGCTGATGTGAGAGGCAAGTAGAAGTCTGTAGCAGAGGTAAAGACACTGATGCTGACTATCTGTTGAATCAGGCCTTTGTTCTAGGACCAGATGTGCAAAATGTAAGTCCACCTGTCCATTTCCTCGTCTATATGAGGCAATCTTTCAACAGTGTGTTGGCTTTAATGGATTGTGGTGGTAAAACTAGTATTCCACCAAGTTCAACAGTGCAAAGCAGAATTTTGTAGAGATCCAGCCAAAAAGTCCTTGAGAGAATTTGCTTCAGATAAGGTAAAATATTTCCAAGCCCATAGTGGCTACGTAAAACGACAGAATTCATACACTGAGTGGGAAAACATACATACTTGTGCCTAACACTTTTTTGCAGATTGGCTATTTTTCTATACTCAAGGAGAGCAAAAAAAAAAAAAAAAAAAAAAAAAAAAAAAAAAAAAATCATTCAAAGCTTGCCAAAAATCCTGTTTCCTAAAATAGTCATACTGATACCTTTTAGAGAAACAAAAAAAAGCCCAAATGGTATTTGGTTTACAGGATAGTTTCAGTAATGCCTATTTTTTTTTTGACTAACAATTAACAGTGGTCAAAAGGACTGAGGTTTTCAAGTATATAGGTACCTTATCAATCTCCATCTGCCTGGTAATTAATCAGGAGAGAATTACATGCCATAATCCTTCTATTAAGATAAAACAGACATTATTTCATTTGATCTTCACAAAGTCTTTAAGTCAAAGCAAGTCAAGAATTACCTGCATTTTACAGGTGAGAATGTGGATGGTCATAATTGCCAAACTCACAGAGCTAATAGAAGGCAGCTTTCCAGTCTCCTGGAGCAGACAGAAAGTAACAGATAAGCATCGAGTCCCTAGGAGTAAACTGAGGTTTTCATGAACAGATGGGCCTACACTATCGTATTTCGTGTTCATCTACTTTGAGCAACCAAATCTTTTAGTGTCTTCTGCACACTTAGATCTTTTCAGACGTCATCTGAAACATGATGGGTCCCAGGTTTCCCATGGGCGTAAAAGAAAGTGGTGGTCCTGTAGACTCCCTGCCTTGGCGTGGGCCTTGCAGCCTAAGGTGTGACCAGCCTGGGCCCCCTTCTCTCCAGTTATGAGGAGCAAGCAGCCACTTTTGTAGGCCCCATACACAGTGACGATTCTCAGAATTCATAGGGCTGCCCCCACACAAGCAGAAACCATGCCTTTCTCAAATGTCAACAGGGATTGCTTAGTACTTGTGGCTCTCTGGAAATGGAAGTCAGTCCTGCTAAGGAACATGTCTACCTTCCAGCATTTAGACTTCTGCCTCTTAGACACATTCTTGGGAAGGCACGCTGCACTCGAGTAGGGGACTGCTTGTTACAGGTCTTCTTCAAGCAGAAAAGACATTAGCAAAGAATACTCTAAAATCACTCTTGGTGCCAGCCAAGTGCTCTCCCACAGTTCCACTACATGCAGAGATGTTTTTAGATGAGCTCTGATTTCTGGTGGGCACACAAAACTGCTGGGCCTTACACATAACTCTTCTCAGCAATACTCTCATAGATGTTAAACATTAATGTAACATAGAAATATTTTAAAAACTTAATTCAGAACGTTTTTTAATGCCATTGAATTAACTGATACTTAATCAGAGGTTACCATTTACACTATCTATCAGAGTTTCCTCATGTATTAAGAAGCGGTGTTGGAATAGGACCATAGGAAATGGGAGTTTATTCGTCTTTAATGGTGTTGTAGATGAGAGTCAATACGTGCTTATCATCTACATTTTAGGCAAACTGGCTTTTCTGTTTGGGCTTCAATTTCTCCCTTCATTTCTCAAATGGGGGAAAACAATCCACATACCTTGCAGTACTACTCTGAGAGCTAAAGGATAAAATGCATGTGATACACCTTAATTATAAGGCACTTGCAATTTTTGCAATTTTTATTTTGAAATAAAATGTATACATTCTATTAGATGCTGACCCAAACAGAATACCAAACTTTGCAGTTTTATTGCAACTTGTCCACCAGCATAAGGGAGCCCAGGGTCAGCTGAAGCCACCTCAAATGCCATTCGTAATTGGCAATGCGACTTCCATAGTTTGAGAACTTTTCTGGGCCATACCAGTATTTGGGCATTCTAGAGAGAATACTATAGTATTCCAGGTAGTATTCCTCTGGGTCGAAAGGAAATGGTCAGTTTCTGTAACTGTCAATTTAGTAATTTTACAAGTTTTAGAATGTAAATATCAGATGTTCTAGAATTAGAATCCTATAAAAAGTGTCATTTAATCCAACAGTACCTTACATTAGCCAGACCACTTTAACAGTATCATGTAAACCTCACATAGAACTTAGTAAATGCCAGGCAAGGCCCTAAGAGCTTTATTATGTGTATAATTATATGAGTGAACTCATTTCACAGTCTTGGCCATCCTATGCCATTGGTACTACCATCTTCTTGTTACACGTCCAGAGACAAGTAATCCATAAAGTGCAGTTTGCCAAGTGCTGCTCAGAAGCATCACACTCTGCCGCCTCTGAAATGCTTTATGATTTTCGAAGTGGTTTGATGTGTAACTCATTTGATTCTCACTATAGTCTTCTATAGTCATGATATGTTTGACTGTTTCCCTTTGGTCAGCAAGGAAACTGAAGCCTGATGTGGATCTCGCTTAGAGCAGCAGCAGCAGGGAGGAGCAGAGACCACGCGCCTGCATCTGGATTTAGAGACAAGGACTCCTTCTGATCTACTTTCCCCACTCCCTACAAATCTCCATATTCTCCACCAGATGGTACTTACGAGATAAGATTATCAAAGTGGCAATGAAGGTCATTTTACTCTTCTGTAGTATTGATTCATTCCCTCTCTCTACTATCCTGTCAGAAGAAATTTTAAAATTTCCTTAATTTCAACAAAACGTGCTGATAAGTCTTCTAAGACATGATAAATCTTTTAACTCTGAAAAGGAGCTACAAACCAAATATGTAAGCTTAAAAAATATATAACATTTAGGGGCACTTGGTGGCTCAGTTGGTTAGGCGGCCAACTTTGGCTTGGGTCATGATCTCACAGCTTGTGGATTCGAGCCCTGTGTTAGGCTCTGTGCTGACAGGTCAGAGCCTGGAGCCTGCTTTGGATTTTGTGTCTTCCTCTCTCTGCCCCTCCACTGCTCACACTCTGTAGCTCTGTATCTCTCTCTCTCACTCTCTCTCTCTCAAAAATAAATAAACATTAAAATATTTTTTTTAGGGGCACCTGGGTGGCTCAGTCGGTTGAGCCTCCGACTTCGGCTCAGGTCATGATCTCACAGTTCGTGGGTTCCGAGCCCCGCGTCAGGCTCTGTGCTGACAGCTCAGAGCCTGGAGCCTGCTTCGGATTCTGTGTCTCCCTCTCTCTCTGACCCTCCCCCATTCATGCTCTGCTTTCTCTGTCTCAAAAATAAATAAACATTAAAAAAATAAAAATAAATAAATAAATAAATAAATAAATACTTTTTAAAAATAAAATGAAAAATTTTTTAAAGTGAAAAAAAAAAAAAAAGCCTGCTAGGAGTGCCTGGGTGACTCGGTTAAGCATCCAACTCTTAATCTCCACTCAGGTCATGTTCTCAAGGTTCATGGGATCGAGCCCCATGTTGGGTTCTTCGCTGTCACCGCAGAGCCTACTTGGGATTTTCTCTCTCTCTCTCTCTCTCTCTGCCCCTTTCCTGCACTCTATTTATTTTGAGAGAGTGAGAGAAATAAACTTTAAGAAAAATTTAAAAGAAAAACCTGCTGGATTTTACAAAGCTGAAAGAATCCCCACTATGCTCCTGTGACCAACATATTCAACCATAAGTGTACTTTCAGGGCAATCTTTCTTTAATGTCTTTTTATAATTCAAGTATAGTTGACATAAATTATATTCAAGCGTGCACCATAGTGATTAGCATTTGCACACTTTACAAAACGCTCATCATCGTAAGAGTTGCTATCATCTACCACCATACAGGGTTATTCCGTTATTATTGATTTTTTAAATTAAGATCTCAACTTCTTTTTAATACTGCCAAATATATCTACTATTTTAAAAAAATTACTGTTTTTACTATGGCTCTGAGAGCGATATGCAATCCTGGCCACTTACTATGGCCCCAACACTGACTGGTGTTCTCATGGTCTTTGGTAAGTTCTGCTGGGAAAAAATGGGGAAATGCCCAAGAGGTTTTCACTTACCAGCTTTCTGGGAAAGGATAGTAGGAAAATGAAAGGGGGAAAAAGCTACAGTAATGATACTACGAGTGATTATAATAACTGCCAATATTAACTGAAGGCTGATTATGAGGCAGGCATTGTTCTAGGCATGTGTTAAATCATTTGATCTTTAAGTGACCCTCCACTGAAGAGGAGGAAATTGAGGCAGAAAAAGGCTGGGTAACATATGAGAGAAGAAAGCTGAAAATTAATAGACCCAGCTGAGAGTGCTGGCTCCCAGACCTAATGTTAATCATTCTTACCGTTAACCATTCTTCCACTGATTAAACTACGTGTAGAGTTTCGTTAGGACTAAGCACTGTTAACAATGCTGGTAGCTCAACTTAGATCAGTCCAAAAACCATTCCTATCAATGGGCTTCACCCTATCATGCAGTTCTTTTCATGAAACTCTATTTTACAAAGCCAAAGTGATAAAGATTTTTAAAACCCAGAAAAGACTAGGTTTTGTTTACCCATTTGTTTTGTTTTTTATATTCCACTTATAAGTGACATCATGGTATTTGTCTTTCTCTGTCTGACTTATTTTATTTAGCATAATACCCTTTAGGTCCATCCATGTTGTCACAGGTGACAAGATTTTATTATTTTTTAAGGCCAAGTAATATTCCATATACATATATACCATATCTTCTTTATCCATTCATTTATGGATGGACCCTTGGGTTGCTTCCCTATCTTGCCTATTGTAAATAATGCTGCAACCAACATAGGGATGCAGGTATCTTTTCAAATTCATGTTCTTGCTTTCTTTGGGTAAATATACAGCAGTGGAATTACTGGATCATACAGTGTTTCTATTTTTAATAAGGTATGTTTTGATGTTGCCCATGTGCAGATATTGTAGATAACTATCTACAGACGGAGAATTGAAAAAGACTAACCCATGTTTTGGAAAAGCAGTTCAGGGTCCAGTTTCTGGCTCTATCGCTTTTGGCAACAATTTCTAGAAGGTATGACATTAGGGTGATAATAATTTCCCTCTGAGAATTAGTTTGGGGTATAAAAGAGACAACGTGTGTGAAGGCACTTTGTAAAGTATCAAAGGATAAGTAAGTGCAACTAGTTATTTTATTATTACAGCTCTCCTCTAAGGAATTAAGTTTTAGATATAAATCTCCCTCCAGAAGGGAAATCCTGACCACGAGGCAATATAAATACTCCAAGAAAGAAGGAGTGATGGGGAAAGAAAAAGAATTTCTACTGATCCAACTCAATACCGGGAAACCTAAGCCATCTGCCTGGTTTCCCCAGAGACCTTATTAATCTGTGGGCAGGCACAGCCAGCACCAGGATGGGCTGAGCATGAAATGCTGGCCCTGCAATTGCCAGTGGCCCAGCTGTAGCCTCAGGGAAGAAGATGATCTGACACAGGAAGGGGAAAGATGGAAGCCAGGAAGGATCGCATGCCTGCTCCACCAATGCCGTTGCCTCCTGCTTTCTAAGCTTGACGACTGTCATCTACCCCAAAAGGTCAAGTCCATAGTAACCCCAGAGCACGTAAACTCATCCATTAGATTTTATATCCCTAAAGGGAAGAAACCATCTCCATTTTACATCTCCCCAAGGTACAGTAGTTTCAACATTCAGAGGAGACCTTGACCTTGCACAGAAGTTCTTGTTGGCCTAACACACACTGCCTTCTCCTAGTGGTAGGGCAATTATCTGGCAGAACACTATACATTGTGGCCATTGCTAGTGACATTAATGTATTTTCTTCGAGATCCAAGCGAATTCTATAGAATTCACTAAATGCATAACAGAGAAGTTGATTTTTTTAATGGTTTTCCTTTTACTAAATGAAGTATACTCAATATTAACGTTTTTTTCTAAATTATATATACACTACAATCATTCTGTGGGAGTAATTTTTTATAGTCAGTGAAAAAGCATTGAATGCTTTTTTAATAAAAACAAAAACAATCCTACACCCACAAGGTTCTTCCACACATTATTGTATTTTCTGCCATATTTGCAGGGTTTTTTTTAATTACTATTTTACCTGGGATGTGAAAATACCTCTTCTGATACTTTGTAAAAAAAGAAAAATACCAGCATTTAAGAGTTCAGAAGTAATTCCTTTAAAAGATAGAATAATTTTATAATGTATTCTGTATGCAGAATAAAGACTTATTTCAAAGAAAAGCCAAGCTGCAATTGATGTCCAGAAAGCCAGCTGGTCACCCTATAATTTGTTAGCCCTGTTTAAAGTGGTCCTGACAATAACCACTCATTTATTGAGGCATTCCAGTCTTTTTCCTATAAAATATTTCAAGGTTAACAAATTACAAAAGGGAGAAATTACTACAGAATATAAACAGATGTATATTAAAAGCATGCATCTCATTTGTATTAGAAAGAAAAATAATTAAAGCTTTGAGCATCTTTTTTAGAAACCTCCCATTTTGATGTTCCAGTTGAATCTTGTACCCAAAATAGAAGAAGTATTACTGCTGGCGATTTTTCTATGTCACCGATATGGGAGCAATTAATATTTGCATAACACATGTAAGATCCTAATAAAACAAAAACATACTAATGGTAAGTAATTGTGAGGTTTCTCTATTTATCCTCATAGAAACATTAAGTGGAAGAGAGGGGAACAATTATAATCGTTTCAGAAAAAAAGGTAGTGGGAGAAACTAATTGATAGGCACAGAAAAACATCAATGATGGGCACAGAGTCCTCAATTTATTTAATCCTTTGATTATGCCTCCCAATTATCATGTGCCAAATCCTGGGAGATGAGTTTTAATCCCAACAACCCATGAGCTAGGCATTATTATCTACATGTTGCAGGTAGGAAAACTGAGTCTCAGAAAAATTAGCTATCTTGGCCAAGATCCAAACGCTACTATTTGCCAAGGTCAAGACTAACGCCTACACTCCGCACACCTTGGAAGGGACACTTGTTGTTCGATTCTGCAACAGCAGCTTCTGCCAGCCGCGAGGTGCTGGGGTCACCGTGCTGTCTGCAGAGCAGTTGGGCATTCCTCTACTGAGCTCTCAACAACTGAGAAATGTTCAGCTCAGTCTGCTGCTGGGCCTTAGTCATTCTGTCACTTGGGCCCTCCTCTGCATCCCCCACCTCTTGCTCTGTGCAGGACACTTTGTCTAACATATCCTGCAGAGACAGATGTACAGTGTAGGGCAGCTTAAAAAATCATGAGTCTTGGCAAACTCTTGGCTTATTAGCCCACACACCAGTTCACAGATGACTGGAATTCTCAAATCAGATTACCTGACAGGCAATTTCATTATCTTGCTCTGGTACACCTTCCGAACCTTGAGATAGCCAGATATACATCACCCATTAATCTGTTTGGTCAGTCAATGTGTAGCTTTGTAATCCTGTTTGTGCAGTTACCCATGTTCAAGGTTTTCCTAGTCCCTTTGTGTCGATGATTATATGTCACTGTGTGTATAGAAAGGGAGCAGAGATGGTCTCATATTTTCAACAGATTGAAAGTCAATATTTCATTCTACAGCAATTGAGTCTTAAAGTCATCGATTTAAATTCTTACTGGTTTACTTCTCATCTAATCATCTTAAACCCAATGTTAAACACTCTGCTGTATAAGGTAAGTGCTGACCACACATGAGTTTAATTAACCTGTGACAGAAGGAAGGAATGCCAAGAATGGCTAATAGCTTCAAGTTAGATGTGAGATACACACATTCTATAATGGGAGTATACACAACTCCTCTGATCTTACAATTCCTCCTCATGAAATCTCAAGCTTAAAATAAGGAAAGGAATTTCTTAAGATACCAACATAGTGCAAAGCTCCATTTCAAGAAAAGAGTTAATACTAGCTTTCTTTCCTGTCGTTTCTCATCTTCCATTCCGGAGGCTGGGAAAGGAAAGAAAGCTTCCTTTGGGGTACCGGGTTAATGTTTTGGCCCTTGTTCAGTATCACCATCCAGCTTACCACTCAACCCTCCCTATGAAGATCAAGCATTCGAGGAAATCAAACAACTCAGTCTTTGTTACTAGACACACTTATGTTCTTTCTTCACCATGCCTCTATTCTCCTCTAGAATATTCCCTTCTTGAGCCTCTACACCACTTACTGCCTATTTAGTAAGTCAACCCAATAGCCTCTCTTTGGCCCACATGTAACACAAACTGCCTTTTTTGTGGATAAACATTCTGTGTCTATCAAAATCTGGTATGTACAGTGTCTCACCCACTGTGGTTTCTCCCACACCAACTAGTTACAAGGAGAACTAAATTGAACCAGTATTTACTATGTACCGGGCACTGGGTAAACTGTATGTATACCTCTTTTCTTAATTGTCTTAAGAGACCTATAGATTTTTTACCATAAGACCAAAGACCACACAAGTTACGAGGTGACAGAGCCCCAAGTAAAATTCACATTTTCTATTGTACTTGGAATTCTGTTCCCTTGCCCAGAACAATCTTAAATAAATTTCTCAAACTCAGTGGTCTGTCTGCAGCAAGAGGAAGTTACCTGAACCAATGTCCTCATGAAGCTAATTCATCATTCCATTTCACATTCCACTGATGAAAATCCACAGGAAGACATTTTTTGATCAAAATTTTTATCTTATTTAAACCTATTCAGCACATCTCATCGATCTTAAATTATCTACTGTGTGGGAGACAAGTCCCATCAAGGTGGTGACACAGGAAGAAATCAACTGACTGCTTAAGCCCAAACTTCAAGGCTCCTGTTCCAAACCCCCCCCACCCCCCCATCCTGTCACCACCTACCTCTCTTTCCTTTACTAATCTCAGTATACCTAGAATTTTATGTGATGATTTCCATAATGTCTACCTCCCTACTGAACAGTCAGCCACATGAGGGCAGCGGCCATGGTTGGTGTCTGTCACATTTTAGCCCTGGTCCCTAGCACAGTGACTGGGATGCGATAGGTGCCCAATAAGTGTCTGCCAAAGGAGAAGGGGTGGGAGAGGCAAGGATGAAGACCAGGCAGCACACATCCTAGCATGAATCTGGATGAAGTGCCATCTCAAGAATTATGCCGCCCAGTGGCTGACCTGACAGGAGCTCAGAAGCTGTGCTGCCTAGAGCAATATGGTAAAAGTTATTTTGCTTTCTCCTATCTGAATCATGGTATTTGTCAGCCAATACACACAGAAGTGAATTCAGTCCTGGTGAGTTGTGAAATTCTCCCTGTATTCTGCTCGGACTTCTCTCTGTGTGCTGTGGTTCTCTGTGCAACGGGGATAAAGAAAAGAACTACCACTGGTATGAAATCTTTTGCCTACCAAATAAAATAGTAAATGAACTTTCTCAGAGTTCCTTTAAAAACAAAACAGTTTGTTGGGGCGCCTGGGTGGCGCAGTCGGTTAAGCGTCCGACTTCAGCCAGGTCACGATCTTGCGGTCCGTGAGTTCGAGCCCCGCGTCAGGCTCTGGGCTGATGGCTCGGAGCCTGGAGCCTGTTTCCGATTCTGTGTCTCCCTCTCTCTCTGCCCCTCCCCCGTTCATGCTTTGTCTCTCTCTGTCCCAAAAATAAATAAAAAACGTGGAAAAAAAATTAAAAAAAAAAAATAAAAACAAAACAGTTTGTATATCAAGTTTTGTTACTACTACATTTGTTTAGATATGTGTTCACCTTTGAATAACTGAAATATTTGGCTTCCTACAATAATGATCTAATAACAAGGCAATCAAATACAGTGGTTCCTAACAGATTTCCAGTCTAAGAAACTTGGGTTCAAATATTCATTGAAATGTTATGCAATGTAAAGTAAACTGCAATGATATGACAGTACCTACCCTACAGTGTTCCTGGAGGAATTAAGTGATCAAATATAAAGTGTTTAGACTATAACGTGCCAGACACATGGTCAATGTAAATGCTTGCTATTCTCATTATTTTGTGACTGAAAAAATGTGAGCCCTAAAGACATTAAGTGACCTGCCCAAGTTTATACTGCAAGATGCAAAGATAAGGCTAATAGTTCTCAACCCGTACTCCTGAACTCCATCATACATGGATTATGCTGTTTAAAATATACATATAACCAGCTTTTATTCCTTTTTCCTTTCTCTTTTGCATTTTACACTAAGCAAATAATTTCCTGGCTTTCAGGAAATTGTCATTTTTAAATGCTTACTACCTGATTATATTCATTAAAGATTTCCAAATAGTCCTGAGTCTAGCAAAGTAGAAATCTTACCATGATTATGTTATTACAGAGCGGAGGAGAGAGAATGTATTTCTCTCACAAAACTTCTATGAGAGTCAATATAATTCCCATTATACTTTCTGTGCTATTTTATTATCCCTTTCTTTATTAGAGGTTTAGATTTGAAGCTGCTCTAAGAAAAAGGATAGGAATGGAAAGAGATTTAAATTGCTCTTTGTCCATATTAAGGCCAAAGCTTTAGCAGATAAGGACAAAGGAAAGGTTAAGACACAATGGTCAAATGCTGTGACCTAATTGTCTTGACTATTTGTCCTTTCATTGATGAGAACCGTCCAATTTAGACTCCCTTATTATGCAACAATGAAAGCCAAGTATGTTTAAGGGTATAGTTTTCCCTTGATGTCATTACTTTCTAAATGGGAAATATTTATGGAGAAGAATCTAGGTAGAACCTAAAGAAAGAGAACACAAAAAAGTTGGTTGATATGAGATTGTTTTTCCCTTGTACATGCTCTGGTACTTTCATGTGTAAGCAAAACATTGGAAGTACCCATGATGAGAATTCTAAAGCCAGATGGGTCTTTAAAGGGCAGAATGGCAAGAAAAGAGGTTAGGGATAATCTTAACAGTTGAAAGAGTTGACACAGACAAAGGTGCAGTGAATCACAGGGATCACAAATGGCCAGGTCTGGGCCAGATGATTCCCAGAGCTGTACACCTTCTCCCTGCCCCCAGTGGATGACCCTCCTCCCTGATACTCCCCCCTCCTTTTTTTATACCAGTCATGCACAGTCCCACTTTCTCCCAAAGTCTTCTTCACAGTGACTTCTGCTGAGAATTTATTTTCTGATCATTTACTGTGACTCTTCTGAAAAGGTCCTAACTCTCTCTTTACTGACAGAGTAACAGGACGGAATGCATGAATTGCTGTTGACAACAATGATGTTTGTACAGAGCACTCTCTACAGGCCCCCCACCTCACTTTTTTCTCTCTCCCAGGAGGTAATTCATGACAAAATGCTAACTTCAAATTCGATCAAAGACAAGATTACATTTAAGTTCCCCCCAAATCTGAGAACATGAATATACTTTGAAACAAGGACTGTGCATATATATCCTTTGCTTAATATGTGTTCTGAAACTGACTAAAGGAACAGACTCGCTGTGAGGATAATATATTCATATTGGATCCCATCTCAAACGCGTTACTGTAAAACACTTTGGTATTCTGAGTATTAGAGTAGTTATATAAAACTAGATACTCTATTTTCTCAAATGTTACAACATTGAAAATTCAAGTGTCTTATGCTGAAAGTTTATTTTTAAAAGATCACTTTTACATTCAAAAAAGAATGAATTACTTTCAACTTCTAATTTTATCTAATGCTTACCAACCAATATATGAAAGATTTTCAACTTTTACTTAAATATAGTCATTGGCTATACTGTTATAAATAACAGGCCAATAAAAGCTTTTCAAATAATATCAAGTAGAGAGTGACAGGGAGAAGAAATGGTTACCTGATTCCTTAAGCAAGAAATTACCTCTTCTGTTTACTTACTATGTAGTCTCCGTCATTAAGAGCAGGTCAATTTGGCTCTTTATAAAGAAAGATGTAAGCAAAAATACTGTTCTTATCTTTTGATTAATCACATACTCACACTTTTAACATTACCCACCTGTCCTTTCCACTCAACGACTTGAGCCATCTCCCCGCTGCTGTTTGGAAGGTGGCTCAACTTCCGGCTGCCCAGAAAAAAGTCAAGGGATCTATTTTTATACATTCTAGTTTCATGGATGCTCCTACCTGCATGGGTGACATGTATGTGACCTAATGCCCTTGCATATCGGATTCCTCACCTGTCAAAATAGGGGCTGGATTCCAATCGGGCTCCTCTCCTTGCCCCAGACCCCAACCACTCTCCATACAATACTCAGGGAAGACCCTCACCCACCCTAACAGCTGCTTGCTTGGCCAGCTCCTGAAGCCAGGCTCCCTGAGAGGACAGCGGAGTCCGGAGTCAGCCATTACTGCAAGGCTAGCCTTCAGGCCTGCAGGTATGTATGGGAGGGCTACCTCTAGATCAGGTTCCTAAAGTATGGTGCCCTTTCTTCAACCAATAGAGAGTAACAGCTTTAAACCCTATGATAACTTAACTGCCTATTAACTACTCCCATGGAAAACAGGTGAAGCATTAGATAGTAAAGGGAGGCAGCACAGGGATAGAATCCCTGTTCACTTGTCCAGGTTCCCTAAACTCCATCCGTTTTAAGACCAGATAACCCAATTAAGACCCAGTGTCTTCTTGGGGCGCCTGGGTGGCGCAGTCGGTTAAGCGTCCGACTTCAGCCAGGTCACGATCTCGCGGTCCGGGAGTTCGAGCCCCGCATCAGGCTCTGGGCTGATGGCTCGGAGCCTGGAGCCTGTTTCCGATTCTGTGTCTCCCTCTCTCTCTGCCCCTCCCCCGTTCATGCTCTGTCTCTCTCTGTCCCAAAAATAAATAAAAACGTTGAAAAAAAAATTAAAAAAAAAAAAAAGACCCAGTGTCTTCTCTAAATTATAATTCAAAGCTTTAGAGCATCATTAATAAGAAAGAGGCATAAAAGACAATTTACAAAATTCCAAGTAAACTCCATATCCTACCTGGTCCCATTTATATTAGGAGCCATGTGACAAATACCTTTTGGTCTTGAGAAAATGACAAGTATATCAATGATCAGGTTTCTCTTTTCCCACAGCTACCAGGAAACCAAAAGTCATATTTAATGCTTAAATAGATCTGAATTCCTCCACTAAATTCTCCCTGAAATATTCTCATCTAAATTTCTGAAGTCTTTTAGAATCTTTACTTTAACTGACTTTAGAAATTTGCATCTACTGCTTCAAAATAAACTTAGAAATAAGTGAAGATATCAAAATATATACTAATACCTCAGCCAGTCTTCTCCCCAGGATAAAGATTTAACTCACAAGGCCCAGAATGGTGGCAAAGCAAAATACAAGGAACCCGAGGCAGGTGGACCACGCAGCCTCCTTCCCCACCCCCACCCCAGGTCTGTGTATCCTGCCATCCACGGCAGTTGAGGCCTGGCCACTGGTGAGGAAGGTGTCCCCAGGTCAGGAAACAGTAAACAGTCCCGGGAACTCAGTGCTGAATTACATAAACTACACAAGCACTTGAGACCTAACCACGCGCAGCTAGTTTTTTTGGAGCTCAGCAGTGCTGCTTCTTGATCCCTTGACAAAATTAATGATGGAACAATTCATTACTGACAAGGCAAAAAAATTTGCCACAATGTTTACAAGTGCTAATAAATTATGGATAATTTACCAAATTAATACCAGTGAAACAAAGCCCACCTTTTTAGATTTTCATTTATCATTCTATGGAGCTCTTTCCTCCCACCCTGTCTCTCTGTCGTCTATATGTAGGTGTCTCTCTCTCTCTCACTCTGTCTCCCTATGTCTCTCTCTCTCTCTCTCTCTGTCTCCATGTGTGTGTCTCTCTCTTCCCGTGTGTGTATCTGTCTCCGGGTGTGCGTCTCTTCTCTCTCTCAGGCTTCATGCGTATGTCTCTTTGTCTCTGTGTGTGTCTCCTCTGTGTCTGTATGTGTGTGTGTGTGTGTGTCTCTCTCTCTCTCTCTGTCTCCAGGTGTGTGTGTGTGTGTGTGTGTGTGTGTCTCTAGCTTGGTATTTGTATGTCTCTGTCTCTCTGCCTGTGTCTCTCGGTCTCTGGGTGTCTGTTTTTGTGTGTGTCTGTCTCTCTGTGTGTCTCTGTATGTCTGTCTCTGTGTTTCTTTCTGTATCTCTGTGTGTTGGTCCCTTGTCTCTTGCTGTGTGTCTCTATGTGTCACTGCATATGTACGTCTTTGTCTCTTTCTGTCTCTCTCTCTCTCTCTCTCACACACACACACACACACACACACACACACACACACACTTTCCGTAACAGATTTTGACTTGAAATCAAAGTTGGAATACAGTCTAAATGGTGTGTGCTGGTGCTGTGGATAACAAAAAACTGGAATTACGCTTCAAGAACAAATTCTACAGGAAGTAAATGAGCATCAGTATTTTTTTAAAAAGGAAGAAATAGTAAAAAGAAAACATTTTCCAAACCTAAACTCACTAGACCACAGTGACAACAACCTTCGGTGAGCACACGCCGTGCAGAAGGCTGACTCTTCCATCAAGAAACTTTTAATCTGGTACAAGAAATAAAATTGAAAGAGCTTCCCTTTGTATTTTTTATGTTTTGGTTTGGAAAGAATACACTGGTATATGACCTTATAAAGCCGAATTATTCTTAGCATCCAGATAATTTCTTGTGGTAATAATGGGAAATTAAACTCATAATGTAATATTTATATTGGAAGAACCAGCATTAAATTACTGGGCTGACTGTTTGAGTTGTAAAATGTGAGGGGAAAGGCTTCATTTTCAGTGGATTCACAAACCAACAAGAAAGTGGGCGGGATATGAAAATAATCCTCCCTCTGGCTCTGCAACCGTGTGATGAGGTCATGAGATGGACTCAAATGCTCTCATAAAAATGTACCCAACTCCTTGTGAAAAAAAACAGATTCAGGGTCCTTTGGAGAAACAGGGCTTTGTTAACTGTTTATTCTCTTTGTGATAAAATCGTTTTACAAGAGATCTCTTATTTTCAATTTTTGAGTAATTCCATACTAACACCTCATCCCCAGCTTTCTATCCCAAATGAAATCTGATTTTTCTCCTAACACCCCCATCCCCAACTCCATCCTTAAAATGTGCCTGTCATCACCTGCTCCTTCTGTGCCCCTGACTGTGGCCAGATGCCTCCTGTTCCAAGTCTTGGGACACCTGGTATCCTCTCCTTTCTCACTTGTATCCAAACTCCCATCCCTCCATCTCGCACTACTGCAGTGGCCTCGTAAGAAGGCTTTTCTTATGTCTGGGGTCTCCCTACAAGATTAGTCTGTCTAAAGAGCAATTCTCAAATCATCACTCAAAGTCAGCAGAGCTCCGCACTCCATTCCTGGTGCAAACAATTCTGGGACTTTTGTCCAAGCACTTCCTCAATGGGCCCTTGTTTACATCCATCACCCACTAGTCAGACAATCTCAACCACTGTGTTCCCAAAGGATTACATCCTGGAGAGAGGGGGTGGAATAGGGACACGTTGCACGACCTGATGCTTCCCAGCCTTGAGCAGCTGGGTCTATTTGCCCAAGTCTCCTGCGTAAATTTTTTTCCAGAACATGATCCAGGCAAATTGGGCTGACAAATTATGGTTAAAGGCAGACCTTCTTCTCTCTCTCTGTCTTGGCTCCTAATCTTGCCTCCATTCTGAATTTCAAAATGCTAACATTTCATACCCATTGCTGCTAAGAAATCTTTCCTGACTTCCCCACCACGAGACTTCCTCTTTCTTTAAATCCCAACAGCATGTGATCTATATTTGATAGTGTTAATTATATTAGTCCTGCTTTAATGAATGATAGTGGTACTTGTCCCATTTCCATTTTTAGGCTATAAACCATGTTGTACACCCAAAGTCATAACGTAGGTACACCATGAATGTTTGTAGGCCCAAACCACAGTTGGGATATTCTTAATTGATTTGCTATTCGTTTTCTGATCTACTACTCTCCATCAGATGACAGTGTAACTCAAGTCTTCTGACAGTACCATCAGTAATGACTCAGGCAGCTCTCTGTAGGGCCTCTTGCCCTTATCCTTAGCCTCTTCCCTTCTTTTCAAGGGTCCTTTATCAGGTTTAGCCTTATTAATGAGCTCAGGATGCATGATAATAAGTATCTAGCACTCATTTCCTCTCACCATCTGATCTAAGAATCAGATCTTTGGCTCGAGGAGTTCCACAATGACTGTAAGGATTGAACATTAAAAGCCCACACTTGCTACTCTTCGTCATCCTCCCAAAAAACCACACACACCATCCCCCAGCATGTGTGCTTGGCCACTGGCTGAGTTGTATGTGACCTTTTTCAGGGGTTTGGTGCTAGAAGATGGAAAACTGGAACTGTTCTGGCCAACGTGAAGACCAATAATATGGTATCATTCCAGCAGAAAGCCACAAACAAAGTCCACACTGGAACTAATTGGCACCAACCAGGAAGTGTGATACAATACTCTCCCTTCCACTGAAAACCTTCTGTGGTTTCAGGGTGAGGACGAAGAGAATTTTGAGAAAATAAACATCATATGAAATTTAAACCACACCAGGAACAAAAAAAATAAGGACTGCAAGACCACAGAGTAGTATTTTTATGGGTAACTTTCAATTTTATCAAGACAGTCAGGAAAATAGTACGTGTAGCTATGTTATGGGACTTAAAAGCCAAGTTTTCATTTTGTTTTTACATTAATATTAGGAGTTCCCACATTTCATCTCTGTGTATGTTTACATAAATTACACTGATATCAAATCCAGATTTGTAGCATCTTAGCATAAATACTTGGTTAATTCTCCTTAACACTTTCATAGGTCAGCTTTTGATTTTTTACGTTTCTCTGGGAAATAATACCTGTGCGTACAAGTTTAATTCAATCACATTACTATATTGCTACATTATGTTTTCATCATTTATGCAAGAAAACTTGTTACATCTAATACATAATTTATGTCCCTCTAGAAACAGGTATTTTTCTCCCAATTTACAGAAGCATTAGCTAGGTCTATTAAACACCAAAATACCAAAAGGAAACTTTTCCCTTTATCACATTCTTTTCCAAGTGTTAAAGGGGGCATGGTTTTTTTTATAGCCTAAGTGGCTAAATCATTAAAGTAGTTGAGGGACATCGGGGGAAAAGAAGAGCAGCACCAACTTTCAACTCTAAGAAAGAGGAGGTGGCGAAAAGGTTAATTTTACATGATGCTGCATATTTTAATTTAACTGCTGTTTCATTCATTGTCTAAAAACACTATTTGGAAATATCCTTTTGTCGTATGTACAGAAGGGCTTTGCTATTGTCCCTCAGGAAGGCTGGCAGCTGGCCCTGCACTCTGACCTCCAACCCTGTCTCAGCAAGGGGCTCATTGATATTCCCAGAAGCTCCTCTCAATTGAAGAAGATCATTTAAAAAAGAAAACCCCACCTCAGGGCTGGTGGTCCTCTCACTCCCACCCTCTGCTCCTGCCCCCCCTGAGTGGTGGCATGCAGGTCTAGTCAAGCCCAACAATCCCTGGGCCTTCATAAACTCACTATTTTTCATGTATATTTGATGGGTCCTTTCCCTCTTATTCAAAGCGGCTTTCACAGTCATGTTACTGGGTGAGAGCCTTCTATTCTAGACTTACATTTGATTAATTTGTGGCATTCATGTGTCTAATTCTCTGCACACAAAGGGAATGAACTAGCTTGGACTCTATCGACAAGCCATTTCTGCCAGGAAAGTTCAAACGTAAAGGAAAAGGCGAGGTCAGTGGAGATGGTTTCCAGCTTGCTAAAAGCAGCTTGGAATCAAACACAATAAAATAGTTTAGTTTCAAAAAAAAAAAAAAAAAAAAAGGCAAAACAAAACCTAGCTATCATCTCCAATGCTTTTGTTAAGATACTTTAAAACATGTAAAAAGCAAATACCTAAACGCTGCATTCCTAGTCACACATACGTAGATGTGCACAAGAGGGAGCGCCCGAAACTACCGCAGCTTTCCAGACATCACACACATACCAAAAGAGACTCTTGGCTTCCCTTCAAATTCTATCAGTCAACTTTTATCAACCATAGTAAAAGCAGAAGACAATCAAAACTGGCTGCAATATCGTTTGAGTTTTAAGCTTTGGATCACTTCCAGTTATGTTTACAAAAGTGTGAAAGTATTCAGGAATGGAATAGTGACCAAATTCCTTATTCCTACTATGCAGTAAATACGTCCAAGCGCATCCCTAAATGCAATCCGTTGTAATTTCCTTAATTAATCTTAGCTAATCCTTAAAAAATAATAATAGCAAAAAATTTAGTGTCCACACTAAACTTCCTACGACAGTTTCCTTTTGTAAGTTCTCATTCGAATCTGATTGGTTAATACTGACTTTTTAAAAGTCCACAGAATTTTATTCTATGGCTACTTGAACTTTTACAAAATGTTTAAAAGAACTTACAACAAGATACGGGTTATCTGAAGTAGGCAGGGTGAGAAAGGGTTGTCCTATGTGTATCACAACCTGCCATGTGTCCTTTCATAAAAAGCAGGACGCTGGTCATTCCATGATGTCACTGATATTCCATACAAAGAAGTCCCCACAGACCAAATTCCACTTCCTTTCTTATATTGCCAAAGATGAAATAAATCTTTAAAAATTCAGGGGAGAAAAACAACATGTATCAGGTTTTTTTTTTTTTTTTTTTTTTTTTTTAAAGAATATACAGGGGAGTCTGCAGGGAATAATGAGAGAAAAAAATAAAAACTTAACAACCCTAGCTTCTTCCATTTCTGCCATTTACTTCTAGGACCTTGGGCTTACCCTCTTGCTCTAAGTACACATGCTCAGGCCCTAGGACCTGAACAATCATCTGCCTATTCCGGAAAGGTGAGAGAACACCATGCCAGGTAAATGGAGTTTGTGACCAAGCACCCCACTCCCGTCCCAGGCTGGGATGCCTGAAACCAAGACACCCAAGGCTCCTAAGAAAGGGAAGACACAGGGTAGACATTCCCACAGAGTTCTAGAAGCATTTTCTTTAATCGCACAAGGGAAACAGAACCATTCACCTTAAAATGCCAATAACCAGGCTCCACGAAGAACAGGCAAGGGAAAACCTAGGTTGTGGTCTATGTGCAATTTCTAGGCTACCCTTGGAAATTAAGGCCTGGGCACTCCAAGTATGTGCTCTTAGGCAAGGCAGCGTGTGGTGTAGACTGAAGAGTGTTTTTGTTGTTTCTAACATTTACATTCAAGCTTTAAACAAACATACATATACTCCTTTGCCTATGTACATGCACCTTCCTGTGGGGGAGTGGAAGAAATGCAAGAGACAAAAAGGAAAGCCAAAGATCACAGGGAGAGAACAGCCCATGAGAGAGCCAGGAAAGGCAGGTGGGAGACAGCTGGCTGGGGCAAAGCCTGTGAAGTCCTACAGAGGGGACACTGAGACAGGCAGCAAAGGGGACAGAATGGCAGAATAATGTCCACAAGAGGTACTATACTGACAACAATTAAAGGGTAAAAACTAAGGAAAGAAGGAAACCACGGGGCACCCAACAGCTGCGGTTCTTAACTGCCTCAGCTTAGAGATGCAATCATTCCCCTTCTTCCACTGCCCATCCTCAGACTCAGGTCTTGAATGTGCCCAAGTGCCTCTGAGCAAGGTTGCCCCAGATGGAAAACACATAAATTGCAACACATGAAAGAATCAGAAGTGCCAACATAAATAAGACTGAAGAGTTTGCTACGTTGAGGCTTGTGATGAAATGGACTACTTGAAAAATATTTAAAAACTTGATGATATAAAGTGTATCTTTTCCAAAAACAAAACTTCAGTTCTGTAAGTTCCATAAAATTATCAGAAGCCCTGCATATTTTTATAAATCTATCTCAGCTCCTAGATTCAGCGGATCTGTGATGGCAACTGGTACTGAGAGTCCGTACAAAGTATAACGTCAGGACAGCCAAAATTATGACTTCTCATTAATTTCTCCCATCCTGATTCTTTTCAGCCTGGAGACCAAGTCCTCTCCCTGAGCTCCTAACAAACACATGCACATATACATATGTAGGGTGCATATGTTGTACAGCAGCACAGGTATCTCTACATATGAACATTAACATATTAGCCTATTAACTCCAAGATGGGCATACAGTCAGAACAGAAGCCAACTCTGGTGAACTTAAGCAGAAATGCTATCTCCGATAAGAAAATGGACTCTCTTGGGGTGCCTGGGTGGTTCAGTTAAGTGTCTGACTCTTGATTTCGGCTAAGGTCACGACTTCATGGTTGGTTTGTAAGAATGAGCCCTGTGTCGGGCTCAGCATGGAGCATGGAACCTGCTTGGGATTCTCTCCTGTTCTCTCTGCATCCCTCCCCCGCTGGCATGCTCTCCCTTTCTCAAAATAAACGTTTGTTTTTAAAGGAAAAAAAAAAAAAAAACAACACAGAAAAGTAAACAGACTCTCTCAAAAACTCCACTAGAGGATTGGAAGGAAATGGGCCCAAACCTAAGAAGGCAGCCATGGAAGCTAATAGCTCTGGGTACTCCTGCATACTGTCTGCTGAGCTGTTGGACTCAAGGTCCCACAGCCACACCTACACCCCCATCAGCAAACCCTGAAGGCCAGTGGCAAGGGAAGGAGCTCTCAAATGTCCATGATTCTTTGGTCCCTCTCCCCAGACTTCAAGTCCCAGGCAGAGACATCAGATTGGTGAGTGTAGGCCATGTACCTATGCCATAATTGCTGGAGATCCCAGGGAACAAAGATCTAGCCATTGGGAGTCTGCTATACTGGAGGTGAGCCCTCACTGCATTGAAATGGTCTCCAATGGTGGGTATTCCAGCCCTCTAGGAAGGGCCCTTCAAGATGCTAGGCACCTCCAAACACCTTCCTCCCCTCCCCCCAAAAAAGCACAAAAAACAAAAAGGTGACAGCTTCACTCCCAGAGACTTATACACTATGAAGCAACTAACCACTACTGTTTGAGTAAAAAGGGTGGTATTAAACTTACGAACAGAAACTATTGCTGAGGACCTTTTTAAAAGAATACATTACTAGAGGAAATGGTCTGTTAGAGAAGGACAATGAACTATTAAATCCTCCTCCCTAACCAAGTATATAGTAATTCTCACACTGAATTCAAACATTAAAAGATCTTGGACAGGGAGAAAAATAGGCCAGAGTCACCTGGATTCTTGCCCTAACTCCAGAAAGTTGACGTAACATAATCAAGACCTATTTAAAAGCTAGTTGTATCGGTTTAACACAAACTCTGAGCAGAAAGCTACCTCCTAATGGCTAAAGAAACTGTTTCCACTTTCTAAGAGGCAAGACCCATAAAGGAAGGACCTCTAATTTCTGGTAATTACCCTGGTACCTTAAAGTCGGTAATTACATGGAGAACCATGCCCTGAACTGGCCTTCAGTTTGTTCCAAACCCAGTGCATGTAATTAGCCTTGATTAATATCCCACATTTCACATCAACAGAAACAGTGAATCCAAATGATCCCCATATTCTGCTGCCTCAGGAAACCTCGCTGTTCAAATTCTGTGCCTTTATCAAGGGAACATGCTGAGCAAATGGGATCAAATGATGCCTTGGCACCTACCTTGGTCTAACTATTCAGAGAGAAGCAGCAATGCCTTTCATGTAATCATCTTAATCCCTTGTATCAACTAATTAATACACAGAGAAAGCTTTTACTTGCATGTGAGCAATTATACCAAGTTCCTGGTCGGTGTCCAAATGGATTCACAATATAATTCATGAACAATGAGGCAGTGGGAAAGACAGTTTCCAAAGATGACTTTTAAAATGAAAAAGGAGCTGGGGGGACAGGAATAAAATGACTTTGTTAACAGTAGGGAGAGAGGACAAAAAAAGGTCAGTTTCTCAAAAAAATTCAACTTCAGAACCCTATTTTGCATACGACTTGCTTAAACAGGTGAATTTATGTGAGCAAAGTAAGACCCAATAGAGAGTAAAGAGCTTTGACTCTATGTCCTTACAAAATTGAAATACCATGGAGTTACTTACAAGGGGCTTGAAAACAAAGAAAACTGATGCCATTAAATAACTAGCTTCAACTAAAAATAAGCCAAAATAGACTCACTGCACACAGACTTTTGAAAGGCAACTAAGATTTGAGCTCAATGATTTCAAATTCCTCCCTTGGGGTACCTGTTGCGTGGCCTTTTTTTTTTTTTTTTTTTTTTTTTTAATGCCAAAGACAGTGCATCAGTATTTGCAGCAGCCTGATAACTCATCCAAGAATTGGGAACACGGAGCAGCAGGGGTTGGGGGGCAGTGAGTGAGCGAGTAGGGAAGACTGCTCGGGTGCCTGCACAAAAGGACATCCAAAGCATCGGCACCTGCTGTAGGGTTTCTGCTCTCGTGTCTGCCCCAGCCAGAGTGGGAATCGCTCCAGCGTCGGGGCAGCTTGTAATCCAATGTGGGTCAGAGGGCACAGGAACCTAGTGGCTCAGGCATTCAAGGAAAGGCTCAGTAATGAAGCACCGCATTGTGGTAATGAGCCCCGGGTGTGTGCTGTGAACTTCCCCTGCGCAGATGGCTCGCTGTCTGGGGAAAGCATTATCCAGCACAGCACAGTCAACAAGTACACTGAATCCAAGATTCAAGAAACAAAACACTTCCTCCAATCACCCCCTACCACCAGACCACGCTGAAGCTGCTTAAAAATTGCCAAGGGTCTTCCTTTTTTTTTTTTTTTTTTTTTTTAAGAGTAAGATGCTGATCACATAGGTTTGGGCTCTCTGATTTAAATACTGTGCTGAGCCACCCTGGGAACCAGACAGTATCCTCCCGGCTACAAGGCTAAAGAATGAGCAATCACCAGCCCGTGGAATTTTCATGATCCAGTTTCCCCACCTTCCCGCTGCATACCCACTGGCAGAAACCAAAGGGCTGTCACCCTGATGAGAGAAAACAAAGCTCTGCAACTGTGTTATGAAACAGGTTTCTCCTTTCCCATAGACATTCCTTTATGGCTAGGTCATGTAAAACAGCAAAATGCTCAATGAACACACTTGGTCCTGTTCCCCGCAGGTGACTGTGCCCTTCAACTTGACCTGAGATACAGGGAGAGGGAAAGAAAACCACTCTCCAATTTCTAAGTAAAAGGTGACCAGACAGCAGCTATAGCAAAGCACAGCCTACTGTTAACAACAAAAAGAAATTGAAAGCAGCAATGTGGACAGCACAGTCATACAGGTGTGGGCCAGGACCTGAGAGGGCAAAATAAAATGCTTCTGGGGTCGAATCTGGGGCCAAATTGACTGAAAAGGCCAGACAGGCAGAGAACCTGATTTGAGCGGCTCTGGCACAGACAAACCTGTTCTTATCTGGCAAGGGCACCCCCTGCTGGCAGCTGGGCCGAACTCCGCCTCTTGGTCCAGCTCCAGACAGCCTGCAAATCCCTTTGGAGGAGGCCAGGAAGGGGCAAGGAACTTGGGCAAAGAGAGTCTCTTGTAAGGCACACAATGGGAGCAAAAGGTCCTGTCATAGCACAGTCACTGCCCAAAGCCACAATCTTTGTCCAGTCACGGTTCTGTGCAGTCAGATAGATTCCAAGCAGGCTGAAAAGAATGAATACAAACCTGATTGCTATTTTGCATGTGAGAAGTTGAGAAAGTTAGGGAGGAGGGGGGACACAAAAGGGACCATAAAAAGATTCTTAAGTCACTTGCATATACCCCGCTTTTTCACTGGAGGAAATCCTGCCTACCCTTTTAAAGGCAAGAGTTTATCAGGACATTCTTAATAGTAATTATTTCAATCCTTAGCCTAGGACGCTGTAGCGCTTGATTAAAATGCATTCCAACATTAGGTCAGAACTTACTGCCAACAAAATAGAAGACTAAAATCAGTTTTGCACTCCCATTGTTTCTCTTGTACATGATACTACCATGCACACACACATTTTCATGTCCCTCCCAAGTTTTTACTTCCCTTCCTTTTCATCCAGTTCTTTTCCATTTCTTTTTCTGTTAAGCTCTTACAAAATCACCCTGTTGTTTTATAGTATCAGCTCACTGCCCCCTAAAATGATTGCCCTCAAAAATCATAGCATCCAATGTCTTCAGCAGAAAATCCTATGTAATGCGGGCTTCTGTGTAAGCTCATTCCCACTGTCATCAATTGGAGATGCTTACTTAAGGAACACTGCCAAGACGTTCAGCTAGGCTCCATCAGCTAAGACAACCAAAGAGAAACCTGTTTATAAAGGCCCAGAGGGTCTCTCCCCTACTGGCACAAATGTCATACATGAGTATCTTTAGCTCACGTTATCTGCCCTTAGTCTCAGAGAGTTCACCAGCTCAGGCTGAACTTAGCTTCTCCCTGGGACCTCAATCTCCTGTCTGTTCCCAGCTCTCAACTTCAAACACAGGGGACAGAGAAGGCAAGGCATCTAGGCGTGAGCAGAGAAATATAATGGGCAAAACAAACATGCTTCATCTCCTTTGGGTCATTTGGTTTGGTTTTCATTTTCTGGTTTACATATGAAACCAGGGGGGTAAGAAATGCCAGTGGCACACAGGCCCCAAGGACAAATGCTCTCATTTCAGAATTTAAAAATAATTTCCAAAAGCTAGAAATCTCAGGGCTTGTTCTTTATTTAATCATCCTTGCTGAAATTTTTAGGTTACATTTCTTCATATCACTGACACAACCAAACGGTTGTCCAGGTGAAAACCACCTTTTTTTTTTTTTTTTTTAGCTTGTACCATAGACGTCCATCCCCAGGAATAACATGATTATTTGAGCTTCCATGCTGTGGTTTACACAGTTCAACCTTTACCTATCAAAAGGTCTGACAGTGAGTGTGTGGGTCTATTCTATTCTTATTTATAAGAGGGGAGAACAGAGCAGTTTTAGAATGAACAAAATCAATCCCTACCAGTTTGGGGAATAAGCCTCTGCTTTGAATGAACTGTCAAGACATGTGCCATCTGTTTGGCCCCATGTCCAAGGAGGCTGAAGGTTTCATAATCAAAATGTAAGATTTTTATTCTTTACCACTCAGATAGCAGGAGCCTCATTAGACTTGGTAGGATTTTAGCTATTCTCTTATACCCTAAAGCACAAAAATACACATCTATATTTATACTCTAATGCACATATGTACAAAATCTTTAAGAAAAAAACAGAATCGCAGGATCATGCTTGCTTTATTTCACGTGTGGGGATAAGCATGATAGCTATCAACTGGCCTTCTTAGTGAATTTGAGACCTATTCAAACTTTTCCCAATACGGTCTGGTACAAAAAAGTTGCTTGGAAGAATTCTGTGGATTTTTATCATGGCATCAAACATCACTAAATGATAAGTGACATGTAAGTATGAGGGAAAGTGCCTTATGAATCTAAACTTCTGTTTTTGGATACTGTCCTTTTCTCATATTGTAACAATACTAAGACCCCTCCCTTGCCAAAAAAAAAAAAAAAAATCAACAAATAACCTCTGACTGATACCAAACCCCTTTAGATTAAGCTCAATATGCCATTAATATGAAAAGAATTTGACAGTTTACATAAGGGATGTGACCTAGTGCCAACAACCTCTGGCTTCTCCATTCTCCAGATGGTAGCAGATTAGTAGGCAGCCTTTATTCTCCTAAGAAGATTTTTTTCCCCCCATGGAAAAACTATAAAGGCCAATTCTGTTCCAAACTTCAAGTCTCCTTCACAAATGTCTACTCAATTCTGGGCCTTAACTAATGCCTATTAAAAGAAGCCCTTGGGCTTGAAGCTGTGGAAGGGGGGAAAAAGACTAAGGCAAACTTAACTCTAATGCCTGCCTTTAAAAGATCTATTGACAGAAGCAGTGGGGAGAGTTTGAACTAATGTTAACTTAAAGAAAAAGGCTGGTGAGATTCAATTGTGGATGTGAATGCTTGCTTGAGTTTGATCTTGACGGGGCTTAAGATAAGGGAGATAAAAACCTAAGCCTACTTACATATTAAAAAATGCAGTTGTGCTAAATTCACTACATACCACTGTTCTCAATTTGATTTATGCCCATCATCACCAAAGACGTTGAAGGACATCCCTGTCTAATATGGTAAAAAGCCACAGCAGAGGGCACTTGCTCCGCTTTGCTATGCTAACATGAAAAATCATTTCCTACAATGCATGATGTTCTTTGCCATTAATTCTTCAAATGCAACAAAGAATAAAAACAGAATTTTTCTTTGGTCCCTTTCTGGAGGTATAAATATAACAGTTAATCAAAAAGATCCGAGGGGTGAAAACCAGCTCTTAAGCTCTAAGAAATTCTTCCCCCAACAGATAGGAAGTCATCTTGAATAACCAGAAAAAAAATCTTATTTTATAAACAGACTGACCCCAGTAAAAATTTTAAGAACATTCAGCTGCATTTAAAGTCCAGAAAGCTAACTAGATACCTCCTCAAAATGTCTGGCTTGTTCTGAGGTTGCCAGGACACATACTATATTTTCCAAAGAAAAAAAAACTGTTTTCTAGGAATCTTTCAAACATGTGTAAACTTCTTTTAACCCTCTACTTCATAAAGTTGTTGAGACACTTGTTATGTAGAGTTTATTATTTCTATTAATATTTTCACAAGTTGGTGACATTGTGGTAAATTTTACCTAGATTTTTTTCCTCCCATGTAAGTTAGTCATGATCTGTGAGATCCTAAAAACTAGAAAATACTCCTTTTTAAACCTACTATGCACAATGAAAACAAGTAGCTTACAGCACATGGTCCCTAGCATCAAGGACTTTACAACCCACTAGGAAAACTGGACCCGAGAAATGACAAGTGTTAGTAAAAATGCAATGTGTCAGGGAAGAGGACATCAAAAAGAAAAAAGACACACGTCTAGGATCCCCACTATTTAGCATGACCTACTTCCACCAGTTTCCAAAATCATTTAGTTAAGAGAACATCAGCATTTGCCGATAGCAAATATACTTAGCGGTCCCCAGAAATAAAAGTTTTCATGGAAATCTCAAAGGCAATAAAAAGAAGAGATTTATTTAATTTCTTTTCTGTGAACTGCCTCATTTCCTTAAGGAAGAAATGCCAGGCAAACAGTAATTTAAATGATCATGTTAAACACTCACCCAAGAATACCTGTCCAAAATGACGACAGCCCAGAACTCATCTAAAACAAATGTTTGGTTCTCCAAAGGCACTGCATGGTACAAAATGGGTTCTTTTCAAATAATGTTTTCTAGTTTCCTGTTCCTACCACAGCATTCTAACAGAATGTCCATTTCTATGGTCAGTATCCTATTTTTTTTTTTTTTAACTGAGAAAAGTTACATCCAGTAAAGGAACTATCCCTCAATCCAATAAGTGGGACCATCCTGGCAATCAGATAATATGTTTAGGAAACGGCTTAAGGAAATGAGCTAATAACTTGACTGAACACAAGCAGATTATCTCTGATTGCTACAAAGAATGCTATTAGGGGGCACGATGTTTTCAAGTGATCATTTTTCCAGCCTGTTACAGAAAGGTTAATCTGCAGCCTTATTCATAAAATCAATTTTGAATCATGCCAAATACAAAAGAATTACATTAAAAATACATCATCAGGAACTATGCTGACATTTCTTTCAATTGTCTGCAGAAAGACTAATTCAGATATTTTCCTGACCCTAAGCTTACCCATGAAAATAAAGTCTGTATATATGACTTTATCAATGAACAATCTGTTTACCTATCAAGTTGGAGTAGACTTGAGCGATGGGAAAATACAACGGTTGTTTATAAAGGCTCTTATAAGGCTGTTAATCTCAAAATTCTTTAGTTTGTGAAGATGAGGGAACATGAACAGAGAAACTTGCCTTGGTGTTATTTAATTCAAACACTAAGCCTCCTTCCTTTAGAATCTCAGGAGAACTGCTTAGACTATACAGTACTTAAGTGAGATGAAACCTTTCCTCTAATCCACCAAGTGATAGTCAAGTCACCGAGCACATAAACTTCCCTCACTCCATAGATCAGCATTCCAGGGTTATCTCTGGTCCAAAACACAGAACCCTGTTTCAACCTGCCCATCTAGCTAAGCTTGAGTCAGAGCATTTAGGCTAATAGTAAGTCTATAGATTTCACTCTTGGTTCAAAAAGACCCAGTGGTGAGTTGCACCAGTTTTTCACCCTTGGCTGGCAGCAGATCAGATTGTGAAATGTAAATCAAAATACCTTTCACCTGCAAAATGACCAACATAAATGCCAATACAGATTTCCTCAGGCCCCGGGGAGGTTTGTAGAGGCGCTCCAGCCACCTGGTCACTCCAAAACAAGTCGATTGTGAATGTAAAACTCAAACCTTGCTTGAGAAAGGAGCCTGGGAAAAGGGGAAATCTGCCATTCCCAGATGAAGTCAGTTTCTCAGCTGGGCTGTTTTGTCTATGAACAACATTTCATAGTTCCTACGAAATCTAAATATCAGATACTACTGCAGGCCAAAAAAAGACGAGCTACGTTCCCTTTTCAGACAGAGAAAACCCTGTGAAGTTTTAACAGTAAGGGATGGATCCTAACGGAACACAGAAACCGGGAAATTTTAGGATGCCCCACTCCAGCTGGATTACATCCAATACCCACTTATCTGAGATAGAATTAGACCAAATGTCAAGAGTAAAGAATGGATAGGCTTACCCCTTCGTGTATCGGGAAGAGCTGGTCTTAGTGTTCTGCTGACATTTTAAGTATAAAAGGGTCTTATTGTAAACTCTGGACCCCCAGAAGGGCTGTTTCTAGAGAACTCTGAAAGGAGAGATTAGTTGGGGGAGCCTCAGCATCGGATTCCACCCTTCAATCACGTTAGACACAGAGCTTTAGCCACTTTTTCGCTTAAAGTCATGCATGTGGTCAAAAGTTTAATTATATCACCGGCTGCATCAGCAAGCATATTGTCTGCCATCCACAGGAGGGATAAAACCTTTTTGGAGCACTGGGGTTCAGACATCACTGTGGAAGCCTTCCCAAAATGTTGGGTTATGCCTGACAGTTGGTATTTTTTCCCTTAACTGATCAAAGAACACAGCCTGGATCCTGGTAAGATTATAAAAGGTTTCCCTCAAATTCTGAACTTTGGAAACAGAGTAGGGACCTTACCCAAATAGCTGATTTTTTTTTTTAATGGATTGAGTCTAAACACAGTCAAATTGGCACCTTTGACACAACTGACTGGTTCTTTGCTAACCACTCATTCCTTCATTCAGTCGACAAGAATTTATTAAATCCCTGGGTGTTGAGAAGATGCAAAAGAAGGCCTCTCCTAGAGAAGTTTGTAAGCTAAGCCAGCCAAACACCAAGGCATTAAACTAGTTATGAGTCAAACTGGTTGTACATGTGGACTGGGCCCAAATCCATGAAGTCTGAAGTAACCCTGAGTTTCATTCTGAATGTTGAGAAATGCTGATTGTAATCAGTTTTGGGTTGTGGATTTGAGGGGTACCAGGCAAAAAGATGCTGCCCTGGAATCAGCTTCCAGCCCAGAGAGGACTCAGAGGGGTCCATGTGAGGCCAAAACCAGCTGCCAGTTCTAATCAGTAGAGAGAGAGAAAAAAAAAAGGTAGAAACTACTCCAGACTTTTCTATAAATAGCTTTCGGTATTAATACAAGTGGTCTGAAAGTTCTAAGATATGTCAAATACCAGAAAAAAAAAAAAACGATAAATGGTGTAAGCCAGACTAATCAGTTAAGAGCCATCCTTATAAGCATCCATTGTTATGAACATCTGTCCAGCTAATACCAATGACGACAGATTTTCCTTCCCTGCATATACACCCTCACCCATACACACTTGCTGAGGAGAATTCACATTTCAGTGAAAGGACATAATGGCAACACGATCCACCAAAGACAAAGCCATTGCTCTGAGGCTGACAGTGAGCCTGTGATGCTATCCGCCGACTTATAATGGGGCACAGTAGGCCCAGTGCCTAGGGCCCACGCAGTGTTTTCATTTCGTTTAAAATAAAAGCAAAACTAAAATCCAGCTTTGATTATACTCCTCTTTAGGAGTACAGTCATAAGACAGAACTTTTAATATATTTTTTTTTTTTATGAAGGAACAGGCCCATGAAGACAAAAGTGCTTGGGGCTACATAAATCATACTGTGGCTCTGATCAGAAATGCCACTTTCTGTGTGCCTCTTGGATGCCATGAACTCTACATAACCTCTCTACCCAACAATTCTAGAAGTATTAACATTGTCACTATTTTATATATGTGGATGTTACAGTGCAAAATGCTTAAGTAATCTTGATACACAAGAAAGAACATGCATTTTAGAGACAAACACAGCTGGATTGGAATTGTGACTCCTCCATTAAGCAACTATAGATACTGAGCAAGGTACAACCTTCCGCGGCTAAGAGAATTGGATAAAATGTATGCAAAGAGCCTGACACAGAATAAGTAATAAATAGTGGCCATTACCATAATCATTATTATTGCCCAAGGTTAAATAGCTAGCGGCTGAACCAGCATTCTACTTCAGGTCTGCTGTGGAATTCTTTTTTTTTTTTCTCCCCATGCTACTGTGTTCTCTTCAGACCCATACAACAAACAAGAAGCCCCAAGCATCCTATACTATATGTGACTTGGCCTTAAAATAAATAAATAAATAAATAAATAAATAAATAAATAAATAAATAAATAAAATAAATGAAATCCTTAAATAAAATCGTTCTATGCAGAATAGAAAAAAAATGTAAAAGCCACACAAAATACTGCCACTCTTTTTTTCTTCCTCCTCTTAGCAGACATTAGCAATAGGACTTGGTAATTCCAGTTCCAAAAAAAAAAAAAAAAAAAAAGCATCATGAATTAACTGTTCAGTTAAAATGCTTTCATCCACCAAAGAGGCTGCGCCCTTGATTCACTTCTAGCAGAACTTCCACATACTCCAGATTTCACAGCGTGAGCTGTGCTTCTGACCTTTGTGTCATTCAGCAATTTCACTTATTAGTCAATCCAACTCTCCGCAGTTGTTTACAGTGTTTCAACTACAGAAGAGGTAGCATGTTTAATCAACCACAACTCAGAATATTTTTAATAAAAGTCTTTATCCATAAATCTCCTAACAGTTTGCCGTTGTCTATAGCAGTGCCTGGACCCTCAAGACTGATTTTCTATGCCTTTGATGAGGACTTCAACAATAATTCAAGCCCTCAGAAAGGTATATTAGAGGACTAGCATAATCACACTTCTGAAGGTACTTGACAAGTCTATATAGCTACACAGAAATTACAATTTAAAGAGCTCCTTTCAGTTACCAACTGCCACTGCAATTGAAGATACTTAATTCTACAAGTTAAATCTCTGACAAGACCACACAAACACAGGGAGGAGTGTTCCATTTAGAGAGCAGTGATTTAGTAAACCAACTTCTATCTTTGAATTTAAAAATTAAAGACATTTGCATAAGAACAGGGTCTATACATTAACTCATTTTGTCCTGCTGTTTATTTATCCTTGCCCACATCGTCTTTTTATGATTATCTGAAATGATGAAAAACTGGGGTGAGCAACCACAGGCACAAAGGTGGACAGAACCCATAACGCACACCCCTTCCTGGAAAAAGAGGGAGGGAGCGAGGGAGCGAGGGAGCGAGGGAGCGAGGGAGCGAGGGAGCGAGGGAGCGAGGGAGCGAGGGAGCGAGGGAGCGAGGGAGCGAGGGAGCGAGGGAGCGAGGGAGCGAGGGAGCGAGGGAGCGAGGGAGCGAGGGAGCGAGGGAGCGAGGGAGCGAGGGAGGGAGGGAGGGAGCGAGGGAGCGAGGGAGCGAGGGAGCGAGGGAGCGAGGGAGCGAGGGAGCGAGGGAGCGAGGGAGCGAGGGAGCGAGGGAGGGAGGGAGCGAGGGAGCGAGGGAGGGAGGGAGGGAGAGAGGGAGGGAGGGAGAGAGGGAGGGAGGGAGAGAGGGAGAGAGGGAGCGGGAGAGAAAGAAGCACACACACACTTATGTTGTGCTATTCCATTAGCTGTGTACGCCCAAAAGTTTGGCTGTTCTGGTCTATTTGTTACCTTCCAAATAGTACAAATCTCTGACCTTAAGATCAGTGTATTGAAAAAAAAAAAAAAAAAGCCTAGGGAATTTCCTAATCTCCGCACTGTGCCAGTATATTAATAATTTTTACTGTAAATTTGTGCTCTAGGGTATAACTGGAAAATGACTTCAAACAAGACATTTTTAAGATGTGTGTTTGTGTACAAAATAGATCTTAGTACAGTTATAGCAAAATCCAGCTAAAATTGAGCAATTCAGGCTGTGAGCAATAGAGCCAGCCAGCCCATGTAACTCGGGCCCAGCTCCTTCCTCCCAGCATGCTCATCTGCCAGAATTCCATTAATGGCTTCCAGGACACCACATTTTTTCACCTTGGAAGAAATGAATACGGGGTAAACTGTTTCATAGGCAGTACTGAAAGAGGCTTTAGAAATAACTTAGTCTACCTCCTTCCCCACCTGCTAAAGTTTCATTCCCCTGTGATATGATCCTGAGAGATTATTCATTATCCTGGTCCTTTACCCCTGAGACATATGAAGAAATAACAGAGCAACTGTGCCTTTAGGGATGGTAACAGCCAAAAACAGTAAAAAATTCCACTAGTCAAGAGCACCTTGAATATCTGATTAAACTGCAGGACAGAATTATACTTCAGTTCCAATGCAAACTGTTTAAAATCAGTTCCAAAGTCATCTATGCTGGTGGCCCACTGCTGCTGGAGCCTCCACTGCCAGGTCCAAGGATGGGATTGAATTTCCCCAGACAGTTCTCTACTGCAGACAGTAACAGTTGCCACATTCAAGTTTCATATGTTATAGCACCCTGTGATTTAGACTCAAGTTCCACTTGTACAGCTGCCTGCCTTCGTGTGTAAATAGGAACAGAGAGTAGAGTCCAGGTCCCTAGCGCAGGCAAAACAGATCCTTTTCTATCTTAAGAGACAAACTTGCTGTCCCAGTGCCTCAGGAGAACCAGAACTCTTGTATCATTTTAGCAGCCAAAACATCTTTGCTCGATACTCAGAAAAGGATGTAAGTGGCATGTTGTGGATTCTCCTTAGATCATTTATGTCAGCCAAGGTCAATGCAAACAAGTTAAAAAAAAATTCAGAGATGAAAGCACCTCGAATTTCGTCTCTTCCAAGAAAGGGAGAAAAAAGAATCACTTTTTACATGTACCTTGACAACCCCGGTGGCCCAAAAGTCTCACTTTAGGTACCGGAGTATAAATTAATCATTTATAAGTGGAAGATGGGTATGAAAAAGACAAACTGAAGACTTTTTCAAACACAGATTGGTCATAGCTCTCACAGAGTCATACAGTATTACTTCCAAGTCCATTTTCACCATTTAATTAGTATAGGGTTTTGTGCTTGTGACATGCTAGAGCATCCCACCTAGTCCCCAGTCTGGCATACAGCAGGTACTCAATACATTTTGGTGGATTGAACAGGTATTTGAACAGGTATTTGAAAACTACTTGTATTTATGAATACTTCAACTTACCTGCACAAGAATTTAAGCTCATTTGGGACTGGGATGATGTTTTGTTCACTGAAGCATATGTAAAACTGAATGTTACAAATAGCATTTAACTTAATAAATGTTTAGAGCGCAGAATATACGCTTCCTGAAGACTTTAAGACTTGTACATTACATACCCTTAGTTAAGAAAGGTAAGCCAGAAATGTTTTGATGTTGCTCAACCGAAGCAATCAGAAGTAATTATCCAAGGAATTCTGCTATAAGCTCTAGAGTATAATATTTAGGAATATACCTAAGCAACTCCTCCCCCACCCCCTCCCCCGCTCTTTCTGTTCCTCTCCTCTTCTACTCTCTGCCTGGATCAATGTCAATAAATTCCACATTCCATCTCCAACAACAGATGAATAGAAGATTAGCTTTTCAAGGAAACAGCTGTAAATAACTATAATCTAGTTAGTAGGATTCCTTGTGGCTCAAAGGTTAAAACAACAGGAGTCCTAAGTTTCCCTGATGAAAAATTTTAATTCCCTCCTATAGGAAAACAACGGGACATTTTCTAAAGTTTAAAAACAAGGTCATGTATATAACATTTATATAGATCAACTAGTAATAAAGAACCAGGATTAAGAATTTTAATCCTGTAAAATTCAGGTAAGCAAAGATCCAAGAGTCTCATAACTGTTTTCTGAGAAAAAGTAAGAAGCTAGTTTAAGGTAAATTGGCACTCCTTGTCCTAAGAGTGACCCTCACCCCCAAAACATAACAGCCTAAGAGAATGTACAAAATTTGGCTAAGTTTAAAACAACTCAAAATGAAGTAGAAATAAATTTGGTCAAAAATTCTGATTCATATTAAGAACCTAAAAAAGGAAAAAATGAAAATATCAGGTTTTAATGGAACACTAATTTGGATATAAAAATATTAATTGTGCACAGCCTTGTACCAGGCATTGGCAAGGCAATGGGAATATGAGGGGTATAATTTCCTTTTTAATGTGAACTTGCTTCTTCAGATGTCTTTCCAATGAATGAGAGCTTTGACGGAAATGATTGTTGCTTGTTAAGAACAGGAAGGGCACTCTGTAGGACTGAATCTGCCTCTTCAGAGCACCTGCTCCCTGAAGGCCAGCATGGGTCACAGTATGGCTGGAGAGCAAAGGCAAAATGGACACAAGGGAGAAAAAGCATCAGTAAGTGGGACATCAGCACTGCCATGGGAAATCAGCTTGTACCTTATTAGGCAGACACAAAAACTGCTTATTGCCAACAAGTACTTTATTTGGGAGAAGACAGATCTTATGTAATTAAAATAGAGGATGGCTTTTGTTTGATGATTCAATAAGGTACAGATAAATTGAGTATTTTCATTCTTTTAACCACCAACTCTGGAAGATACAGCTAACCAGATGTGATAGATGCAGGTCAAACACAGACAGATCTGGTGGCCACTAAGCTGCACACCTCAGAGGAGAGATGCAGGTCCTTCTCTGGTCACAGTTCCACAGGAGGACCCATCATGGATCCAAGCAGCCTCAATGTCCATGAGGAGTTACACAGCTCTAGGGAAGGAACACATGCAAACACTCCCAAAGGTTCCAATTAGCTCCATGGGAATACTGTGGAGTTCCAGGCTGCTCTGGGAATACCAGGACTTTCCCCACAGAACCAATCAGAATCCCCTTAGGCAGTCTACCAAACAGAACTCTGTCCTTAAGAGACCAACGAATTGGGCAGTAAGCCAAGAGCACTGCTTGAGTTGTTTTCTGAAGCAATCTCAACCTCTCAAGGTGACTGGAATCCAGTAGTCACCATATTCACCTATACCAATGATCTCTAACCCCAAGCAGTCAGGGTCACTGAAAATGAGCCTTTTTGATGACCTCATAGTAGAACTCCCTACCTACAATTCAGTCCTTTTGGGAAAAAAAGGAACCCAAGGCACAGTCCAGGTGGCTGGCTGTATTTTCCCTGAAATTTATATAGTCCCTGAATTATTTACCTTTAAATGCAATACCTGAACATTTTTACTTCAAATATAACTTAAGTCTTTCCTCACCTTCTAAACATTGCCAGTCTCTCCTCAAGTAGTATGAAACTCAACCATTAAGAAATTTAATGGGACAGTGAACATCTCTGTTTGGTTTTCCTTCCCAACAGACAGCATTTGCTAGTACTTATTGATAGCAAGTTACTCATCAGCAATTTTCATAGTTGCTCTTGCTTGCTAACTACTGGACCTTAGATGAGTTTCCTACTCTCTGGTAGGTACTCAATATTTGCAGAATGGATGAATGAACCAAGCCACTATTAGAATACTACAAGGCCGTATATCAAGAATCTAAGAAGGAACCTGACACAATGGAGGCACTCAATTATTGTGAGGCAGAGCAGAAGTGGTCATAATGGTGAGAAGGTGGCCAAAACAGTCATGATAGTAACACGTCTTTTAGTTTTTCTACTGTAGGAAAGAAGATCAGATAAAGAATTCCCTGGTCAGGCGGAAGTCATCCTCCAATGAACGTGGGAAAAAACAGGATAGGATTTGAAGAACAGTTTCACACAATATCCATGGCAATAGGTGGTGGGTACAATTTCCTGCTTCTCACCTATACTACAAACTACCCAATGAAAATTCTAAGTTAACTTGTATAAAATATGAAAGTCAAGGGCCCTTTCACAGTTGCACCCAAGCAACTGGCTCATTCCTGTTGTATCAGACAGAGGGCAAAAAGGATTTACCTCATACCCTCCAATTATTCCCATTTCTAACAGCACCAACAGCCAGTTCGAGTAGGAAAGAAGTTTGGGATCTGGAAATATAAAGTCTTCCAAACTAAAGAATGGTAATTCAGTCACCAAGTTAGGATACTGATAGATTCTAAATAATGTCAGACCATACGTAAAAATAGAAATATCTATCAATAGCATCTTTTTTCGTACCTGAAAATTGCAAATACAACGAACAGTTTCATATGAAATTGGGGTCAAACAATGACACGAGACCTGATATCACATCCAGTACCCAAGATAGGTGAACGAACTACAAAGCAGGGGAGAGGGGGCAGATTTTATGGAGCTAGTGAATCCTTTAAAATCAAATCAATCCCCAAATATGGAAAGGATAATTCTCTTCTCCATGAGAGAGGTTGAGACAGTGGCCATGGCACCAACTAGCCCTAAATATCTCACAACTGTGACGAGAAGTTAAGTCGCCTAAGAACATCTGGATGGCAATAAATCAGTGAAAGATATTCTATGGCATAAAATGAAATTACATTTTGGGAGCAGATCAGTTCTCTGGTATGTTTAACGCTTTGGGTAGCATGGTAAGTAAAACTGCTGAAATGAAGACTCCCATGTAAAGCAGATCACTCAAAGAGAAAAATCAGACTGACATCAAAATCCCCATCAAACTAATGCTGGAGTGGGTACAGTTTTTTAAATGTGACTTCCCATGCCATTGGACTGAACAAATATTGTGTTTACAGTGTTTCCTTTTGTTTCTGAATTTTTTGCTTGACTCATGGAATTGCTCAAATTCAGGTATTTTTGTTTTATTCAATCATGCTTAATTAAGAATAGAGCCTGCCTAAATAAAACTCACTACATAAAGATCTGCAATTATGGAAATAATTGCTCACAGTAATGGTTTTTAAAGGCATCTCATACCTAGAAATCAGCAAAAAAAAGCTAGCCTTTCCTATAAAGACCTAAACAAAAGATTGTAAACAAATACACCTCTAGCCCTAATTAAGGCTATTGAGTAAAATGAAACAGCAGACCTCATAAATCTGTCTTATAAAGAAGAGCTAAAAACAGGACATTGAAGAAGGGCTTAGAACCATGAATAGAATGTAAAAATGTGGAACACACTGCTCTACCCATGCACCTAGCCCACGAGAATGTACCTAGTGCTACTGTATTCCAGGCATCCCTAGGGCATTGATGACTGTTTTTTTTTTATTTTTTTTTAATGTTTATTTATTTTTGAGACAGAGAGAGACAGAGCATGAACGGGGGAGGGGCAGAGAGAGAGGGAGACACAGAATCGGAAGCAGGCTCCAGGCTCTGAGCCATCAGCCCAGAGCCCAATGCGGGGCTGGAACTCGCGGACCGCGAGATCGTGACCTGAGCTGAAGTCGGATGCTTAACCAACTGAGCCACCCAGGCGCCCCATCATTGATGACTATTTTTACCATCCCGCCCCCTCCCAAATAATTATTATCCATTAATGTATACATATTAAATTCAGGGAGTGGTCTGAATGTGTTTTTCAGTTTTATGATACAATTCAATGGGAAAATAGCCTCAATGGTTTTATATTCATAGAAATGCACCTATCTTAAACAAACACACCTATGCTTTAAAGTGAAGCCTCTCAGTTCAGAAAGGGAGCCAAGAACACTTCTTTAAAAATTAGGTATTTTAAGCGAAGAATTTATATTCAAAATTAGAAACAATTTTGTCTTTAGAAGTTTTAGCTTTTAAGCATATCAGTACATTACCTAAGAACACTGCAGCGTCTCTATTTCTGGAAAAATAATTTTAAGAGTTAACCACTGCCTTTCAGAGATGACTAGGTGTAACCTTACATGGACACAGAAGCATCCACCAGATTATTTCTTACCAAACATTTTCAGAGCTGTAGGTCAATGTGGATGAAATGGATATATCACATCTCTTAGAGATCACATTTATTTTCACCCGTGTCTTACCAAAATATAGAAGGCAAGGGAAAATTAGGGAACACAGGCTAATTTTCTAAGTAAAATCATAAGAGCATTCAATAGCCACGTAAATGATTGACATATATGAAACAGACAAATACTGGGTAACATGCTTAACCAAACCAGGCACTTGTCGTTCTCTGCTTGTCCTCATCTCCTTTTTTTGATGGAAAATTAGGCAAGTAGTCAAAGTAGAAGCCTCTTGGCCTCCAAAGAAACCTGAAAGTTATTTCAGGACTCTCAGAAGACTTCTTGACCTACTTGTGTGCTGGGGGGAAAAACGGGAGGGAGGAAGATAGCAGAAATAATATGCAAGGTTTTCAGAGGCATGAAAATCAAGAATTTACACTTCCAGCTGTCTATTTAACAGCGTTTATGCTCTATACCATCAAGACAATGTCATCCCTTTTCTCCTTGCCTTTGCAACCTACCATTTTAAGGTATGATGACTGTTTCTCTCTTCCAGGGCCACCAAGCTGTAACAAGCAGAAAAACAATCTTGGCAGCAGGAGATGCTAAGAGAAGTCAGTAAACTAATGACTACGGGACCTATGGTGCCAGGCATCAGGCTGCGAACCAACACGCACAGCACAAAGTCATCAAAACTGGACAGACAGGGCTACGGAGCATGTGCAAGGATGAAACTCTGCACTCGCAGTGACCTTTTTTCATGGCTCGTGGCTCATGTGGTAGCTCATTTAAAAATCTGGGTTGGCAAGAAATTAGTCAGACAAACACTGTCTGGGAAGAGTGTTCAAGTTCGACTTGCTGCCTATGTGGTCACAATTAGCCTTGAAGACAACCAGATTTTATTTTCATTAAAAACAAACCAACGAGGCAGCCACTAGGCCCTTTGGCATGCTGCTCCACCGTTACAACACCGAGCTGGGGGGCCCATTCTGGCCACCTCAACTGTATCCTCATGTCCCAGACAAGAGTCTTCTCGTGATTTTTCTTTTCTTCAAGTGATGTTTGTCACCTATTTATCCTGGGCTCTCTGCACTGACACTAATCTGCCTTGAAATTGGCTGATTCCGCTCAAGCCATGTTTACAGGGGAGCGAGTTACATCAGGCCATCCTTGTTCATAGCCCAGTTTATGCTCTAAAGCAGAGAGATTATTAAGAACTATAGATTGCATGCATACACTTGAAAATGACTCAATTTGGGGAAGATAACTGTATCAGATCTGCATTGCTTGGGTTGTTGAAAGAGGCCAGGTAGCACTACAATCTTGAATGGAAATTGTTCCCTAAATATATTATCCTCCCTAAGACACATTTAACAACTGTTAGTGCCCAGGAGACAAAGGCTAAAGGGAAAAAAAAATACATGTATTAGAACATGGAGATGCAAAGACAGGGAAAGCCTCATTTAAATTATCAAGCTGAGCATTAACCACAAGGAGAGAAAAACAAATGTTCTATGTTTTGCACAAACATCAATTACGTCTAGTAATTTAGCTGATTCCTCTCACTGAACAGGTGCTCTGGCTGCAGTGCAAAGTGAAAAGCATGCACACCACTCTGGCTTCTATGAAAGGTACCAAGGGTCCTCAACTTGCTCTAAAAAAGATTTCCAACAGTCCCTGGCACTGACATTGACTGTTTTTCCAAAGCTCCTACCAAGTATGTGGCACTGGGAGAGTGAAACCTAGCCTCGAGACAGCCTGCAGACTTGCCGTTTCAATAGGCTGCAAATGCGGGGCAAAGAGAATGCACTCAGAGAAGAGCTCTGCAGATGGTCATGAATTTAGGCACATTAACCCAAATGAATTATGTTTGACAAGGAGGGGCAGGACGAATGAATTAAGTCTACAGATAGTCACAAACTCTAAATATAATCAACAGATTTCACTTTCTCACAGACTATGCCCAAAGCTGCTTAAACAACAAAAAGCAGTCATCTGAGTTGAATCCCCAGATCCTCTTCACAATTCAGATTGTGAAAAGCAAAGCGACTGAAAGACCTAGAACTAGTAGGAGGAAAAAGATATAATTAAGTCCCCCCCAATATCCAAGCAAGTCAGGCAGCCTCCCCAAGATGAAAAATTATAAACCTAGACACACACCAGTAAAGTGAGTAAATATTCTTCCCCATAGTACGTATTTTTAAGTGGTGAAATCAAGTTGAACTATGTGGAATTTCTTCTGCAAAGAGGTACAAAACTAGTAAGTGGAACATCTTCCAAATGGGACCTGAAATAAAAAGGAGGCCATTTGCCTGTATCTTGGTTATTTTATCATTATCTTAAAAAAAAAAAAAAAAAGAAAAAGAAAAAGAAAAAAAGAAAAAAAGGTCCAGGGGTACCTGGGTGGCTCGGTGCGTTAAGCATCCAACTTCAGCTCAGGTCATGATCTCACGGTTCATAAGTTCGAGCCCCACATTGGTTTCACTGTTGTCAGCACAGAGCCTGCTCCAGATCCTCTGTCCCTCTTTCTTTCTGCCCCTACCCCACTCATCCTCTATCAAAAATGAGCACTTAAAAAAAAAAAAAAAAAAAAAATCAAGCCCAGAAGAGATCACCCTTTAACACTCTTTGTTTATGGTCTACCTATGTTTTTGATGTCGATCCCAAAGGAAGAGAGGGGTTTCTTCTCTGAAAGAATTGTCTTAGGTACTAAGGCATCTGTTGGCTTGCACTTGACCCCTTGCTAAGTGACTTGGGTTGTTCTCTCTCAGATTCCTAAATCCTAATTTACTTCCTGATTCCTAAATTTCTCCCTCCATAAACCCTGCCCAGAAAAGAATTTCTTCAATGCTCCTGCCTTCTCTTGATAATGAATTGCCTTATTTCCTTCTCTTACACAAATATATGGCCGGCCAGTATTTATATAAAATCTGGGAATATAGCCATTCATTCTTCATGGCCTGGCTCCTTCAAGTTCACAGCTTTGCACACGCCAGTTTACACATATCAGCGTGATAGTCTGCTCCAACAGGAGGGATCCCCAGACATGCCTTAATAATGTCGGTATCTCCTTAGAGACAGAGATATTGGAGAGACAAATCAGGTTTCCAGATCTTGGTTTCCTCACCTGCACAACAAAAATGGCTTCTACAAAAACAATTAAGAGGGTAAGTGCAAATGACTAAGCAAGTCTATAAAAGGCTTTCATAAAAATGCTAAAAGCAACAGGCATAACTCCTCTTCTTTCCTGCAGTGGTAGCTCCTTCCTAGAGCTCCAAACGCTACCCTCCAAACCACAACCTTAGGAGAATGACATTCTTGAAATGCTTCCAAAGACGTTCATCCCGAGGGAGGAGGATTTATAGTTGTGTGTCAAATGTCAGTGATCTGAGAGCTCTAGTCACCGGCATGATGTTATCCTACAAGTGGCGTGGACACATAAGGCAACAATCTCCCATGTTCCAGGGCCATAAGGCTGGACCAGGCTCACTGCAACCACAACTGCTTTCAGAGAGTGTTTTGAGAAATAATGGGACCAGAACTCGTTTAGTCATTGAGATAGTTTATGTGCCCATATTGATGAGCATTTTCCACACCAATAATCACAGACACTTGTAACCAGTTTGGTTCTTAATCCAAAAATTTTAACAGTTGTGTGGGTGGGTCAAGAGGGGAGTGTCTGTGTGGAGTGAATCTATCACTGTGCATATTTTATTACCATCTGTTGTTTCAATGATTTTTAATTACTTGACATGTAATTCTCAGTGCTGAAATTATATTTAAAAGCAAGCTACTCTGTTCAAATAGTTTCCATGTGTTTGAGGGAGAATGGGGAACAGGGACAGAACTACAAAGATCAAAGGTCACAAAAAGTCCTCAGCCTATACACATGCTTTACTTGGCTGGTGCAGGTTTTTTTGTTTGTTTGTTTGTTTTTTCATTTGAGTCAAGACTTAAAAGTCAGTATTGAATTAACCTAAAAATCTAGATTACTAGTTTCTCATAGAAGTATGGTAACATCTGGCAATACTAATTAATATTCATACCCTGCCATAGAGCTGAATAACAGCTGCCCCTTGAGGTAGGGCCTGTCCTCTCCAGATGACAGTCCCCCTTTCTTTCTGCAGCACCCTATCTTCATCACTTATTTGTGTTGCCCACTTGGTCTTTATTGGCATTTGAGTTTGAGACACCTGAGATAGATCAAGAAGTTTAACACATGGCAGGTGCTTAATAAAGATCTATTGAATGAGTCAATGAAGAATTAAACTTTAAAAACAGCAGAATAGAGAAGCCCAAAATATATTCCAGTCTACTTCTCAAAGCAGTTACTTTTCCTACTTTCAATTACATATAAGTACTAAAGTACTTTTTCAAAGTGGTTTCTGACAATTAAAAACTAGTTTGTAGACAGGAAACTTCAATTCCACCAATGTTCAGTCTCCACTAAATCACAACACACATTTGGTACACAAATCTGACCAAGAAGTCTGTTGATAAATGCAAACACAGCCCCCATTCTTGAGGAAAGCTAAGTCCAATACTGCATAGTTATCTGTAAAATGGACAGGCTTTAAATACTCTAGGAATCTCTCATTCTTTTAATCTGTAATGCTGACCACACCCAAACCTGCTTGCTCGTCTTGATGTAGAGGAAATGAGGCAGAACAACAATTTCTTTCAAATGACTTTACACTTACTCAGTACAGGTCAGGGGAGCACCAGACCCTAGTCAGAACACTGCCACCGAAGAGCTGCGGAGACAGACTCATCCCGCGGCGGTTAGATGGACACGACCCCAGAGCCAGAATAGAACCTTTTCAACACGAAGGAATTTGCCTCAGTGAGCAGTGCTTGCTGGGGCACCGTGCATGGCTAGGGAGGTGAAATTAAATGCGTGACTATAACTGAACCAACACACTTCCTAATTTCCCTACCAAAATGACAAACTAGGGAGACCTCTGCCATTTTTTCTGTGAAGAAGTCTGACTCACCAGCCATAGCAGAAATGGGAAAAACTAAGCTTCTTTTGACCCATTTTTCTGAGAAGCCATGAGAAAACATCAAGGAAACAAAATCGGTCAAATTTAATGTTTCACAAAAGCGACAGCAAAAGATAGTAAGAGGGATGTGAGAAACTAACCTCCAGAAGTTGTAACACGTGATCTCTGTTCATGCTCCTACTTCTCTGTGTAATTCCTTGCTGTCCGAGGATGTACATTAGCACCTATTTTGAAACACCTCTGAGAGCAGCTGAGTGAACCCACGATTGGGAGAAGATACCCAACGGGGTACTGGGCCAGTACGTGCACTCCGTGCTATCAGTCATCCATCCGGGACTGTGAAAACAAGGCCAGACTGTTTCCAGAAGGCAGCGCCTTCCCAGCACAGGACCGGACTTCAACATCGAGCCATTCCGTGGCTGTGCACCAGGAGAACAAATCTGCTCTCTCTGGAAGGAGACGAGATTTCCAGCCAATCTGCTTGATTACTCTAATTCTGTCAAGAATGCCAAGACCACGATGGGGGAAACTGCACTGCTTTTGACTTAAAATCCAACCTCCTCTGTGGTTCTTAAGGCATGCCCCGTTTTGTCAGAGATTTTTAAACCTCCACAGTGGAGGTTCTCAATTCTAGCGCACATTAGAAACACCTGGGGAGCTTTTAAAACCACCAACACTCAGGCCTCACCTGACTCAAATTAAATCACACTCTCCGAGGGTGGGGTCCTGGCACTCGCTCCCCTTTCCCCAAGGAGGTTCTAAATGTGCAGCTAGTAGTGAGAACCACACATCTTGGATGATTAAATTGAAAAAGGCAACGGAATCAGAAAGGAAATGCGAACTGAAAAGAAAAAGGCAGAGGAGGGACATCTGGGTGGCTCAGCCGGTTAAACGTCAGACTTCAGCTGAGGTCATGATCTCATGGTCTGCGAGATCGGGGGCCGAAGTCAGGTTCTGCGCTGGGTGTCGAGCCAGGTTGGGATTCTCTCTCTCTCCCTCTCCTTTTGCCCCTCCACCGCTTGCGTGCACTCTCTCTCTCTCTCTCAAAAATGAATAATAAAACACTTTTAAAAAGTCCAAAAAGACATTAAAAAAAAAAGAAAAAGAGGAAAAGATGGGATGTTATGACAAAAGGGCCCCCTCCCCACTAAGTAGTTATAAACCTACCCTCGGTTTCCCAGGATGGCTCATATCAAATTCCTTTCCTGACCTAGCTATCACCCTCTTTCCACCTGATAACTCCTTCAGTTATTTATAATCGAGGGTTTTTTTTTTTTTAAAGCTACTAAATTAGAATTACATTCTGCCTACTGGAGAATACTTGATTCTAATAAAATAGTTATGTGATTAGTAAGAGGTAAAACAACACAAGGTGTGTGCTTGTCTTCTCATTGCTTTTCATTACTGGCTCTTCGAACAATTAAACGTGAACTGGAAAAAATAAACCCTTTTTTCAAATAATACTGCAAGCGTGGGTATTTTTGCTTCGTTGATACAACCTGCTTCACCTACACTGAAAATGCCAACCTCCATGATGGGTTTTGAAGATTGTGAAGTTCTTTTATCAGAGACCAATTTAGAAGGTAAGGTGCACGGTTAAAGATTATGTATGCTGACACATCGGTAATTACCTTCTAAATAATGTTGTAACTGGATGAGTCATCAAAGCTACCCCAGGCTTATAATGAGGGGTAAAAAGAAGGGCTATCTGGTGGCGTTACTGAGAGGCACGGGGCCAAGAGCAGGAAAGCAGGAAGGCAGGCGGGGCAGGAGGAGAGAGGAAAAAATGAGCATGGTCACTGCAGGGTGTGACAGCAAGGGGTTTGGATATCTGTGCCAGCTGCTGTAATCACCACCATCCACAAGCCAAACCCTTACATATAAGCTCAGAGATTCAATTTTTTTCAAAAGTTAATTTTTTAAAGCAAAACCCAAGTTAATAAAATGTTCCAGTAATCCCCTATCATCAAATTTTACTCAATTTGCGGTGTGGAACTTCATTTATTCATATTTTTAGCTACACAGTCAGGGCCTGCTTTCTTCCAACCATTTTCTCATCCTTCCCCTCACACAACGTGCCACAGACATGCCCTGCTGCCGGCCTCGGCAAATGGCAGTCCCCACGCTACGCTATAGATGGTGAGGCGCCTGGCTTGAGATTAGGAAAACAGAAAAGAATGGAATACAAATCATTACTCCCAAATACGGATGACATTTAGGCCTTTTCCATTGCTCATTTTCGTGACCTGCATCCTGAAGGAGCCTTCTGGCCCAAATGGTGGTGAGCGGGTGGGTCACTTCTTTTATTACTGTATCTCATATCAGATAGTTGAACTTTGTGTAATTTGCGGCATATGGCTGGATTACAAGAAGAAACAAAATGGGATCAAAGAAAATCGAGAAGAAGAAGAAAGTGAAGTCACTGGTCCCCCTGTTTAGTAGCCAAAAAAGTACATTCTCAATACCAACACCGAACCTCTGGTTTACATTTTTTTTTTCTTTTTTGACTTCGATTACACTGTTGGGTTGGCTTATGAATACGCTAAGAGGTATATAACCTTTAGAGTGGAAGGCAGGATGAGCAGACAGAACCTAATTAATAGTGAAAAATTATTAATCTGTCTTACTAAGAGAAAGTAAAATCAGTCGCACCTTACAAAGGAACTTCTCTGTACAATTTAATAAAGGCAGGACTCACTGTATGACTGGGGCCTCATTATGAAATGAATATGTTTGATATAAGCCTGCACCAAACCCCAATAATTAACACCACTTCACCCTACCATATAAAGCTTAAAAATACCATTAACATGAAGTCCAGTTGTTAAATACTGCCATGTACCCTTTTAAATCCATTATTCAATAAATACCCTTTACAGAAAAAGAAGCAATAACTCATTTTTGGGAAGCTGAGAAAGGGAAAGATACGCTTAATTTGCTACGAGCTCAACTTTATAATTTCTCAGAAATTACGAAACTTTTTTAGAGAAGGGTTCACATTTGGGTGGCCTCCCTACAAAGCCATAAGTAACACCCACCCCACTCACTGTCACCACCACAGCACGGGGATCAGAAGCACAAGATTCCGACTTGGACAAACTGAGATTTCATCCCCAGCTTGCTAGTGCCAGCTGTGTGCCACAGGCAAGATAATTAAGCCTTGCAACCCCCCACTCCCTCATTTCTAAAATGGAGGTAAAATTAGTACTTCAAAGTGTCTGGTACATGCATATTCAATAAATGACACCTATTGATAGAAAATGATATGTAAACCTTAAAAAGTAAAAGTGGGGGAAAAAAGCACTTACGTTGCTAGGTGGTGATCAGCAAAAAGACTTCTATTCCTACCAGGTGATAATCAAAAGGCTCCAAATATTTATTTTTCTTAAGTTGTCTGGGAGAAAATACTTCTGCCTTTCCATTATTGCTTGTCAAAACAAGATTGAGAAATAAAATCCAAGGGTAAGAAGTAAAGCTACAATTTTACTTATAACTATTTGGTTAGAAGAAAATGTAATTTCCTTAGTCAAAAGTGGTAACAAATGTTCTTTGCTTTTTTATTAACTATCAATGATAATTTCTGTGATTTGGAAGGGAGCCCACCTTTATCTCTGGCCTCAAAATGGCTGAAAAGTTATTCAACTTGTAAAATTGAAATTTCTTAATCCCCAAAGCAATAGGAGTCATATGGAATTAGCAGGTTTGACCACACTCCTCCACCCTCTCCGGTCCAAAATAGACAAAGGGAAAATACCGACGCTTCTATTTTTGTCACCACAGAGATTTTATATTCTGAGAAAAATCAACAAAAAAGTAAGTCCTAAAGTGAACTCTCCCTGGCATTTCACTCAGACAAAAAAGTCAATCAAAAACTGGATCAGGTAGGGGTACCTGGGTGGCTCATGTAGGTTAAGCATCCGACTCTTGATTTCAGCTCAGGTTCAAGATCTCACAGTTGTGAGATGGAGCCCCATGTCGGGCTCTGCACTGGGTGTGGAGCCTACTTATGATTCTCTTCCTGTCTCTCTCCCCCACCCCCTGCCTCTCCTTCCCCCTCTCCTGCTTTTGCTCACTATAAATAAATCTATATTAAGAAAGAAATTGGATCAGGTAGATCAGAACCCCTAAGACTCCAAGACCCAGCATCTAGCTCTGGTACTTAATGACTGTGTGGCCTTGAATAAGTTACTTAACTTCTCTGAGCTTATTTCCTTACCTGTAAATTGGGGTTAATAATACTTCTTTCAGGAAGCACAATGATTAAACAAGATAATACAATTAAACAGCCAGGCACAAAAAAATTATTTTAGAAAACAGCTCGTTATTTTCAAATTTGATTTCAAATACTTCTTACACCACCAACCAAAAAAGAATTCAGTGAGAGAAGTAACAGCTACTATTTTAAACTTTTTTTAAACCTAAAATTAACTATCAAAATGAAATTATATTCTATGTATGCGTATACACACACACACACACACACACACACACACACACACACAGCATAAGGTATACAAGAGTACGCAAAGACAGATAATGTATACAGCCTCATCTTGGTCAAATTTGGTTTCTATCAAACAACCTAACAAATTCCAATGTAAGCTTCTACTCAGCCAACATTACTTGGAAATGGATTCATCTTCCGCAAAATTATTTCCTTCCACTGGCACTGACCCATCACCACAAACATCATCTAGTTTTTTCAGAGAACTGAATCAGTAGCTGGATGCAAGAGCTGAAGAACATCTTGAAACACAGCCATATTGTATCACACAGAACATAGCTTGGAAAAATATTACTTTTCACAAACAAAAAACTTGGCTAGAGAAGAGGGGAAGAGAAGATTAAAACAAAATATCTCCAAGTAAAAAGTGTAGAAAAGGAATTGAAACAAAAACACTGAGAATTAAGTGTACTCAAGCCTTGTGCATTGTTGCTGCTTCCAGGAGATGCATTTTGAATATAACAAGATGAATTTCAACAGACCATGAACCAGAGATTTTCAACATGATAAAGGGGAAGCGATATATATTCAATTTTTACAACCACTGAGTGAGCAGAAAACTGAAAATTCTTCAGCTGCTGATAATGTGCTGATAGAAGTGCATCTCCCAACAGAATTCCTAATGAACTGCCAGCAAAATGGAGAAGTATTAAACAAACTGCAGAGAACAAATGATTATATCATGCTAACATAGATCTCTAACAACTTCTATAGTCACTTTCCTAGTTTTGAATGAGAAAATCATTAACGATCAAATACTTTATTCAACCATTTACAATAACCCTTGAGTCCTCAAAGACAATAGAAATTCGTGAAGTGACATATGTAGGAGATAATGTAGAACATCTACTATTTCTACTGTTTATGAGTACCTGGAACATGTCAGACACCATGCTAAGTACTTCACATCCCTCATCACTACCCACCTCTTAGTAACATGGAGGAGAGACACAGTGTCACTTTACATTTTATAGGTGAGAAATCGGAGGAGGTAAGTAATTTTCCTTACCTGGAATCCTGCCCTGGGTTCTGCATTTCTCACATCTTACCCATAATGTCCGGTTCTGATACCAAACTGAGTGGGATAGTAAATGATCCCAAAAGGACAGATGATAAGCAAGAAACTGAATTCATCTATGAATAGAGGAAATTAAATTCTGGGGAAAGACTCGTTATGCTTTAAATATACAAAAATCAAGACTCATAATGGACCACAGACTCTTTGTGTAAAACTAGATGTGATGGGAAATATAGCAAAAAAGAAAGACTGGAGAATAAAACAAAATTATTCACTTGAAAAGTTTACAGTCAGAATTCAGAACTGGAATTATGAATCCTGTCTGACCATTATACTTATGACACTAATTTGTTGCTCATCCGGTGACATTTAAATTCTCTACTCTTAAACTCCAATATAACAGTTTTGGGTTATTTTCCTTTAGGTAGCCAACAATTTAATTAAAATTTTTAATATTCCCTTGTATGGCAAAATACCGCAAAGGTGAACTCTTTAAATTCATTTGAATATGGAGTGCTTCTTCTGAATTATGTTCACGGTCTTTTAGCTCACTTCACTGAGTTAAAGATGCCCAAAGAGGCCAGAATTAAGACTCAAAAAAACACAAGAAGTCTGGACTGGAGGCATCCTACAGTTCAAAACACTGCTTCCCTACGTCAGGAAGTATTGTGGATACATTAAAGCAGATAAAAACATCATGCTTACTCAGTTTAACAGTGGCTTACAAGGTCTACAAGGAAATGGGCAAGGAAACAGGATAAAAATCAGTAGGTATGTATTTGAAATAATGTGTGTACAAGGTTATTCACTACAGCACTATTTATATAGTGAAATACTGAAAACAACCCAAGGGTCCCTCACTAGGGACCACCTAAATAAACTACAGCACATCTACACAATAAAATGGTATAAAGTTATAAAGAATAATGACGAAGTTTTCTATGCACTGATACAGAAAGATCTCCAATTTAAAAAGCAAGGTACAGAGCAGAGTATATAATATGCTCTGAATAGAAGATGCTTTGAGAAAGAATGTGGGGATTTAAATATAGATATTTGGATGTGCTTGTAGTATTTGCACAAAAATAGAATATTCAAAAAACGAATACAGGAGGTTCTCTGTAGGGGATAGTGGGAACAGGGGAATGAAGACAGCAGTGGAAGGCAAGGTTTTTCAATATATATCTCTTTTATACCATGTTGTATTTTTGAACCTCCTGAATGTATGAATCATTAAAAAGTAAAATAAAATAGAAGTTCTACAGACAATTAAAAATTGATAGTCAACCATACTTCAATAAAAAATGTTTATGAAATTGATGGAAAATTTTTGACAATATGTAGTAACTGTAAATAGCACTGCAGCCTAGAAGGACCTATCAAATATTTAAGGAAAAGTGGCTGCCTACAGAGCACATGACAACACATAGAAGATTTGATGAGGACAGAAGAGTAATTCCATTGTGTGTTTCCAGAAAAAATCTTACTGCAGTGACTTTGCTATAAAGACTCCAGTGAGAGTTCTCATTTGCAGACACACATCTCCAAGGGTGTAATGGCGGCTGCCTCTAGGAACATACCTGGAAAAAAACCTGAGAGTATCAGCTATAGTCCAAAGCAGCAGCTTCCCTTCAGGACTCTCACTGATCTCTTGAATACCTTCCAAACCCAGTCAAAAGGAATATGAAGCAGACTCAAGAAATAATTACAACAAAACCCGGAATGACAGAAGAACTTGGATGCTGAAGTCCCTTGTCATCTGGGTGATGAGTATGAGTGATCAGTGTCAGTCAGGGTTAATCACGGGCTACTTCCCAGAGGAAGTGAATGTGAGCCAGGGTTTGAAGGTGACAAAAGGGAAATGAACGCCAAGTTGACAAGAGATGAATTGCAGTAAGATTTCACAGGGCTATGTGAAGAGACAGAACAGTGGCACAGAGCTGAAATGCGGGCAACTGTAATGGCATGCATTTAAGGGAAATGAATATAAATTACACTTGGAGGATGATCAATGGGCTACAAGGTGTCAGTTACAACCCAAGAAGAGGAACTGCTGACCACTGATGACTATTCACTAAAGACTACAACCCAATATACTGCTGTAGCCCAAGGGCCAACAACAAATGGAGGTAATCAGCTAAAGTATTAAAATGTTTCCCACTTAATGTACGAACTGAAAGTATGTTTACACCTGGTATTCCGTCTCAAATCTGGATCCTACCACCCTAAGAGCTGGAGACAACTGAAAGGAGAGATACCACAGTGATAGAGATAGGGACAGACCCTCAAGAATGCAAGCTGAGAAAAAGCAGTGATCGAGGTCTTGTTACCTTCAAACCCAGTAAACCCGAGAAATTCAAACAAGCAGTCTTTATAAAGTATGTGGCAAATTTGGAGAACCCATTACCCCTAGAGGAGGTTTGGGATGAATCTAAAATTAACTTCTATAGAACTTTAGGGGGGCACCTGGGTGGCTCAGTCAGTTAAGTGTCCAACTTCGGCTCGGGTCATGATCTCATGGTCCATGAGTTTGAGCCCTCATCAGGCTCTGTGCTGACAGCTCAGGGCCTGGAGCCTGCTTCAGATTCTGTGTCTACTTCTCTCTCTGCTCCTCCCTGGCCTATGCTCACTCTCTCTCTCTCTCTCTCAAAAATAAATAAATAAACATAAAAAAAAAAAAAGACCTTTAAGGGTGGCTAGGTGGCTCAGTTGCTTAAGCATGTGACTTCAGCTCAGGTCATGATCTCGCAGTGCATGAGTTCAAGCCCCTCGCTGGGCTCTGTGCTGACAGTTCAGAGCCTGGAGCCTGCTTCAGATTCTGTGTTGCCCTCTCTCTCTGCCCGTCCCCCCCTCCCACTCTGTCTTTCTCTGTCTCTCAAAGATGAATAAACATTAAAATTTTTTTTAAAAAAAACAATTTTAGATTGTTTCATATGAAATACATTCACAATATATTACTACTAGAGACAAGGATCGTTTTTTAGGGAGGGAATCTTTCTCTACAATCTTTTGGCCCCAGTGGTGAGCAAAGAACCCACAATGCAATCCCACCTCCGTCTCGGCTGTTAGGTCCACTGGCAGGCATGATGGGAAATCTCAAAGGAGAATAAATAAACCACAAAGCAGAGCATTAGAGGAGCACAGGTAATTCCCTACCAGTCTCTGCTCACCATTCCTTTGGGCTGTACCATCTTCTCAGGACTGAAGAAATACATGTCACCGAAAAATCTACCCAAATGAATCAAGTATATAAAAGTTAATGAGGTTAAGAAACCTGTATCATTTAATCTCCAGAAGACTGCAAAATAACAAGAAAAACTTCTCTGTTGATTAGGAGGATAAGGCAAGGAGCATCTTTTTAAAAGAAGAGGTGGTAAGATTTAAATACAGAAAAGACTGCCCACAACTGACATGAAGAACCTTTCCTAAGGGACAGTCCCTGAATTGTACACTTAACTAGTTGCTAGATACTGTGCCAGGTACCCTAAGCTCTTTATGTTTTCGTGTTTTCTCCTTTTACTTTGGGTTGATACCTTTAAAGAAACTAGGAGGAAAAAACCTAGATAATGTGTGGGGGTAACCTGGAGTCCTGAGGATGTGACCACGCGGTGATAACTCAATGAAACAATAAACTCTGCGTGCCAAAACATTCATTAAACACATTCGATGTTTTCTCAAAAACCTATATGTGTGGATAGAGTCATTCACAGCTTTCCGGGAACTAATTATTTTTCCCTTTCTAGCCTTAATGCATGTATTTAAATTTCCTTAATTTACTGAATACTTACAATGAGCATTACTCTGAATTTAACACTCCAGTTAATCTTGGGAAAGAGATGTGAGCTCAAAAGAAGCAAAGAAGGGATGAGAATTTATGATCACTCAGGAAATGTGCACATTATTAACGGAATTCAAAGCAAAGACATGTTCAATATGAGGAGACCTTTCACAGTCTCTATTTAATACAGGAGTTAAATTTGGAAAATCGAGGGGCGCCTGGGTGGCGCAGTCGGTTAAGCGTCTGACTTCAGCCAGGTCACGATCTCGCGGTCCGGGAGTTCGAGCCCCGCGTCAGGCTCTGGGCTGATGGCTCAGAGCCTGGAGCCTGTTTCCGATTCTGTGTCTCCCTCTCTCTCTGCCCCTTCCCCGTTCATGCTCTGTCTCTCTCTGTCCCAAAAATAAATAAACGTTGAAAAAAAAAAAAAATTTGGAAAATCGACAGACACTTAACTATCGACAACCCGGCCTTTCCTTAAATGTCTGTAATTCCAAATATTGTTGAGGGGTTAGTGGGCTGGATTTGGGACTTCATTACTTCTAAGCAGGCCTGTTAATGTATGTGGATGCATAGTCCTAACAAATCACCATTCCAAGGAAGAGAAACGGCCAAGAGACTAAGAAGTTGGAGTCTTTAGAAGGGAAAGTGGAATTGCTTCTCGTTTGGCAGTCAAAATTCAGTCATGAAATCCATAACATCAGAAACAAAACAAAGAACATTCAAACTAAATGAACACAGCCATTGCAAAGCCCGTGTACTTTATCAGGAAAGTGGCCAGCCCTGTTCCTCCTCCCTACCAAACACTTCACAGGTCGGGGATAGGGACAGGACTAATCATCTGGTGTAATTACACAGTAATTCTTATCTGGATTCAACCAGAAATCCTCACATTTCTCCCAGATTATAAACAGAGAAAGGAAAGAAAAAACAATTTGGGATTCTGGAAGTCAGAGCAGGCTTCCAGTAGTTAAAAGGAGAACAGAAATTATCAAAATAGAATAGAAATTATCAAAAGGGAGCAAAAAGAAAGAAAGAAAGAAAGAAAAAAAAACTAGTTAGAAGAGCACAGTGACCAGAGGCGGTTGGGCTTTGGGGCTAAAAATCCCTAGACATTGGCAGGAGGCAAAAGAACCAGCCATCTGGGAAAAATCATAAAAAAGTCAGGCTAAACCTACAGACCTCAAAGGCTCCCAAGTACATTCCAATATTACCAAAGAGTTCAATAACTGGTGTTCTTAATCAGGGTCCTGGTTCATTGAGAAAACTCATCATACTCTACCGGACGATGTCTGGTAATGACTGTGACATTTTAGAACCATTTGCAAGGAGAGCAGTTATAACTGTTTCATTGTTTAAAGGATTAAGCAGATTTAGGCAGAGCTTCTCTTTCCTGCATACTCCAGATGAATCAGTTACCCTAAGGAAGGTTGTAGTTCAGGTGTAACTAAGAGTCACTATTCTTTTTAGTAGAACCCCCACCTCCTCCCAAGGCCAAACACTCCCAATTCCATTTTTAGTTTAGAAGGAAAAGAATACACGGAATTAATTATGATTCTTCAAGAAAACATCTTGGCAATTTTTATCCCTTACTTCCACATAAATTTACAGGCTTTTCTAAGCAACAGGATAAATCACTGTCTCTGTTACATGAGGACTTCTACTTAACACAGATTAATAGGCCATACCTCAGGAGAACAGCGCTCTCCTTCCGCACGATACACGCACCAAAGGAAAGGTTCCATTTCAGTCATTTACTTCCATAAAACGTAAGTCAGTCATTTCAATTACTGCTGTGACTCACCTACTAACTACTGGCCTCAACAACATCAAAAATATTCGTTCACCAAATCTGTCATCAGTGTTTTTAGACACGTTTCCCATGCTCAGTAAAATGCCTTTGTTAAGAGCAGAGAAACGTTAAAAGTGGAAACATACTATCGACACCGTTCTTGTCTTCCTGCCATGCCACTCTACCCGTGAGGAGTTGTGACTTATGCTAGCAAGTGAAAACTGGTAGGCATGAAATTTCTTTTACAAGAACAATCAAAACGATAGCAGAAATTTACTTCATATGTATAGTTTTACAGAGCTGCAGCATGATTCCTGCTCATAGAACAAAGTGAGCTAATCTGCTTTGCAAGAGACAATGACCTTTGAAAGCAAGCTGTGATAGGTTTATTCCTTACCTTACAAAAAGACTTATCAGTTCTATAGCAGAATCATCAGAACAAGGTGATTCTGTACGACTAAATCAGGTACTCCTTTTTCAAGGTGAAGTACATACATTTCTCACATCTTAAAGGACATGAACCAGTAGTGTTCTGCACATATGCAATAAAATTCAGATAATCAATAAATCTTGAAGAAGTCATTATTCGAGAGCTAAATATAAGAAAACGACTGTTCCCTGTCACTAACATTAACTTTTTTTTTTTTAACTGGACTAATTTCATTTTTTAAAAGTCACAAGAAAAAGCCATTGGCTGTGTGAATTTCATGTCTTCTCAGCAGCAATAAGAAATAAACAGGAGCTGGAAGACAGAAACAGAACACTAGTTTCAGTGAAGGAAATAACTTAATTTAGTATTCTGCCTGCCCTAGAAGCATCTGGTTTTGGCCTCACTGTATTAAAAAAAAAAAAAAAAAAAAAAAAAAAAAAAAAAAAAAAAAGCATGGAAGAGAGAATGGAGACATGAATAAATCACCACAAAAAAAATAATCTAGAACTTTAAAAAATGAATATAATAGTGCAAGTTGAAACCCACTTCCCCTGAAGACATGTTGGAACACAAACCTGTTTAAGTCTACACTCCTCACTCCCAGGGTTGTTAAAATAGAAGACGAACAGACGGGGAAAGATTTGGGCGTGCGTGTGAATTTTTTAAACACTCTAGATCATTCTCGTATGCCATTCTAGGTCAAAACCACCCAAATCACAGTAGTCCACTCTGTGGCTCACAGTCTCATTTATTTGGTCAACTAGTTTCATGGAGTGCTTAACTGGAGGATATTTTGGTAGGTCCACTGGCACCGACATGGGTTCAGACTTGGTTCTAAGTCTCTCCCAACTACAGATGGTATCTCCTTCCTATTCATGGGCACCTGCAAACCAGCCACCTAATGACAGGGAACCTAACCTAGTGGAACTAGCTGATTCTTCCCAACTGTTTGCTTTCGCTCAAACAGCACAGCAGGGAAAGGGACAGCAGCTCCATCGGGAGGAAAGCCATATGGGACAAATTAGGTGCCGCTGTTAAGATTTAAAAGCTAGGGGCTAAAACAGAGCTAACTAGAGGCAGCTGTTAGGATGTGGTTTCTGTGTTTATGTTCTTCTCCTTCACCCCAAAGCCTCTTATGGGTATTAGGAAGGAAAGCATGTGTATGACCCAACGAAAAGGATCAGCTCTCTAGACTGTACATGAAGCTGGAGACCATAATTCAGCACGTTAGAGACAAAAGTTACCTGCGAGGAGAATGAGGTAAACTGCTGTAAGCCTTTATTTGATAATTTTTCAAACTCCTCTCTTATCTAAATACAGTAATACAGCAGAAAATTGCACTGCTAGCAGATAGCGGTCATGATAACTAAGAGAAACCCTACAGGAGCAATAAACCTGAGCGAAGGAGAGATTCGGGGCTGACCTACCCATCTGCAATTGGTACATCCTGTTGCTGTTGTGACCTCTGCACTTCCCCCCAATTCCACCTTCAAATTCTCAGCCCAAGATTTCAATATGGCTCACTGCCAGCACCTTTCTCCTTTCTTGGGTGCAAAAGTAGTTCTGTTGATCCATACATATTTCAAGAGGCTTTGACTTTCCGCTTTAACTGAGAATTAATGTCACATACTATTTAAAATAACACAGAGAATGTATTGTTCTTACAAGAACCTCCCTTTCCCCTGCCCGCCCTGACCTCTCTTCCCTTCAATATTGTCCTCAATAACGGGCTTTCTTCCCTCCTTGTAAAGCCAATATGGGCAACTGAGAGGAAGCAGGGGGAAGGGAAGTATTTCTATTTCTCTTGGCACTGAATAAAATGGTTTTCCCAGGGATGGAGTATTACTCCCATTTTAATAAAACTCCTGTTTCCTATATAATATCACTCAGGTCACTTCAAGGCGAGAAGGTGATCAAAAACAGAGACAACAGCAGAAGACCAGACTTGTGCATAGTAAACAACACAGCCCACATGCTGCACATCAACGCAGCACAAGCTAGCTAGCCCTCCACCCAATGCTCGAGCTACTCCAACACAGCAAATCTAACACTTTTATGTACTCAGAAAAATAGCTGTTGCAAATGCCTAATGCAATTAAGCCACATTACACTTAACTTTACAAAAATCCTTTTACTTTTCCAAACTCTAGTATGATCACCTGTAACATAATAAACACCCATCAAAATTGACTTTTCTCTGGCTACTATGATTCATTTACACCCAAAATTTTAATGCAGAATAAAGAACAGACTAGCACAGCATGGGTCTTAACTGTCAAAGTAGCTTTTCTCTCCCCACTGGGTGAATGAGTCAATGAATCCACTTGATTCACAAAGAGAGACTTTTATTCCTTCTTTCCTTCCTCTCATCCATCCATGTATCCATCTTCTTGTTTTGTTTTTAATTGCTTTGATGCTTCAGTCTCTGCTACTCTACCCTGATCATAGACACACATATGCATGTACAACACACACACACAACAGACACACAGACAGCCAGTAATGTGGTGTGGCAGAATTTTTTACCTGAAATACATACTGGCTTGTGTTACTCTGGCAAGCTACATATATTTCCAAAACCTCAGTTTTCTCCTTCCATAAAATCAAGATGATAATTCCTGCATCACAGGGCCACCGAATACTATCACTACATAGCAATGATAGGCACTCTTAAATATTAGTTCCCACCTCTTCCCCTCCCCCCCAGGCACAGTGCACTTTAATGTCTTTTAAATCTAGACTTTACAGATCAAGAAATAAGAAACGGTTTCTTCTGGAGTTTGCTGATGCTGGGAAAAGTCCTAAACTTTTACTTTCCATTTTCAGTTTCTTATTTAAATGCTTCTTACCTCTTCTTTCATAAATCTGTATCCTCAGTGGATTGTTTTCTTTGTTTCTCTAATCTTTCTTAAAGGTAAAGAGATCTAATATGTCAATAACAAATACCAATTTGAGACAAAGTCGTCAATATAGTCATCCTGTCACTAGCCCTGAGTTTTAAAGCTAAGTTTAAAATGTTAAAAATTTCCCACTGCATGAAAAACCAAGATGAAGTGTATGTCCTAAAAGTCATTGTCCATAAGTTCAAATGAAAACATCTCTGAACCAGACTGCTAGGACTAATGACGTATTTCAACACATTAGGATAAAATATGGGAGAGGTCGGCGATATCCTCCCACCTGTGCGGAAGGAAGCGGACTAACACACACTTAAATAAAACAGTGAGCGGCCTAATCCAGTGTCTTCTAAGGATGGCATTGCGTGTATTTTTTCTCCACCTCCTAACATTTGCAGTAGAGTTTGAGCCCAGCTAATCAATATCTTTAAAAAACTTGTCTAAGATAATACAGTCTGTTTTGCTTGCTGGCCATTTAATGTACACATGTTTAAAACTAATGATTTTTTCCCCCATGGATTTCAGGTTTTAGTAACCTATATTACAAACAATCAGAAAAAATTTGGTGCTACATTTTAAATCAATACTAATCATGACAGAGACTATGATATTGGGCAGCTGAACTTGTATCTTTTCGGCTGAAAATTCAAAGTGTATCTTATTTTTCTTCTCCTCTCAACAAAGTCGGGGGTGGGCTGAGGGGAAGAGTCAGGGTGAGGACACAGGAGAGAAGAAAATGAAACATGAATAAATCTTCAGGGTCAAAGCTTACCACGCGTGGCCCACATCTAAAGAAGGACCTGGACCAGACAAACCTATTCCATCCCACTTGGTGGACTGGTCTCCCTGACATGCCTCCGTCTTGCCCCCGACTGAAGCCACCAGCTTCACAGTGAAATGCAGAAAAGCTGTCAGAACCCGGTGGTCCAAGCTATCTCCTAGCCATCTGCTCACAAATTTCACTGAGTTTATTTTTTTTAATTCAGTGCCGTAGGAGGAAAACGGCATTCAGCAACACCAAAAGGAACACACACCAGTTTTTATCTGAAGAGGGCTGGCACCAGGTACCTCACTGCTGCTGCAGCTCATTTGCTCATTCCGAAGCAGGGGTGGTAACAGAGAAATGTGGAACTCTCACTGAAACAAGGGCTTCAAAAACTGATGCTGGCCTCTCGGTGTCTTGTTGTCGTTTGCCACTCAGAACATGTGCCTCTCAGTTCGGTCCCCACACCACTCGGCATTTCCTCACCCATTCTGCGATTCCCACTGGCGCCCCTCCTGAGCGACTGTATTAAGAGACTCGATCTAACTAACCATCGAGCGACAAAACAAAGCCAGATTCCCGTGCTGTGGCCCACGGCTTTATACACAATCTAAAACGGTAAGCCTCATTCACTGTGGAAATACACTGCTCAGACCCTAGGCTCCCCTCTCGCTCACGGAGACTACTTTCAGATGCTGTGTCCCACACACGCAGGTCTTTCTGCCTGCCTATTTCAGCTGAATGCGCTCTTTGCAAAAGGTTCTCTTTGTCCCCTGCGTGTCACCGTTCCGGGAGGCCGCGAGCAGCGGGGCTCCCGAGATGGAGGCTCCGAGGCCTGGCACACACAAAGCATATCCCAGCTCTCGGTGGAGAAGCGGGAAGGGAGGCAACCTCAACCTCCTGGCCGGGCGTGACCCCCCCTGCTGCTGGGCGAGACACAGCCTCTCCACCACGGCCTGCACAGCCCTGCACACTGCCGCAGCAGAGCCCGGGGTGGCCACGGCCCTCCTCCCTCATCCACCATGGCGCTAACTATGGCCACGAGTAGGCCGCTCGGGGCTCGGCTGATTCCAGAAGCTAAAGGAAGACTTCGTCCAAATACCCAGCCAACAGAACACTTGACTAGAATTTGGAGGGCTCTAGGCTTTTTAAATTAACCCTAAACAGTGCTTTTTAATGGCGATATGCCCAGCGAATGGGCACTACAAAACTTCCCTGTCGTCTTCTTCACGCAGCATGTCCTGAGTATATTTCTTCTTGTGAAACATGGATTTTACACATTCCACACACATCTATATGCAGCTACACTAATTTATAAAAGAAAGAAATCTCAAATAATCAAGTGGCTGTTAAATTAGGTAAGAAGGAAATTGGAAGGAGACCAACTAAAATTACACAGTGTAATTAAAAGGGTGTCCTCTCTAAATTTCTAATAAAATGCACTTGGTTGTTACCGTTTATGGCTGCGCACGATTTTTATGCCAGCATTCAATATCACACAAAGAAACAAAAACAATGAAAATTTACTATCAATAATTTCCATTCATTTCAGCAACAACCGAAATCTGTCATTACTAAAATTACCTATAAAACTAGTCATTAAAACTAACTGTCTGCCGTGCCAGCCCAGGCTGCCCTCCTCCCGTTTTCCTCGGGCTTGGCCTCCTTTGATCTTTCTCCCCTGGCTATTAACATTAGTGGCAGGAGTGGTAGACCCACGTCACAGTGAGAAAAATAATTCCTAAGCAGGAGACGGCTTACAACACAGCAAGCGTCCCAGATGCTGATCTATGCAAAGCGGGGGGGAGCAAAGTCACCCTAGAGCCCACTTGGGGCTCAGAGGCTGTACTACTGCGGAAGCCTCACCCCGCGTCCACCATCCCGCCAGTAGCATCAGGCAGAATGAACAGATCGTGGTTAGAATTAGTTCTCCCCAAATTTACCTGCTTCCCAAAGCCACAGTCCTCCAAATATATCCAGCCCTTCCGCCTTCCACCTTAGCACTCCAGCCACTGGGCCCCTGCCGGCCGACGATTAAAATAGGATGACTGAGCCGTGCCTCTTGAAAGGTCGCGATAACAAATCCAATTTACGATTCTCAAAGGGACAAAACCAAAAGGTGGAAGAGTCTGAATAAGTGAAAAATGGTATTATCATTTAATTTTATTCATCAACAAGATCACCTCTCATTTAAGAAGCTAGGCTAGATAGTAATGTTCAACAGAATGGGAAGGGGGAAAATTGCAGGGCAGAGGTGGGGGTGGGAGGGAATACCACCTGTCCTTCAAAGTATAACCCTGAGTTAAATTCTCTCCTATTATTTCCATCCTTAAAATAGTCAGATAGCAAGATGTTCAAAGAAACACAAAGCAGTATAGGAGAGCTGCCTTCTTTCAAAGGGCCAGGGCAGCGATTTGAAGAGTTATTCAGGTCACAGAGAAATTACACTTCTTTATGCATCTATAAAGAATTCAGAGTTTTCCATTTTTATTAGCATTATTACAATATTGAAGGTTTTCAGGCATATCATGAGAGGAGCATTTACAGAGAAATGCTGAGCAGACCAGCCTCACACAGCACCCGCCTCCCTTTATGAGGCTCCACAGCCTGGCAGACATTTTGAAGAGCCTAATAAACACATAGTACTTCAATCGCAAGATCTTGTTAATTTATATCTACACATAACACCAAACACTTTATGTGAAAAAGCAAATGAGTTATTTTTGTCAACTACTAAGACACACCATGATACTTGTCTTTGAGAACGCAGACAATTTGGGGCCACCCTACTTTTACAGAATTGTCATGCTATCATTGGATCGTCACAAAAAAATGTCTTTTTTAAATCCTTTCTTTCTTCAATATGGCTATTGAAAAACTAAAATTACCCTTTGATTCTTTTTCAATGCTTATTGGTGTCCAAGTCCCATGTTTCTGATACAAATTCCATGAACACTGAAAATAAACTAACACAATTGTGTCACCAACTGCTCATTTTATTCACATCTCTCCTGCAGTCTCCCCGGCACTTTTTATGGGAGCCCTGATCCTTCTGTAGCGGCACTGAGACATAGGCACATATTCAAAGGTGAGAGACCAAAAAGGTCATACAGCAAGCAGAGAATATTCCAGCAACGCAGGTTTCGATCTTTGCTATTTCAGTGTTATTCCCGCTGAGCCTCGCGTGCCAAGAATACCGCTGGCGCTGTTCAGAGACACTCATGATGACTCAATGGAGAATCAGGAGACCTGGGCACTTAACTATGCGCCTATTCCCAATGATATTCTGTCTCAACTCATTTCCATCCTCATAGAAACATGAAAGTGGGGCAATGACAGATATGAAGCCCAGCATGAACTGCCTGGCAGAACTCTGCCTAGCAACACAGCTTTATCACTCCACCACACATACGAGGCCAGAGTCCACAGGCAGAAATAATGACATAAAAACCAAGCTGGAAATGCCATAGTTTAAGGAAGCACTACAAAAATCGTATCACAAAAGAGAGCGTTTAAAATAGTTTTATATTCAATCAGTAGGTACAAATGAAACGTTAGTAGATATCTTAACCCACAATGAACCAAATGCTGTATTAGCATATGCTTTTTGGCTATGAAAAATCTTGCATTACCTACAAAAGCCTAAGTCTGTAAAAATTCCATGGAAGACAAAAAAGAACAATTTGCTCAAGCTTTGACTTAAAGTTTGGCCCTCTATGTAGGAAAAGAAGGTTGAAGTCACATCAACGATCATTCAAATTTTGTATGTAAATACGAGAGGGTTTTCTTTATTCTATTTCCTTGACAGACACTAATGTCCAGAAGGTTATTTCTTTGGGGTTGGTTGGTTTGTTTGATTTAAGGATTCTAGGTACTAAGTGCAGATATGTGAATAGAACAGGTCACAGAGCATGAATTTACAATTTCTTTCTTTTCAAGGAGAATATGGGTTTGTGATGCTGTAGTCATCTCTCTCTCTCTCTCTCTTTTAAATGTTTATTTTATTTATTTTGAGAGAGAGCCAGCGAGCAGGGGAGGGGCAGAGAAAGTGGGAGAAAGAGAATCCCAAGCAGGCTCCCTCTGTCAGCACAGAGCCCAATGCGGGGCTCGATCCCACAAACCCTGAGATGGTGACCCGAGCCAAAATCAAGAGTCAGATGCTTAACCAACTGAGCCACCCAGGGGCCCCTTCACACTGACCTTTCCACTGGTTCCAAAGATAAATACTCAGCCAGGGCTGAGATAGGCATTTTTAGCCTTGGAAAGGAATTTAACTAGCTAGTCAAATGCAGCCTGAATCTGACCTGATTAGTAACAAAAAGCACTTTAGCAGCAACCAAGGACTACATTAACATGCAAGGTGTAGTGATTTCAAATCATTTTCTCTGCTAAATTTCATTTAAAGAAACTGAATGGCTAACTGCTTCTGTACCCAGCTATGCAACAATTTTGACAACAGAGTAACATAACATTAACACAGGATAGGAGGTGGGGAGTTAGGGATGATTAATAGGTATCCTTCAAATACATCCACTTTTCTCAGGTTAACAAAGAATTTTCACATAAAATTTACATTTCTTTAATATCTTCATTCAGTAGGGAACTTCAAACTGTTTTTTGCTATGGTAGGTGTTAGATACTAGCACCTGCATGAAAATTATCTCAGACCAGAACTATTATTTCTCTTAATCATTTCTGGTGTTTCTTAGGAAGTTAAATTTTACTAGTAAATATGAAACTTGTTTAATTGTAACTTCCATGCCATGTATAATGAGTTATATTGTAATAGCTCAATGAAATTGTACGGAATCAGGAAAATACATGAATCATTGAAGAATGTCTAATAAGGCCATCTTAATAGACTCTGGTCTCTTACAACCAGGAAAACCTGTATGTTATCAGAACCTGCATTCATCAACAGCCCAAGCAAACAAAAAAGTTGGCCACGAAAGTGAAAATTCTCTTTTCAAAATAGACTTTGAAACAAAAAAAAACAAAAAACAAAACAAAAAAAACAAACTTGGGGCACATGGGTGGCTCAGTCGGTAAGCGTCCGACTTCAGCTCAGGTCACGATCTCATGGTTCGTGGGTTCAAGCCCCGCATTGGGCTGTGTGCTGACAGCTCAGAGCCTGGAGCCTGCTTCGGATTCTGTGTCTCCCTCTCTCTCTGCTCCTCCCCCTCTTGGGCTATGTCTCTATCTCTCGAAAATAAACATTAAAAAAAAAAAAAACTCATCCAAAATATTTACCTTGATTGGACCTGAAAGCCTACTTGGTAGCTGTTTGAGGCCCACACAGAATTAGTATTAAAGAGTTATCAAGGAGAGCATGCTCTTTGTTTAATCAGGATATAGATGCAAAGAGAATCACTGACTGCAATGCACAGTGAAGATCTGGAACAAAGCTGTGAGCAGCTCTCCAGCATAAAGGCCCTGGTTGTGATATTCCTGTCAGTCACTTTATTAATACAGGGGAAGCCTACTTAATGAACTGCTGAGAACGGAAGAGAGCCACTACGAGAATACATTTTCTGTTTATCAGACTGTAAAATCTGCAATAAGATCCCAGAATCCTCTTAGATGAATACAAGTTAAAGGAAATAACCTTCCAGGACATCCAAACTCAGTGGCAAAATAGGGGCAAAACAAATTGTGTCCAAATAAAATTTCAGAAAGACTTGCTGCTTTGGCAACAGCCACAAAAATTCGCTCCATCAACTACAAATCGTGACAAAGTGACACAAACAACGAAAGATAATTTCCTAAAAGACTTGAAACTCTGTAACTTTAACCATTTTCTTTTATGATAAGAGAGAAAAGAAAGAAAGATGAAGGTAAATCTTGGAAAAGCTGTGATTTTGTTCATTTTATTAACTGAGCAATATAAACTTGAATTATATCACTAAGTTTATTTGCTAGTTACTCATTTCTAAGTGTCTCATACTAATAAAAATAAAATCTCAAGTGTTTTATAAAAATAACGGGCCTGGAAAAATTGCTGAGGGTATTTTTTAATATCATGTAAGTTTCTTTTATTTTCATGCCTTTGGGGTTGAAGAAATGGCGTGCAAGTTATTAACTGTAATGTGGCCACTGTAATTACTACCACCAAAATTAAAATAAACATAATCTTCAAGATGTTTCAAGTTTCCTAAAAAGGAAGAAAACTCTGAAAATCCATTATAAATTGGTGATTGGATGGCACAGCATGACCCTTGCTGTATGAACTTCTGTTCTCTCTCTATTTCTTCCTGACAGATCATGCCTCTACAGTGAAATAAATTAAAAACAATTTTCAACTGATTGATAGCTTTTTAAACACAGTGCACCCTGAATGAAATCATTTACATAAAGTATTTTCAAGAGTTACATTGCTAAGTTAAAAATCAAAGTAATGACCCCAATAAGAGATTCCTGAATCACTAAGCAATTTCAAATAAATGAAAAGAGAATGAAAGGCATTTTTCTCACTGGATGATAGAGTCCTGATTAAATCTTCTTCTGACACTAAAGGAGGCCTTGTAGTCCTAACAACTCTTCATTTCAACTAAGGTCATCATGAAAAGAGTGATTATCAAATAAAGCCAATCAGAAAAGACCTCAAAATTTTTCAGGACCTCCAATTCCTTAAGATTTCTAAGGCACCCTGACTGACAGTCTTGTAAAACATAAGGGTAATTAAACTGACATGAAAATCACTACCCTGCATAAATCCTAAAAGCAGTTTATCTAACCTTTTGATCCTTAGAGAACTCGTAGTCGTCCTCGCACCTGTTCCTACTCGCCATCCAATGACCTTCATAAAAAGATTAACACCCAACTATCACACCCTGTATAGTTTACACACATAATCCACATCCCCCACAGTATCATCGCTGCGCTAATTATGCAGATAATGCTTCTTGCTGGAACTGATTCACAGCAACTTCAATCTCCTCCCTCGGCACGAGATAGAACTGGATGGGTCTTCCAGATGGAAGCTTTGTGATGTTCAGATAAAATAAAAATTTTATTTTTAAACTATAAAATACTGAATACTTAACATATTAACGTGGGGTTGACACTGTTAACATTTGAAGAAGTTTCACAAAATCAGGCAGTGTTTAAAGAAGCTCACATTGTATAGAATTTATCCAATGTAAAATGTGCAATTATTTTTAAGTTGCTGCTGAAATATACTGATAAAAAAAAAAGCTAGTCATATGTGGAAACCCTTAACTTTCACTGGCTTTCTCCCAGGCAGAAAGATGTTCAGACCATTTATCATGTATTCATTTATAATTCTGCCTTATTGTGAAGGCAACACACACACAATCTTTGAGTACCTGCAGCTGACTCTACATAAGGTCGTTTTCTCTAGTAAAGATCAATGGTTATTTCAGCTTTCAGGAAAGCCACGCAGACACGGTCACATGAATTTCCTGTAAGATTCTTAATTGTGTAAACATTCTCTCTCAAAAATCCAGAAACCACTACTGAATATTTTGTGTGATATTAAAGCAAAAAAGGCACAAATCCCAGTAATATAACCAACAAATCTTATTAGGAAGTGATAACACTATGAACAGTATATTTAAATGTTCAAACCACTCCCTAACAACTTTGTTTTTAAGTGATACAGAAAAACAAAACCAAACCCTATGTGAAGGGACAGCTCAGCTTTTATTGCTGCTTTCTTTTTCAATGTGGGATTTTTACTTTATCTTGTTCTATTTTGAGTGAAAACAAATCATTTAGGAGCCGCAATATTTTAATGTTGAAAAATACCTATGTGAACCGCCAAGAGAAAATCGGGTATCTACTGGATTTTCATGCAAAAAAGCATTGAGAGAAATAGCCAAGTCCTGCTTCTAAAAAATATTACCACTAACCTCTTTTTCTTCCTTTTTTTTTTTTTTTTTTTTAATCCTGAAAATGACAAGGTAATCTCAAGTTTTAAGGGGCACCTGACTGGCTTGTCAGACTAACGTGGCATATTAACTACACTCATTGTGGCACCAGTGGAGCCTTAGTTTTTATCATTTTGATATCCCCTCCAGGGTTTCAATCTTCTCTCTTGGAGCTCAATCATGCTCTGTGATGCTCTATTCCTACATGAGGATGCAAGAGAACGTCTATTTAAAAATACATTCGGGGAGGGGGTGTCAGGCACTACTGATTGAGAAGGCATTCCATGATGATCCCTATTTTCAGTTAAAATGCGCACTTACGGTTTTGGATTTAACACCCCTGCCTTTGCAGTCAGACAGTCATTTAGCTGGAGTCAATCAAGCGTGTGATTAGAAATAATAACTCACAAGCAATGAATTCAAAAAGATTAGATCTTTGCCGAAATGCACAAGTACAGCATCCCATTATGCATCCTTTTCTCTCTGGTTTCTAGAGAGCAGACGGAAAAAAAAAATCAGCCCCCAAAATTGTCTTGCACTCTAAAAGCTGACTTCTCTTAAAATCTCACTAAAAACTCTCCTATCCCATGATCAGTAACCTCCGCCAGTTGGAGATATAATCAGTACAAGGGGGTGTCTCCTTCTATCTTTTCTCCTCTTTCCCCAATTATGCCACAGACTATGTTTTGCACTGAATGGGTCAGAAACTGGACACACCTTATCTTATTTACATAGAATAAGAAAGATAGAGCATGGTTAAAGCCCAAAGATGGTTAATATCTAAAACAAACAAAGTCTTCAAATTATTTGCCACTTACATATCAAGTATTTTATTTAAGTACGGGGTTAGAAAAGTAATTAGAGAAAACTATGTTTGGATTTAATAAGCATTATATTGAAACCACTAAGTCAAGTTCAATCCAACTTTTCTAGATAGCATCTTTGATCAAAGGATTTAATTTCACTAAGGAAGTTTGGAGATTTAAAGTGAATTATAAGATTTCATATTATGTGGTGTTTTACCTTTAATCAGAGTGCATATAATTCATAGTCAACAGTGTTAATAATAGGTAGAATGATCCCAAAGGGAAAAAGATTGACAAAAACGATGAATATTTTGCCTTAGAATGTAATGTAGAGGGGATGGGTTGATTTGCCTTCCCAGCTATGCTTGGTTTAGGCTGATGTAACGCAGCACACACTGATGACACTAACATAATTCATACAAATGAGGATAGCAGAGAGCAGCCTGGGATTTGACAAATTTCTGCAGATAATTCCCAAGGCTGAATAAACCACATGTGGGTAACTGGGAGCTAATGCAGTGCAGGAGATATAGATGAATAAAGTCCACAAACACTCACTTAAAAAAATAAAAATAAGGAAGTAAAAAAGCTCCAAGCCTTATGGTTTTTTTTTTAAACAAGGAAGAAAGAACAGTCACATTTCAGTTGCTAATAGAAAATACCTTGCCAATTAAGAAATATCTGAACATGTTGATCAGTCGCACCAATAAAGGTTTCTTTACATAAAGAGCCACTATGTTCATTCCAACTTGTGGTTCTGGAAAATACCACTAAGAAAACTGTTAGGAGCCAATTCATTTTACTCAACAAACAAAACTTAAATTAAAAAAAAATCCAAATATTAATTTGGATGAGTTTGGGTACTTTCGACTATATGTGAGAATAGCCAGACCTCACAATTTGATTCTCTTCTGGAAGCCAAATAAGGGATCAATTTCTACCCCTTTGCCTGATCTTAACATCCAGGGGCAGAAGGCACATCAGTGGTCTTGTGGAGGAAACTCTGATGCCTTATCAATGTAGTTTTTGTTTGAGTTTATTTATTTATTTTGAGAGAGAGAGCGCGCGCGGACACGTGCGCGCACGCAAGTGGGGGAGGGGCAGAAAAAGAAGGGGGGAGAGAGAGAATCCCAAACAGGTTCCGCACTGTCAGTGCAGAGACAGATGTGGCACTCAAACACAAACTGTGAGATTGAGCTGAAATCAAGAGTCAGACGCTTAACAGACTGAGCCTCCAGGCGCCCCTAAATGTACTTTTATGGAAAGATCACCAAGAGCCAAATCTAAAGGGTTTTGCACACTGCATCTCTCCACCTTTAAAACATGGAAAACTAACCCCGACTCAGCTGATACTACTACTGCCCGTCCTACTGTACCATTATATTTCAACCCATAAGAAAGTGACCATCCCTCCCTCCTTCTCTCCATCTTTCCCTCCCTCTTTCTCTGTCTTTCTTACACATACACCACACACACACACACACACACACACACACACACACACACACAGAGAAAATGGCTTTGGAGCAGGGTTCCTTATTCCTTCAAACATCAAGGTTAAGGTTCCATTTAAGAAACATTTGTTCGCCACCAACCAGATACCGGTCGCTGCACCAGAAACTGGGAGAAATGCTAAAATCAATAAAATAGGTTTTCTGCTCTAGGGAAGTTTACCTCCTAATCAGAGAAGCAGTTCGAGAGTCACCTCCAGCACCACCCCGTGCTCACAACTTGCCCAGCTATGATCGGCAGCTTCAGATCTTACTATGACAAGAGGCAAAGAAAGTAAAATAGAAAGAAAAAAAAAAAACACCTCCCAATGAAGACAAGGTTGTCTCAAAGAGTTTGCCTTTGTTCATAAATAAAGAAGAAGAATTGAAAACCACTACTAAAATTAGTACCATTCTTCCTTTCTGCCGTCTCCAGTAGGACTATGAGATGCATAACGCAGGGTGAGCACCCAAGTGCTTGGCTGGGGTTCAGTGAAATTCAAAAAGAAGTGAAAACAAAATGCAGTTTAATTTTCTGCCATACAGAAAAACATCCATGTAAAATAGGTGAACATGTTAAATATTTATATTAAAAATCAGGCATTTCAAGAAGAAAAAAGATATATATAAATCTCCCCCAGCACACTACCTACAATCCTTCCTTCACTCATTAAACAGATTTGCTGAGTTCCTACTACGTGCCAAGCCCACCCTAGGTACATCTTTGTGTGTGTATCTTTGTGTGTGTGATACATACGCAATTCAAAGATTTCATATTTAATCCTGTCAGAAAATTTTCTGTCTCTTAAACAAGTAAAACCACAGAAGGAACACTTGGAGCTTTCAGTGCTAATTCGAATAAAATCTTGATGTATTTCAGTTACTTCATATCGGTAAGAAAATGTGTGAGCAGGAAATTCATTTTAAACAAAATTCATTATATGAACTGGTGACATTCTCATGCACTGGTTTTTTTGCCTCCATTTCCAAACACTAATTGACAGCACTTGAACACGGTGATTCAGCTTCCGCGTGTCATATGATTCCCGGGGACTGTAGCTATATTCCTCAGGCCAGTAGACTGACAAATCAAAAGATAAGAAGTACCTCTCAGCTTGAATCAACTGAAATGTGTCAGAAAATACATTTGGCATAATCTTCAGAAATGTCAGGTTTGGCGATGACAGGATAGGCACAGTTTTCCTGACAGTTTTAGCACACCAAAGTTTTAGAGTCCAAGTTAGAACGAGGAGGGAAAAAACACTTTTGTCTCCTATTTTGGAGAAAACTACTACACGCAACAAGAGGAAATGTATGACATGCCACTTGAGTCTCTGACAAGAATGTTATAAAATGCCTGACTATCTAATTAATGAAACATATAACCTGGAAAACGTCCACTAAGATTAAAAGGATTAAGGTATGTTTTAGTATGTCTGCTTATGAAAATCACGCGACTTGCTCTTCAAGACGTGCCCAGCTTCATTTCTCTTCATATTCCCACTGTGCCTTGCACCAGTTCAGTATTTTTATAAATGTGTGTCGAATGAATGAACCAACAGCATCGAGCGAAAATGTTAAGAAACCCAAGACTGAGCAGAATACGTTCCATGATATGCCTCTACTGGACCCTGCACTCCATCTTGCCTTGCCATGCCTATGCCTTGGCAAATAAGAATAAATGCAAAAAAGCAAATTAACACACAAGCAGGTGAATTCTAATATACATCAGGCTCCTTTATGATTTCTACATGAGCTGGACTTTCCTGTGTCTTTTATCACCACCACCATCCCCCCTAGATGCACACTTATACGATCATATTCTGCAAACTGTGGATAAAAAAAGAAACAACTTAATCAGTTGTACAAAAGGCACTACACAGAGCCAAGACTCACGTTTCTACCTCTGGCTACAAAACTCTGACTCCTCCAATTTCCCATTTGTAAATAGATCTCCAAAAGAAATCAGCCTGAGGGCACTGAATGGCTGTAGATCTCTGTAGGAGCACTATAGTCTGACAATTGCAAACCCCAATGAGCAGCTCATACAGGAGATGCAGAGTGCCTCATTCAGACATATCCCTTCCACGTAATCTAACAACTCCAGCGCTGTCAACCTGCATCTGATTTTCATTTATAAATGAAGTTGCACCAATCTGCAACAATAAAGAACAGTGGCAAAATCTCTAACACGTGGCATCTCTCCATTTTCTTAAAAACAAAAAAGATCCCCATTTGGGCAACTCCTAATTGTGCTGGCCACGTTTCATTTACTTTCACACCAATGCAACGACAATCTGTCAATATTGGTACTGTAAATTACCAAATACTCTAAAAGTACTTATTTTAAATGGATCATACAACTACATATTTATGAGTGTTATACACTGAAAGGTAAAAATTATTTCTAATGCCTAAGTCTATACATACTGTCTCCCAAATGAAACAGGTGCCAAGTCAGTTAAAAGATATACTTAAAAAATACATTTTTCTGACTTAATATGTGTTCTGTATTTTCAGCATGGCTTCACAATCTTTTTCCTTTTCAAAGGAGCAAAGTCAAATGTATTTTTCACTATATTGGGCAAATGTAACATACTGTTACATAATATATCCCTGCAAAACCTCTTATTCCACTATATTCCAAGAGTTAGCTCTTTCAGGATATATATTCTTCAGTAAGCATTTATTGAGCATGAACTATGTGCCCATTACCATGCTTGATTAAGGAAACACAGTGGGGAAAAACAGACAAAGAAAGTCCTTACTATTAACTTACAGGCAAAGGAGAGAGAGAGAGAAACTAAAATGATCAGTACAATAATAGTTTTGTCTATAAAATTTTAGGTGCATGGAAGCAGAATGACTACTACTATGGCCTGGAGACGTGAAGAATAAACATGAATGACATGGAGAAGAGGGGTAAGAACATTCCAGATTTGGATCACCATGTTTGAAAGGAGGTGAGAAAGTATGAAACTTTAAGAGAAACGAAAGTAACGTGGAATGTCTAGAAAATAGTGGGAAAGCAATGGTAACATTAATATGAGAAGATGGGGCTAGAAGGTAAAGACTCATCCTACAGGAAATGTGGAACAGTCAAAGGTTACTAAGCAAAAGAAAGATGTGATCCCCCATGTTCACCACAGCATTATTTACAGTAGCCAAGACAGGGAAACAACCTAAGTGTCCACTGATGGATGAATGGATAAAGAAAATAAATACCATATGATCTCACTTACATGTGGCATTGAAAAAAAAAAAAAAGCTCGTCAATAATTGGCAGTTGCCAGAGGCAGGGTTTGGGTTGGGCAAAAGGGGTGAAGGGGATCAAAAGGTACACTCTTCCAGTAATACGATAAGTAAGTCCTGGGAATGTCAATGTGCAGTGTGCAGACTACAGTTAATGATACTGTAGTGTGTACCTGAAAGTTGCTAAGAGAGCAGATCTTAAGAGTTGTTATCATAAGAAAACAATTTTGTAACAATCTATGGTGATGATGTTAACCAGACTTACTGTGGTGATCATTTTGCAATATATACAAATATTAAATCATTATGTTTTACACCTGAAACTAATGTAATACTAAATGTCAATTTTACCCCAATTAAAAACACACATGCACACACATAACAACAACAAAAAGGGAAAGAAAGATGTGATCAGACTAAATGTCAATTTTACCCCAATTAAAAACACACATGCACACACATAACAACAACAAAAAGGGAAAGAAAGATGTGATCAGATTCGTGTTCTCAAAAAATAACCAGACAAGTTAGCCAGACAGGCTGGCAAAAGAAAACTTTAGCAGAAAAATCTAGCAGAAAATGGATTGGGGGCAAGAAGTAAAGACAAAAGGACATTAAGAATCCACCACAAGCAAGGTTCCATGGTTCGGAAATAAGGTTCTGTGCTCCCAAGCTTCTGCTTCCATCCCTTGAATCACTGACAAGGGTTCTTGTCCCAGGAAGCAGGACTGGCCTACTCTCTACCTAGGGGAGGTCACTCATCACACTAGGGATGAGTGCCTAATTCAAGGTAAAAAGAAACACTAGTGCCCAAACTTACTACTTTCGTCTTCTCAACCAAAAGAACCCAACTAAAACAATGTGGCCTGGCTAAGGTCAAGTTTTTAAATTAACAAAATTAAAAAACTGATTATGTGTAGAAAGCCAAGGAACACCAAGGTTTTTAGAGAATGTGTTTTGGAACTGGAAAGACTGAATATATCTGCTTGGCTGCACGCCTGCATGACCCTGAGGGAGTTACTTCCCAATCTGTTTTCTTATCTGTCAAACAGGAATAATACCTAATGCATTGGTTGGTAATGAGGGTTAAATGAGAATTACTAAAAACACTATAACTATCATCATCATTATTAAAATGGGGATAAGAAAGAGGAAAGAGGGATGCCTGGGTGGCTCAGTCGGTTAAGTGTCTGACTTCAGCTCAGGTCATGATTTCACAGTTTGTGGGTTTGAGTCCTGCATCGGGCTTTATGCTGACAGCGAAGAGCCTGGAGCCTGCTTCAGATTCTGTGTCTCCTCCTCTCTCTGCCCCTCCCATGCTTGTACTCTGTCTCTCTCCGTCTCTCAATAATAAATAAACATTAAAAAAAAAAAAAAAAGAAGAAAGAGAAAAGAGAAGAGGATGTGACACGTACCATTTTGGTAGATCTGAGTTGATCTTAATATAAAAGAAAAAGCAAGTTAATATGAGTTTGGTTTTAGATGAGCTGTTTTTAGAGTGAAGAGAGTCTGGTATTGGAGACAGATGCACACAGGTTATTGGAGATAAGAACCTCCTCCTGTACATGACTTTCCCTTGATTTGATATTGTTTCCAGAACTTCTACTGAATCCCTGTATTGCCCCATTTTTATCTAAATGCATGGCTGCCTGAAAACAAACAAAACCCTTCATGTTATAGGCTGGGCCCTCCTTGCAGATAAATGATTAAGTAATGGCCAATGTGACACAGCAGATGTGGGAGGATATGCTCCTCTTCATTCCTTTTTCTATCCTGGAGCCCAGAAGTTGAATCTGATGACTAGAGCGTTACGGCCATTGTGAATCATACTAACTACAACTTACCTAATACCTCCATTAAGCTACTGTGGTAGGCAAATCATTTCATATTCATTCTCTAATTCAGTCTCTATATCTCTATAACAACACTCAATATTACCATTTGATTTTTACTTCTTGGAAAATGAAGGTGTATTGAGTTTGGTTAATTGATTTCAGAGTCCCACACGTTAGTAATCAAGTCAGAATTGACTCAATCAAGGCAGTTCTAACCACTGCACAGTCCTGCTAGCATCCAAGCCCAGAACTTTCTAAATCCAAGGTATTCCTCCTAACCACCACATAGTAGTGCTTCTCCAGATGTGTTTTACTCACTTTCATTTCATCTAGGGGGTGCCAGTGAAAGTGCTAATGAGCAGTGAGGTGATGGGAGAGGGAGAAGGAAGAAAAGAAGGAGGACACTGGTAAAGTTTAAGGTCATTCTCCTCTGAATAATGTAGTTAAACCTTACTACTTGGGTCCTATGATTTGCTCAACACTGAACCTAACTGAAAATCACTTTCCTTTAACCATCATGTAAAGCTACTTAGTAAAGGTTTACATTTGCTTTCATGTCAAGTTCTCTCTTATCTAAATCCAGAACTGTACCAAGTTCAGATTAAATTCCAAAATGTGAACAGAAGCACCAAATCCTCACCTATTTTCAGCTTCCTGGTTTAGATGTATAAATAAATCATGTGAAATGCATAGAAAAACTCGTCTCTTTCTCTCCTAACATTTAATGATAATTTATAGCCCTAGAACATTTGTAAATTTAACAGCCCATCAAAGTGTCTGAGAGCACACCAGTTCTAAAGACTCATTAAGTGACATTAAACATAACTTTCCATGAAGTACTGTACCGCACGAATGGGTGGGCAGGCTGGTGAACAGCCACCACTACAATAATTTATCGTTTGTAATTTTGCCTTATTACTTGCAAAAACATTTGCTAAAGGGAAGGCAGTCACTTACTTCACTATTTTGTCAATGCTATAAATTACAAAAGCAGAGAAAACCTTTATGATCATAAGAATGTGCTAATTCTTTCTCCAGTCACCCACAAATGACAAGGAAGAAGTTTTTGGTAAAATCTTGTAGGATTTTAAAAATTCATTTCTTTGAATAGGGTTGTAATGTTTCCAATGCACCTCCCCCCATTCAAAGAACATCAGCAAAATGAAACCAAAAAGTGTAGAATTTTTTCCCAGTACACAAGTGGGAGACTCTCCTAACTTCATCCAACTTTCCATAAAATGGAATTTCTTTTGCTCCACAAATAACTAAAGAGATAAGGCCTGTGTATCCAGTGTAACTGGATTTTACAATACCACAAATAGCTACCTCAATTTTGTCAAGCCACTCATCCTACTTTTAATAAAACTGGAACAATAACCAATGTGATAAAAGGGAATATTAACTTGAGGCTGACAGTGACCACAGACTAAGTTATAACGACAAAAGTTGGGTGAAAGTTTAGCATTCCCACTTGTGTAAGAAACACCCTTCCCATGTTTTCCTTAAAACAATCCAAGCAGATAACCAACAACATTATGCAACCGTCAGTTTTCATTTTTTCACTAAACACTATATGATTGCATATTTAACAAAAATTCAAAAGTTTTAGCGACCAGTGCATTAAGCAAAATATACTAATTGAGCTGATAACATAATTTTTACCAATATAATGTAGATCACTTATTTGGTTTAAGCTTCGCTTAAAAGTCAAGGTATTTTTTTTTCCCCTCGCCTTCTAGACATGTGGTCCCCAAGTCCCAGCACAACTGTCGGCATTTCTTTGCCAAATCCTGCACATCATTTTTACTAACTTTGTTGACTAAAAATATTCTCTCCACAAATTTCAACAACTTCGTGGTGAATTTCTGCAGCAGAAATAGTTTTCCTATATGAAAGTTAAGTCATGGAATTAATTTCACCTCAAAAGAGCAGTCATTTTGAAAATGACCCCACCAAAGTCACAAATAATCTTACCTAATTCACTTTATACGATTCCTATATATATGTGACGTCTGTGATACTCCCAGAGAAACTGGTGGCTGCTATATGTAACGTGTTGGTTGTTTACCTTTTAAACTTCCTTTCTGAATAACACTATTTAAAGGGAAAAAATACAGCTTTCACAAAGATTGTATTTTACCCATAAAGGTTCACTTGCCAACTACTGAATATAGTCCCAGACAAACAGTTCAAAAGCAATTTCAGTGATTTTTATCGGGCTCATTGTAATGTTTCCATAAACTTTCTGTGTTCAGATATAGCATGCACGAGGCCGACCCATCTAAATATGGCTGACAGATTTGTCAATTGAGAGAAGAAACACTGTCACCAAAACAACTTCCAAACTTAACACTGCAGTAATGAATTTTAAAAATTCTATTCAGGGTTGGGGCACCTGAGCGGCTCAGTCGGTTAAGCGTCCAACTCTTGATTTTGGCTCAGGTTGTGATCTCATGCACAGTCCATGAGATCGAGCCCTGCATGGGGCTCTGAAGTGACAGTGTGGATCCTGCTTGGGATTCTCTCTCTTCCTCTCTCTCTCTCTATCCCTCCATCTTCCCCGTATGCGTGCTCTCTCTCTCTCTTTCTCTCTAAATACATAAATAAACATTTTTTTTTAATTCTACTCAGAGCTTGTAACAAGGGAGCTCTTTTTTTTTCTTTGCCTGAATATACCCAGTTGTTTGACTCAGTCGATTGAATTTAGTTGGTCGTTCTGACTTTAAGTAGCTTGGCTGAATATGCTCCAATTTGACAGGTGAGGTGTTTTGATACTGTCTCACGTGCATTTCCATATCTAGCAACCACCAGTAAGTTAGCATGATCGTTAAGTCCACAATTAGCCAGTTTCTTCCAATATGTATGTACAAAGCAGAACCAAGACAAGTGAAAAAAATCTTCAGGCAGCATGCTTCTTCTTTCCCGTCACTAACACCAATTTATATAAACTACGTAATATGATAATTTGAAACACTTTGTTCACATCTAAAATTATAATTTTAATTCCTTATTAATTGGTGTTAAGTAAGAATTACCAGATTATTCCAAAGCTAATATCCCATAATAGCAAGCAGACACAGGTTGAGCAGTCATCTAAAATTAGCTTATTCACTGTAAAATAAAGATTGAATGTTAAGGTATAAAATTATTCTAAATCCCCAAACACACCAGAACCAATTGTGAAATTAAATGTGACACTTTCCATAATTCAAACTACAGTACTTGATTTTCGTCTTTCTCCTCAGCTACCTCTAAATTAAATTAGTCTTATTGATTATAACTCAGAAATCCCTGTCTTGTTACCATGATTTTCAAATTTTAATAAAATGTACAATTCAGCTGTACATCGTTAAGTTGGGTTTCTTAAATTACAATATATAGGAGATCAAATATAACCTCTATGAGTATCTCAATACTACAGTTTACAAACACAGTGAAAGGGAATTTCTTTGCCAGCTTAAAACAATTGATAAATTCATGCATCACAAGCCTGTTTTCGGTCTTCCGTGACAGATGATCACTCATTATTGAAGTAAGATCTTATGAATTGATTAGCAGTGTTATGCAACTAAGCGCTGGCTGTACAGAGGTCCTGGAATGAAACAGAAGCCCTAGTCCAATTAATATGTGTTACTATACACAAATGATTGTTAATAACTTTAGTAAAAGCAGAACCACCCAATTAAAATGCACAAGTTGTTATGCTAAGAAACAGAAGAGTACACTGTACATTTTCCATAAATTTGCTAATGAGATACGTATACCATGGATAGCAGCTTTGTTGGTGCAAAAGCCCATACTGGGTACTTGGTTCTGATCAAACATCTCTCTGGTGTTTACATACATAGTAATAACAGCCTCAAAGAACACATGTATTCAACTCAGGCAGTTTCGGCATGACTTTCAACATATGGGGATTTGGATTTGGTTTTGATTTTTTGACTTCAGAGAAAATATTTCTTAACAGCATTTCCTTGACCATCATAGTTGATGGAGCCCTGAATCCTGGTCCTTACTAAGAACAGAGAGGATAAGTTAACCCTCTGCCTCACATCCAGACCATTCCTCCTGCCTCCTGAGTCCAAAGCTGTGAACCCAATTCACAAGCCGTCCTTATTTGTAAACAGTCCTGAGATGACGCTCATCATGGCTAATATTGGATATTATATAGCATCATCAAGTATGCTGTAATGATTCCTGTTATTTCATTAACTGTTGCTTTTTTCTATTAAAGAATAGATGTGTACCCCCTTTTCAGTCTTTTTGTTATAGTAATATTTAGGTGATTTATTTCTACCTTTCATTTTTTCTGTTTAACTTTGGTGAAGTTAATATAAAAATAGCACTAAAGAGAGATATTAGAGGACCTGGAGGAACTGATTTGAGCTCTCATCTCTCTTCTTCCAACAAATGGGGATGAAACATTCATTTTCCCCACACAGATATAATAATAAATGTTATTAGCCCCTTTATCACCTGAGGAATTGTCACCGAGGGAACGTTTAGCATGCAAATGCCTGTATCAGAGTTACCTTCTGCCTCAACTGAATGCAAGCCAAGGTTTCATTAAATAGTGCCTGGTCATTTACAACACACAGCAAAAATAACTGAGGATGCTACGTAACATGAGAACACATTAGCAGTTAAAGAGCATTAAGCTATTGTTTCTGTGTCATAAGTCACCAATTCTCAGCTGTAAATATATTTATACATTTAATTGTAGTGTTTCATTTATCGAATCATGTATTTTATATTATGATGAATTTCAACTTCCATTACCACAATGATGTTTACACAAGCTGCAAACATTTGTTTTTACTAGAGGAAAATTTAAGTCCTATTCATTAGTACTGCTCACTGTCAATTTATGAAATACATTTATTTTCACCATCAGAGCTATACCATATTAATTTCAAAATATATGTCATTGCTCAATGAGAACACATTACAATGAAGCATCAAGATTAACTAGGCTAAATCTACAGTAATCCACCAGTCAAAAAATAAAAATGAGTACTTATTAATTTCTTACGATGTGCCATGCACGAAACTAAGCACTTCACATACATTAACTCAATGTCATCTGTAAGATAACACTGTGAGGTAAGCACTGTTATCATTCCTATTTTACAGATAGGAAAAAATGATGCACCAAAAAGTTAAAGAACTTGCCTAAGACTGCACTGTCAGTAAGTGGCAGGTAATTAGTTCTAGAGCTTACACTCTAAATTCTAAATAAGCCAGCATGTCATGATGACTCTTAAAAAGTCTTACATGAATCAAATGCTGTGTATTACCAGATCCAGGAAATTTTGATTTTAAAAACAAAGTAATAGGCTTATTAAGTTATGCATATTGTAGTACTTTAGAAAGTTCACGTTAGGTATAGTCTCAAAAACGTATTCACATATAAAATGAAACTCAAAACACAAAGCAACTCAAAGAAATGCTTTGTATAAATTCAGTACCTCTTGCTCTACTTTCCCAAATCTACTCATTATGAAAATTTGTCAGTAGGCATATATAATACTGAAAGTATTTCTTTTTGTTTGCTATTTAGACTACAAGCTATTCATGGTCTGGAAAAGCAGCTAATCTATACATTATTGAAAATGTCACACCATATTGTACCCAGAGAACCTTTGATAAATACTAAATATTACATTGACAATGAGTAATGGCAACTGAAAACAAAATTACAATGTAACTCAAAGATGAAATATGATGCTGAAATAAAATGGATGTGAGTCCCATTTAAGCTGTCCCTTAGTCTTTTGAGGTCTGTGAAAAGAGTAGTCCTTATTTAGGACAAAGGGAGGTCATATTTTTGAGGTCTGGAAAAGATAATGACAACACTCCTGATTAATTACACAATACTAAAAAATGAATCATGTTTTAGAAATAAGGATGGACAAGCCATCTTATATAGTTATTTTATTTTCTGCATACAGAGAAGAAAATGCAGAAGGACTAGCATATTATCTGAAAGTGTGGGTTTTAGGTATCCTCAATGATTTTCTTAAAGTCTCACTTATTTGCCTCTGGTGAAAGGAACAGGGGTAAAAAGAAAGGAGACATTTTCATTTCATAACTTTGAACTGCTTCTGTACTGTTTGAAAATTACTATGTGCATGTTATTACCTACTACTTTAATATAAATAAAACTTTGTGAGTCTATAGTCAATCAAAAATTGTGATACTTAAGCAAATTCTACTTATAGTTGTTTTAAATAAAGTCAACAATTCTAAATATTCTGCATCTAAAACAATAGGCCAGAGAAAAAAGTACAAAACTGTATGTAAAAGTATATATAAACTTTATACTTTCCAAATGGAAATATGGAATATATACAGGCATATATGTGAATTCATATACATATTTATACTTCTATATGTGTACTTCTATATATACTTATACAATACATAATACATAGAACATAATACACGTATAAATATGTAAATATACATGTGTATAAAGTGTACATATATACGTACATAGTACAGACATATATATAACTTTTGCCTATAGTAAAATTAAAAGAGTGTAATTGTATACATGCACCTTGCAAATATAGTTTTCTTGGACACCAAAAAACTACTATTTTACATGAAAACAATTCTTCCTATAGAACACTGATGGATATGAAATAAGTAATTCCTACCAAATGTTTTTTTTTTTTTTTTAATTTTTTTTTTCAACGTTTATTTATTTTTGGGACAGAGAGAGACAGAGCATGAACGGGGGAGGGGCAGAGAGAGAGGGAGACACAGAATCGGAAACAGGCTCCAGGCTCTGAGCCATCAGCCCAGAGCCTGACGCGGGGCTCGAACTCACGGACCGCGAGATCGTGACCTGGCTGAAGTCGGACGCTTAACCGACTGCGCCACCCAGGCGCCCCCCAAATGTTTATTTTATACCTACTTTTTTATAGAAGTGAAGTATAATTTGGTGATGCAAAGATGTATATCTTCTAACAAAAACTAAAGACAAATAGTTATTTACAACCTCTTAAATTATCTCTATACCACAAAATATTTTAACCATCTTCAAATGAAAAAAGAACTGACTCCCTTAAAGAAAAAAAGAAGAGGAAAAATAAAGTTATCAGAAGGGCTTTTCAAACCTTTAGTCAGGATCAGATTTCACAAAGTAATACATGCATTTGGATGTTTTGCATTTATTTGAAATTTCTTAGGTATCACTCTGATTTTCTTCCTACATTATAATGGGCTGGAGGCCAGTTCCTAAAGGAAAAAGGAACAAGCCTCTTGAAAGGGAGCCCTGCACCAGCTCCCAGGAGGCCTTGGAGAGGCACTGGCCCCAATACCTAAGTCTCCCAGCCACCAGTGCCCAGCACAAGGCTGAGAGAAGGAAGAACAGATAGGGTGATGTGAGGGGTCACACGGTACAAACAACTGCCTGTTTCATTCACTCTTGTCTTTCTCCTTTCTCTCCTCTTTGCTTTCTCTTCTCTCAAGGACCTGTCTTTTTTCCCCATCTCCCTTAGCTCTTCTTGTTTTATTCCAGTCCTCCCTTCTCCTCTTGGTCTCACTCACTCTCCACTACTTCCTTCTCCAGTGTATTTTTTCTCTCCTCTGACATATTTCACTTGTAAACGATGCCCGTCCAAAAAACCTTGGCATGCTTGCAAAAATACACAAAATTCTAATACTTTGGGGAAAATACAGACACAGAACATGAGTAAGACTAGCAAATATTGGATCTTTCCTCTCTCTCTTCATTACACCTGCAAGCCCCATCTTGTGGACTATCTACTTTTCCCCTCATTTTAAGCACACTATTCTCTACCTTCTTGTTTAGCCTTCCCTCCAGTGTCCTTTCCCCCTCTTCTTTGTTGTTCTCTGCATCCTTATTACCCTCATTGAAGAACATTCTTTCATAATTAACTGAGTGCTCCATGTCCTTCCACCTCCAGTACACGCAAGAGCCCACCAAATTTTATCCAGGAAACACTTCCTTCACCCATCTTTTCCCCTCTCCTTAATAAGCCTACAGCAGAAAATCTGGAGGGTGTCTCAAACAAACATTCCCCTGGGATAGAAATAACACTATGCGTAGCACACCTTTTAACCCACCATAGGGAATCTCCAATATGGTTGTTGAAGACATCCTTTGAAAATATCTTCTTAATCTATTCATATACCCAAAAAATATTTTATTTAAATTAAGTTAAAAAATACCAAATTAATTGGGCCAAGATTACATTTTAGAATTCACCTCAAAGTTCAGTATTTCATGTCTCTTTATTTGCATTGAAACCTGCACTAAATTCACTCTCGTTACAAGTGCACTTTTAGAGTATTTTCCATTCCTTGCTTTCCAATAAATGTACACTGAGGTATAACCAGAAAGAAAGGTCCTTTAATAGTTTAAATTGAGTTCATTTTTTTACGTGCACTCTGCTTTTGAAAAATCTCTTCCTGCTTTCATTATTTGTAAGCCGTTTCTTAATCTCAATACCAATCAGGCCAAGATTCAGGGTCCTTTTCTGAAGTGAACTCCTCCTCCAAAAACATAATAAATGTGTTTTTCATGATGAATTACATGTAAACCAGCCAGCTCTACTCAAGAGCCAGGACCAACATACAATTAGCCTGCAGAAATCTGATGTGCTGACTCTTTCCCCCTTTCCTGTTCCTCTCTGAATGGAAAAAGCAAAAAAGGAAAAATTTCCTGACCAGACGCCAAGTAAGCCCCAAACTTGAGAGGCGTCCTCGGTGATGGGCAGGGGCCCCGCTCCCACTCAGCCCAGCCGGTGGAGCCCCCACCGCCTCCCTGCGCTGCTGTGGCATATTACTTCCGCTTTTCTAACTTTTCCACTTCTGAGCACCATCAATTATGCACTAGAATAACAGAGGCCTGGCAAGGCAGTGTAACATAAAGGCCGATTATGATGATAAATAATTTAAACACCTGCGTGCCATGTTGCTTTTACCACTGATAGGAGGCCGGGGGCATGTGACTCGCACTGAAGATTCAAATGCACACAATGACCAGTGTGGAGAGAGCGGACAATACACTCACCAGTGAACCTTCCTGTTCACTGTCCACTGGGAGGAAAGGGACAAAACCAATGCCCTGTTCACAAAGGTAATCACTTGCTAAAAGTGATTAAGAATTGTAAAAGACACAGATCCTAATAAATGACGTGGATTGTTAGCACCAGACGCAGCCCAGGAAGTGCAGGGAACAATAGTGTAGATGTCTTTGGCATCTTTACCTTCCAGAAAAAGGTAAACAATTGCAAACACAATGATTTTAAGAAAAAAGCCACACTGTTTTCATGCAAAGTTACTCAAACCTGACTAAAATCCAGACCTGGAGTGCTCTTTACTACAGAGTTCTATACGTCTGGTGGTAAAGTATAATTGGGGGCTGGCTGGAGATTAACAGATGTAGGGATTCGTGGTCTAACATTTTTTTTTTAAATGACCCTCCCCACCTCTCAACTGTGATTCAGAAACACCCCAAATACCTCTATTAGTGTGCTACTTTTTAAATTGTAATTTGAAAATTCACGGCTGAGAAGAATCTTTTATATGTTCAAAGAGTGCAAAGAAAACAAGTATTCTCCCCACAATGCTCTGGAAAGCTCAAAACTCAGTAACACGGACTGTGTCCGAGTGCCAGGAAGATATTATTCCTCTTCCGCCATAGGCCATCTAAATTGTAAACTGGGTCTCTAATGGTGTACACCTAAACAAAAACAATTTCAATCTGAAAAAAAAAAAAAAATCAGGTAACTACCAAAGCATAATGCGACATTTCAATGCTTGAAAAGGATAGAATAATCACAGTAGTCTATGAAAGAGTACAGGGGAAGGAACAAAACTAGGTTCCAGTAAGGACGTTGATAAATCAAAAGCCAACCTTAAAATACATGAAATTCAGGAGAATAGCACTTAATTCATGTCAAATGATACTCAACTTCATTTTTGGAATGAGGCTCCCATTATCTAGAAATATTCCAAAATTAATCCTTAGTCTACATGAGAGCTAATATTACATTTCTAAATGCAAATTGATGAAAACTCTAGGGGGAAAAACCATTTTGAACTGTGGTTTCCAGAAGGCTTCAGGTTTAGTCATGTCAAATTAAAGGGGAGCAAAACTTCTTAAAATAACATTCTTCTCAAATCGCATCCATATGATTTAGCAAATTGATATGGCCAAAGTCAATAAATCATGATGCAGAGTTTTTATTTTAATGTACGAACGTTTTTATTTTATTTTCTGGTTTGAGCCAACTCCTTATAATTTGTAGCCCAAAGTTGGATATATATTCTTGTCTAGGCAAAACAAGATATTTCTCACGTAATGGGTTCCTGCTTTTCAATGTCAACCCGCCACCAATGAAAGAAATCATCCCCAACAGTTCAGCAGGGCACAGAGCTAGCTGCCTCTGTGGTTGTACCAACATGCAACCCATTAACTGCCTTTCAGTCGGCAGCATTTGAATTTGTAGATTTTCACCACTTTTCATTGTGTAAGTGCTTCTTTTTTCTTAACCCCAGGGATTTCATTTGTGCTGACACATACCCAAGAAGCAATCTCCATGAAAGTATCCTTTTAAGGCAAGCGTTTTGTGCACTCCTTAATGATGGGTGTTTAAGAGAAATGGTAATTATGATAGATTTTGAGCCTTAGGTAACAGACAGCCTCACAGTGAGAGGGTTCACTACATTTAAGACCAAACTCCTCATTAAGAAATGTAGATGTATCAATTCAGTTCTGCGCAGACACACTGGCTAGTGAGGTCCAGGTTAGTAACCACATCCATCGTAGGATGGACAGTCTCATGAGTGAGCCGACACGCCACAAGGTCATGCTAGTTTGCCTAGACTGTGAGCAAACGAAACTTCTCAGGGACAATTAAATGTAGGAGACATTGCTGTAAATATTAAAAACATCAATGCTTTAAATATCATCCCCCTTTTCTTCTGTTTTCTTCCTATGACTTTAAAACTTTTGGCTTAAATGTGTTGTGTAAGCTATCACATTAGATAACCTTCATGCAAAACTACGATTCTGAAATCATAGTTTCAGACAGAAGCAGTCCACATGGTCTTAACTAATGCTAGTAATAAAACTACCATGAAAACACATTTTACATATGTGTGTGTATATACTTTGGATATATATTTCTGACCTAGATGACTCTCTCAAAACACATTCCAGATAAACATTACCGTTAAATGAGGGGAAATAAATGAACCCTTGAACCAAGATGTCATGACCTCAATCCCTTCCCCACCCATGTACACGTAAAAGTTTTCCTACACACCTTGCTTGCAAATATGACGAACAGAATTTAACTTTTCATGGAGCCCAAAGTACAAAGCAGGTTCAAATTCAATACAAAGAAGTGCTTCATCTCATCCTTTATCGATTAAAGATCTAAAACTGTGAGAAATTTCAGAAAGCCAAGACGAGTTTCAACTAAATGACATTTAAGTTTCATCCGGTACCCTCCCTCAAGTTGTCCATAAAATGGAAAATCTGATATAAAGGATTTATTTATCAGTTTACTTCAAGATATTGTTTCAAGAAAAGTTTCTCTATCAAGTTACATTATTTATTACAGCTAACATAACTTAGAAGCTTATCCAATTCTTGCTTGAGAAGTTAAGATCAAGTTCTCTAATATGGATGGCATAACCTTCGTCTCTTGCATGACACGACTCCTACTAGAAAATTTAAAAGCCAAACTCCATGAAAACTATCTAGAAAGGAAAGGGAAATGTGGGCAAACACGGTCCCATAATAATCAGCAGTGAAGGTTATTAAGTTCTGGCAGGGGAGTGGGCATGATAATACTGACACAGGGCAATAATCTGTAAACCATCAGAAAAAAAGCATGAGAAGTATTTAACATTTTATAAATATTTGAGAGCAAAGCAAGCATTTCTGGTTTAAATCAACCATATTTTAAACTTTCTGGTTTTATAAGAACATCCTACTATAAATCTTTCTAAAATTTGCCTGCTTTTGTTTATTTTATTTTCTTGAGGCCAGTAATGACCACAACAAATACCTAAATGCTGAACTAAGCAAAGATTCTATCCCTAAATTTTATGTGGGAGGCTTAAATTTCTTATGTAAAGCCAACGACAGTAAATAAGTTCATTATTGGTCACTTTCCTTTTGTTAAACCATAACCAAAAGAAAACAAAGTAATAAAATAAATAAAAATAAAACCTTTATGGAATCATAAGGGGAATCAAAAGTCTGGAAAAAACAAAATTATTGCCATATTCTCTCCAATCCCTAATCCACCCCAAAAAAGATTTCTAGTTAAAATAAGTCCTTTCAGTCTATAATATTTAGAATGACAAGAGAGGTCCTGTGACTCCATCCTGCTTCCAGCATCTGTCAAGAAAATCACAGACCTAACTCTCAATTCATGGGAGAATGCTAACAGGGGATGAATAATGCTTCAGAGGGAGAAAACATATTATTAGAAAGGTTCAAGACCAAATATTCACAGCACTGCAAAGTTTTGTTTTTTTTTTCTGCTTTTCAAGTATGAGTTATTGAATTTAAAAATACAGATGAACAAGTTATTTTTGGTGGATAATCCTCAACATAGAAGACAAATATGAGATATACATGATACCTAATGAGATACATATAAATATACTCATGTGTGTATCCAGTTTAAAATTTTAAAGTCCAGAGAGAGGAAAAAAAACAAGCTAACAGTTTACTTTTTTAGGTCTTTTTTTTTTTTTTTTTTTTTTTTTTTTTTTTTTTTTGCATTTCAGTTACTTTTAATCATAAAACTGCCTTTAGGGGCTCCCACCATCTAATCTATACACCAAATCTTATCAAAGATACATAAGCTGAATCCCAGAATACTATAGAAGCAGAGACTCAACAATGCAGGTCTGCAGGTACTAAGAATCCAGGCTTCAGTTACAAAGGTGTTTCTTTGAAAGCACAACATGTTACTTGGGGAATTTAACAGTCTCCCACTTTTCTCCAGCCCATATCCTCACATACAGAAGAATAACACGCATACATTGGGATTTAACATACAGGACATAATTGACACTTTCTAGAATATTACTGCTTTGAAAATGGCAGCGATAGAGGTGCCTGGGTTGGGTGGCCGACTTCGGCTTGGGTCATGATCCCACTGTTCATGGGTTCGTGCCCCATGTCGGGCTCTGTGCTGACAGCTCAGAGCCTGGAGCCTGCTTCAGATTCTGTGTCTCCCTCTCTCTCTACTTCTCCCTCACTCACAGTCTGTCTCTCTCTATCAAAAATAAATAAACATTAAAAAAAACTTAAAAAAAAAGACAATGGTAGCAATGGGCAGCAGTATTCACTTGGTAAGATTAATAATAGGACACATAGCGGTTTAAATAATAGCCGTAGCAGAGGCTGCAGAGAGAAATGGTAAAAGCTACAGTCTGTGGGGGTTTATAATCCCAGTTCTGCCATTTGCTAACCAAGTAACCTTCATCAATATATTCAATCTATGTCTTTATTTCCTCATCTGTAAAATGAAGGTGACAATAATGGAAACTACCTCACTACAGAAATTATAGGACTTAACATATCCACAGTGCTTGAAAAGAGACTGATGCAAAGTAAGAGCTATGTAAATGATTTCTTATTTCAAGACCACCATGCAGACTACGAACATAGTAAGCGCTCACTCAGCAAAGGGCCCGATCCAGCACAGTGGGAGCCAGCAGCAACACTTTCATTCTAATGGCACAGGTTAATAAGGGCAAACTTTACCAGTTACTAGTGTCTTTAGAAACACTGAACAAATAAATAAACAAGCACCTCACCTCACTTATTGATCATCAAAGAAATGTATGTCAAAACAATGGCTCTTTCTTGTTCATTAAATGAGAGCCTTAAACAACAACAACAAAAAATACCCAGTTCTGATTAAGAGTATAATGAAACTATAAAGCAATCTGACACTACTACCAAGAATTAATACAATGTTTATGCTGTTTGACCCAATGATCCTACTACTCTATCCTAGAGAAAAACCAAAACGTGACAAAAGCTTTAAGACAGAAAATTTTTCTTGAGTTATTTATGTGCCATTTATATTATGAAAACCCAGAGGTGATATATGTGTCTAATAATAAGAAATAGTAATTCAGTATTTTTAAATAGTAAGCAGGTTTGGAATATGCCACATGTAACTGGATTTCTCCTTCTTGAACTATTCATGATTATTCATATATTACAAGCACTGACTCAGACTTAATGTCATTTCTTTAATCCAGTATTTCCCAAATATACCTATAACAGAAACCTGGAGTGGGAGATAGTTAGTATGTACTATTTGTCATTAAGCTGGAGTGCCATGGAACGGGGTAGAAAAGTATTGGTTAAGTAAGTGATGGTTAAGCTTAATAAAAATTTATGCAGCCGTTAACAAGAATAGCTTTCAGTACTACACAGGCTGCTTCCAGCAATATGAGAAGATATTTACTATATGAGGTTAAGGGAAAAAGGGTCAGACTCATTCAATTAATTAATAGTCAAGCATATGAGAAAAGCTCAAATGGAAATATCCCAACATGAGTTGTAGAATTATGTGTAAATATTTCTGTAATGTGATGCTACTTCTCTACTGAAAACAAGTTCATAATAAAAATAAAACCAATGTGATTCAGCAATATCAAGTCCCATCTTCCTTCTTCCTGATTTAGAAGTGTAGTTTGTTTGTTTATCTGGTTGTTACTTTAATAAGGCCTGAGGGGAGAATCCTTACTGAAAGTGACCTGTAACAAGAAAGTAGAAAACAAACAGAGCGATCTTTCAGCTTCACCAGAGGAATACATGGAAGCAGCCAGCCCTGTCAATTTGAAAGAGGCTAATGAAACATTATCTGCAGGTGAGCGGACTGTCTCCCAGCATTACAACTCTAAACTACAAATGATTTCCTAACCACAGAGGTAACCACTATACAGATACTTTGAAAGACAAATGAGAATGTTGCCACATGCAAGGTCAATCACAAACTTCCCAGACAACCTGGCTGTCCCTTCTTCCCCGGAAGATGATCTAGGGGAGCTGGTGGGGAACACACCTGAGAGAGTGATACCACAGTCACTTTCTGAGTGTGGATTTTAGCAGCCTGGCATACATACCTATTTGTATTTGTGTATACACAAAATAAAATTTATGTATAAATTTAAAAAAAAAAACACACACACTTCGGAAACTGTGACGTTCATTTTGTTGGAGAAAATAAATAAACAACAATTTCCAATCCTTGTAACTGTCTGAAAATGGTTACCACAGTTTCAGGCTATTGTACAGGATCATGGTAAACTAAGAACTATGGGGGTAGAAAAATAAAAAGCTAATCAAGGAGAGACAGTTCACTTTTACCTATGAACGTTATTAATATATCAACTCCCCATGTTTGCTGAGACCGTGATTTTATTTGATGCAATACAATCTATTCAGGGATTTTTTTTTTCTTTTCTTTTTATGACCTAATGATGCATTTTATTTTTAATTAAATTTTATTTTAAAGTACAGAGTATGTATAAAAGCCAAAGCAAGTATGCAGCATCTGTTCACTGCATCTGCACTCCACTACCACAAAAATTAACCTTAATCTAAAGAGGCACAAATGGGTTTTTATGCCATCAGGAGACCCAAGTATTTAAAAATCAATGACTGTCCACCCAGACAAAGAACAGCTGTTTCTTAATATTGCAACTCTACATTGAGCCCATGTTCAACCCCCAATGACTAGCCTAAAACTGCCCACACTCTTGCTTTCCCCAGCTGAAACTGTCAGAGAAGGACACTGTCTAAAAGCCATGAACTGGATTAAGTATACACAAAGCAGACTGGACCTGGCCTAACCAGATGGCATTATGAGAGGCACCTTCTATTGTCATCACTCAACGCTTTAGTAAAATCCTAATCAATCTTACTTCCTGTGTTCAGAAATCTACCTAAGGACATAATTTAGCCACTTGTGTTAAAAAGGCCAAGGAATATTGAGAGTGGAGTGATTCCCAACCCTCTGAAACAGGGGTTCTCTCCCCAGAACCCAGGCGACCTTTACAGAATGTCGGTCGCATAATCAAGGCAGGCCTAACGTCCTCTGAAATGAATGTGCCTTTAATTTTCTCAAATGTTATATGGAGAGAGAAGGAAAATTAGCATGTGCAAAATAAAAAGAAAACAAGGTTGGGAGAGTGGGCACAGTTTTCCTTAGAACACTGGGATTTTTCTAGAAATCCCAGGGACCATTTTAATCCCAGAATTCCATAGGGGAGAGTAGGAGGGAGAAAAATCTCAGAAATCATAGATTAGAAGACAGAGCTATGTTCTGTGTGACATCTAAAATGTCATTTTGCCTCCTACCTACCCCACCTCAAAGCAAAACACTAGATTAGATAAACTTGAAGACAACCCATGTGGCACCATCCTTATACGGTTTTCCTGATTCACTCTAAAAACCAAATTTTAAAAGACACATATTGGGACAAATGATTAGATAATATAAGAACACTACTAGGCAGCTTCCAAAAAGAATTAAGGAACAATGACACATTATTTTCTCTTCTAATTCTGAGGTACTCTGTACCACCTGACTTCCAACAGGTTCATCTCTTTAATTTTTTTTTTTAAGTTTATTTATTTATTTTTGGGAGAGAGACCAGGGAAGGGGTAGAGAGAGAACCTGAAGCAGCCTCTGTGCTGCCAGCACAGAGCCCAATGCGGGGCTCAAACCCACAAGTTGTGAGATCATGACTTGAGCCGAAACCAAGAGTTGGAGGTTTGGCCAACGGAGCCACCCAGGCACCCCAGGCTCATCTCTTTAAATGAGGTCTCAGGAGATCTAATGAATGAGGTTCTCTTGCCATATTAGTGCCCACCCCTACCATGAGGGACTCCCTACCACAGGGGTTCTGATAAGCTTTAGACCTTATGACTTAAGTGGTGGCACCCCTGGTTGGTCACAGAATCAGTTCCAGTGATTTAAGGGAGCACGAGTTAAGTGGGTTGAGCAATCATGGAGAGTATCCTCTCTTGACTACACAGAAATCCATCCCTCCGCTTTCTTCCCAGTCTACTCTTTGGGACCCATGGACTCCCCCTTACAGTGATCTGCTATGCCCCTCGCGTCCTGGGGTACCTCCTGGACACAACCATCTGGGACCTGAAAGGGACCACGGTCCTCAGCCTGAATGGTGATTGTCTCCAGAAGCGTCTTTACTGTGTTTCAAGCATCATGGCTTATTAAAACCCCGAAGGGAAGTAATCCCTGAATGCCACTAAAAGATCTCCAGCTGCTACCGTTTATGAAGTAGGCTTGACAAGAGAGGGGGGAGGAAAAGGGGGGGGGGGACAGGAAGGACGGGAAGAGAGACGAATTTAGACAAGGGCAAGTTATCCAAACAGAGCCCCCATCAAAAAAGAGTCATGTTTTATCAGCTTAAGCTTTCCTGCCTCCTTTCCCAAAGGTATTTCCCCCCCTCAACTCTCATTAATTCTCCTTTATAGCTGTCTGCTTGCTTTAAAAAATAATAATAGTAAAAGCAGCACATGGCAAGAGAAAGTCTGTGAATGTGTGAAAATTAGAAAGACGAGCTAGATGAATTACCTGGAAACGGGACTGAATACATCTTCCCTAAATATCTAGGAAGAAAATGGTTTTTTCATGGAAAAGAATTAGAGTAGCTCTCAGTATCTGTCTCTCCCTTCTTCATTCTTTTGAAAAGGTCTTTTCATCTCATTAAGTTAAGCTGATTAATAAAAATTCAGCAGTTTGTCCATGGATCCTTTAGAAGTGGTGATACAAGCTGAAAGATGCAGGCAGAAGGTTTTTGTGCTGGACACAATAAGGGGGATGACTTCTTAAATCCATAGTTGTCATCCTCCATTAGAGAGAAATAGTCACCTGGGCTCAGATTCGTCAGAAAAACATAGTATCGTCAGAAAAACTTGTCATCTTCTAGTACCCTTTGGAAAAAGTTTAGTGCTCACTTACAAATAAAAGGAAAGAAAAAGAAACATTTAGGAAAAAAGTACGAGAATATTTTGCTTCATTCCCAAAATTATTTACACAAATTAATGAACAAAACTTAGCCTATAGAGAAAGCTTCATTAAAGGGAAAAAGCAGTGTTATCCAAACAAGCAGATAAATTCGGTTATTTATTCAATAACTGTTTAGTCTGTCATCAAAAATATTTTTGTTAGTTACCTAGTCAGTACCTAACACACAGCAAATGCTCAGGAGTTCATATACAAATTTCCTCAACAAATTTTTAAAAACCGTTTACTTTTAGAGATGACAACATTGTCAATTATATAAAACATCATGACTTGCAAATGTTTTCAACTGTTCAAGTACGAGTTAAATTCATCCAGAAAAAAAAAACAAACCCATAAAATTATGCAATATCTGTTAAGTGACAAGCTCCAAACAAGGGGATAGAAAGATGAGTAAGTCTGCCTCGTAGGACTTGTATTTTCTTAGCCATCTTTAACCTGCGTAACACTAACTTGTTAATTTGTATTTTATCCAAAGCATTTTTCCCAGCTGAATAAATTAAATCTACACTACCATTCATGAAATTTTGTTTAAAAGTCCCCCTAAATTCACTATTCACATGTTAACAACACTGCCCAAATTTCTCTCAAGTCTTTGGATATATGTGACAGAGTTTTTACTACCCTCTTAACTAATCTGCCCACAATATATTGGACCAAGTTTTATAGTCTGGTTATATCATTAAATTTGCCCTAAAACAGCAAGCCAAATAAATATTTTTGTCCGAATCTCACTTCAAAAGGATTTGGGGGGAAGTTTTTCTCTTTTACTCTTATGATATGGACATTGCATATATTTAAAGTCATCAAGTCTTTACAAAACCACCCCCAAATATTTCAAGTGTTAGGCATTTTTAAAGATGTAATTCTTGATACATCTAAATAAATACAGTAATAAATAAATACCTAAGCACCATGAAAGACTCATCCTAAGCTTTGACCAAATCAACTATTTAGCTATTAATGTTTCCTCTACATAAATATGGAGGATTCAGTACATTAAAAAAGCCAAACTCATCTGACCACACATTCTCTGTGGCCAAAAGCCTGTCACCTGTTTTGCCATCATCAATCCATCTCTTCAAATATCTAAAAGGCTGAGACCAAACAATCAGCTGAGAAAAACAAGGAATAGGGATCTATTTACACTTCTGTGAAGAATAATCATAGGTTAGCTGTGGCTGACAATTACCAAATAAAAAATGGGTTAACTAAAGCAGAGCCCCTTTCTACGAAATACAAGGTGAGCAGAATCTAAACAAATACTATATGTGTAATGGCATTATCATTTTGATACTTGAAAAATTCTACAAAGTGCCTACTATGTGTCAAGCAGTATGCTAACTACAGTAAACACAGATTAATAAGGTGTGACCCTGACCCCAAAGCAATTACAATGTATTTGGTGTAACTTTAGTGAAGTGGGTTAGTTGTTATTGAAGGATACCACAGGGTAACGGGGAGAAGACCCCTAAATAAACATGTTGGTGCTAATTCTTCCTTTTACAAAATCTACTTAAGTTCTTGGGTCTCCTTGTAAACACAGAAACAGGACGGGTCACGCATATTCATTCACGTTGTACGTGTCATTTTGAAAGAGGTAGCTGTTGAGAGAACCTCAAAACCACTGCTTCTGAGAAATAAAGTATTTACTTGGAGATGGGGGGAATACTGTTACTTAGTGCCAGTGGGTACTGTTACCGAACATGGTTCTTAAGATGGAATTTCCTTCATTCCAAAGAAATGTGAAAAAAAATCTTAGTGAAAAAGCTTCATCATGTAGGATTTTGTGTGTGTAAAGTATCCACATTGGAAATCAGTTCTCCAAGTTCCTCCGAACATAGTAATTTTATTATATAAATTCCACTGAAATGGGGACTTTTGAATATTTCTACCAGCACACCGTAGGCAGCTAACAAGCATGTTTAAGTTAAATATATGGATAGTTATAATATGCATAATAAGAGCCCTATAGTACAAATTAGATTTTTTTCCCCACATAGGATCTTGGTGATGTTATTACTCTGATAACAACATATTAAATACAAGCAAATGGCATAGTAGATAAGATAATTAGCAGGAAAGATAAAATGCAGCTTATGTATGTATTTAAATAAAATTATCTGTTTTGCATGTTAACGAATACCGATGAATTTCTATCTTATACAATTCTGGACACCTAGGAAGCAGACAACCTTTTCAGTGTAAGAATACAACTGCTATAAATACATTTTCTTCAGCATCTCACAATTGTGCCATAGGTACAACTATCAGATTAATAGTAACCCAAAATCTGTACAAAAGAAACAATTTAAAATCACAGTCCCATAAATAGCATTGTTCTAACAACGAGCTCTTATTTTAAAAATGTATCTCAATACACATAACTATATTGTTAACTGGAAATGAATATTAACAGAATAAATCTACTTTAATATTCATTCTGATAACCAAAAGTCAAAGATGACACAAGTACAAGCTAATGGAAAAAACAAAAACAAAAACAAACAAAACCAGATTCCACAAAAGTTAAACTTGCATTCTTAAATTTAGTCAGACTGCTTTCATTAGCGACCAAGGAAGTGAAAAACATTAAGTTCATGTCCAACAAATTACCAAATGCAGAAACACACTGGCAAACACATATCCCACTGTCGGTAATGGCAGCGGCTCACAGATCAATCTACTTGGATGAGACCAAGACCTCACCTCTAAGAGGACACATCTTTGTGCTCTGTGATTGTGATTAGTCCGCTGAAAACCCACAGTGCCACAGGAAATGGGGTGAATCCAGTCCAATCTACCCATGAAACTGATTAAGAATAATTTGACTACAAACTGCTGAGAAAATAGACCCTGAAGTGGGTCAGGCGTTTCCAAACAAATGAGACAATTTTTTCTCTGTAAGCAGGTCTGTCCCATGCAAGGAGGGCATAAAACAGGTGAGTCGGGTAATAATTACTTATTACTATGTATTTACCTATCTCTACGTTTACCATAATCTTGATGCACATGCATTTAATAACTTGTTAAAAATTTAATTGATTTTCTGACTGAATCACTCTTGCTTGTATAATGAGCTGGCATCTTAAACTCATTTGAAAGATTCAGTGTGTCTTGTCCACTTATGTTTATAACGGTTATTAAAGTAACTTTTGAAATGTTAATTTCATATTACAGAGTCTACCATGATGATACCATTTTTAATAATCATATACAAAATCAATATGCAAAATTAGATGAGCTATATAAAAAAAGGACTGTGACAGTGAATTCCTATTTATATAACTTATGATAAAGATTTATATTGTATAATTGTATGCTGTGTTCTATTACTTATACATTTACCCAATTTTCTAAAGTCCCCCCATTCTACTTCGTATTTCCTCCTAAAGACAAAGGAAAAACAAATAAAAACCAAAGTTTAAGTATATCAATTTATGATAAATCTTAGAGCTGTGAACTTAAAAACAATTTTTATCCTAGGTTCTTCTTTCTCTTCTTATGAAACAGTTTCTCTTTTTTTTTTAACTCTTCTGAATTTTTAGAACCAAACTAAATTGGGAGTTTCAACAGACACGATTCAGTCAGATCTCCCTGTATTAAATTTCAGGATTGGACTCATCAACTTGGATGAGACTGGCCGGCTGGTATGGGTAGTTATATACCTGTCATGCATTATTTCTCTTACTGCTTCACTATAACCTCAGCATGTTTGTCCAGATAAATCCTTGAAATAATGTTCAGAAATAGCAGAAAAAACACTTAAAAAAAACTGTAAGTCATGTTTGAAGGTAAAAAAGCAATATAACCTGTGTGTTCTCTTCAAAAATTTATACATGTTATAAGATACATATGTATTAGTTCCACTGCACTGATAAAAACTGAGGACAGGTGGGTGAATAAACTGTATGCTCTAACTAAGGAATTTGGCTACCAAAAAAGATTCATGGAAAGTTGAAAATAACCTCCCAGAGGACAACAATCCTCTTATTTCACAGATGAGGAAACTCAGCTTGACCAAGGTTAAGTGACTTGCCCAAGGTCAAACAGTTAAGTAGTGTCAAAGCCTCGACACATCTCAGACCCTCAAGTCAGATGCTCTAGCTTAAGAGATCAACTAATCCAATCACTTTGTTATAAAGATGAATAACAGAGTCCCAGAGCATTCGGTGATTTGCTTAAGGTCAAATATCTAGCGGGTAGAAAACAAAAAATGACATCCATATCACCTGACTCCAGGGCTTGGGGTGTGTGCGTGTACGTGTGTGTTTTAAGATATTACTTCATCTGTCAAACACACAAAATCAGAAAGGAGAATTTTCACACAATTAACATGAGTTCAATTAGATTACCAAAACATTTGGCAATAGGCAGGCAAGAAAACGAAATGAATTAAGGAAATCTATGGGCAAGCAATACATCTACAGATTAATACTCAAATGATTAATTCTCCAAATTAATCAGAACAATAATAATAATACCTAGATAACACTGAGGGATTATTATAAACCAGGCATTTTACATGTGAGTACTTTCTCACCAATCACCACTGATTATACATGCACACTATTTTACAGAAGTGGAAACAGGGTTAGAGAAAAGAGTTGGCATCAGAACCTAGGTCACCCCAACACCACAGTCAGTCAATGCTCTCCCCTTGACCCATTTCTGGATCATTATAAAATTCTTTTGTACATAAAAAGATAATGAAAAAATACAGAAATTCGTTCAGCAGTATTACTAGTTAACATTTTAATAGCCACATACTACGTTCCAGGCATCGTTCTCACGTAACACATCACTTAATCTCCACAGTAAGCCTATCGGACGAATACATTATTAGTCTCATCTAAGACGAGGAAGACGAAGCAGGGAAAGGTCAAGAACTTGTCCAGGACCACTGACGGCACCTAGTAAGTGTAGGAGCTGAGAACGGTACCCAGAACCTGCCCAGACTCTTAACCATCACGGTCCAGCTCTTGTGTATAGTGTTTCTGCATGCAAACCTGATCCTTGACCCCAAGAATCTTATGATCTAGCAATGGCAACAGAACATACCCAAAGCTGCAGACAGTGTACACAAGCTACACTATTATCCACATACCAACATTATTCACACAAACAACTGAAGTGGAAGGAGGGGCGACAACTTCCGCTGCAGAGGCACAAAGGGCTGTGCACGACAGATGAAAGCACCTAACATGTCCAGGCACACGTTTCAACTAAAAGACCTGGGTGAGTCTAACAAAGCAGATGTCCGTAATGGATAAGGTGCCAGAAGTCTTTCTTTCCCCTGCATGTTGTTCTTCTGGAGATTAGGTGGGAATCTGATCCACCCACATCCTATCGGGAGACTTTTGTCTTTGAAACTAATCAGGAATAATTTACTGGCTGTTAAGCAATAGGGCAGAAACTCCTGTGCCGGAAGGAAGCCACAGGAAGGGAAACGAGATGAAGGGTGGGTTGGGGGGGGAAGATTTGTGACGCAAAAGAACACAGAGTCCATTTAAGCGTTCACATACTGCTCCCCATAGCTTAAAAAACACTTATTTCTTGCTGAAAATGTGTTTACTGTGAAGTAGGCAGAGTTGCATTCAAAATCTGTAAGTAAATCCGTATCGTTATTATGCAAACCAAACCTGACTGAAAGAGCAGGAATTGAGATTAAGTATAGGGGAAAATTTCCTGACCATATGATTGTTAAACTCTGAAACTTTATTTAAGGAATATTCAGAATTTCTTCTGAAATTTTTCAAAAATAGCTCTATCCCTTGGCCAGCCCTCTGGAATCAGGCATACCTGAATGCTGAGGAGGAAGGCCAGCTGGCATGTGAACCACCTAGCAGTCTGATTATTCTTCACATATAATACACACCGTATATACATGTGGCCTCACAATTAGCTCCAAAAAAAAACAAAAAACAAAAAACAACAACAATCCACAGAACATTTAACCCCTGGCTGTACTGATTATCTGGTGTGAGTGCAAAGTTGTGGTTTGCTACCTCAATTGATTACATGCTCTACAGGGAGGAATGTTTCAGTGTGCATTTTTAACTCTCTTTTTAGATTAGCATACATACAATCCTCTATCATTCCTCGCCACTGTGCCTCCTTGGAAATTCTGCCCCAACGTCACCTTTTAACATTTCACTGAATTCTGTTAGACAAAGTGTGTCCTCACTCCACATAGCCTGCCTAAGCGGTCAAAGGTCACTTAATTGGCCAAGTTCAAAGCGTATAAAACTCTGTTTTCTCATCTGTAAAACAACGATCATTATACCTCCCTCATAAAAGCTGTTGCCAGGATTAAATAAATGATAAGGAATGTGAACTCTGTAATGGTATACAATAAGTGCTCAATAAAGTGAAGCTATTCAGAAAGGCTTCCATTTGTAGAGGGGAACTCAAGTACTTCTGTGGCCTAGCAAAGCAAAAGTGAATCATTCCTATTCGCCTCCGAGTAGCTACCGAGGCATTCAGGGGTTTGGAAAATCTGATTCCAAACAGCCATACGAGGGTCCTCACAGGCCTCTCAGAAGGTTGAAGAGAGGTGGGCAGAGCCCCAAGTCCAAGCTCTCCTAAATACAGCCTGATGCTTGTTCGGTGGTTTCTGCTTGCCTTTTTTTTTTTTTTTTTTTCCTGTTTTACGTATTAGGTTTCTGCTAATGATTTTTACGAACAACGTGGTTTTTGGTTTAAAAAGAAGCCTGAGGGCGCCTGGGTGGCTCATTTGGTTAAGCAATCGCCTCTTGACTTGGGCTCAGGTCCTGATCTCGAGGTTTGTGAGATCGAGTCCAGCGATGGGCTCTGTGCTGATGGAGCAGAGCCTGCTTGGAATTCTCTCTCCCTCTCTCTCCCTCAAAACAAATAAACTAAAAAAAAAAAAAAAAAAAAAAAGGTTTGAAAACAACTGCTCAGTCCATGAACCAGTGGAACAATTGAGAATGCAAATACAATACAGCACCCCCAAATTCTACCTGGAAATATTAAAATTGCCCTGATTTCTACCACCCTACTACCTAACCACTTATAAAGCAAGCCTAATTTGAAGAACTTCAGCATTTACCCCTATTCAGTACTATTTATAAAGCAATTCAACAGTGGCTAAGATACACAATAGTGTAGAACAAGTATAATACATATGAGAACCCTGTTAATTCATCCACTATAAAGAGTAATTCATCGGAATGACCTTACCTCTTGATATTAGAAACACAGCTTAACAATGACACCCTAAAACATGGCTAACACACCTTTTCACCTCACATACCTTCATCAGATCCCCTTCACTCTGAATAAACTACTTTCTGTGCATCCCCCCAAACCTATCTACAAGGTTATAGCCAGCATGTGTTTACTCCTGTTGCTATGGATCTCTGTAGTATTCTTCTATTACTTCCCCTCATCTCTATTAGAATCATAACCATCATCCAAAGACTAAGTTATTCTTCTTATAGGAAGTAGTTCCTTTTACCCCTGAACGGATGTACTTTCTCTCTGTCCATAGCATTCCACGCTTTATTGTGACATTGTTTGGTTGTTCATTAGTAGTAGCCTGAGTGAAGCAGAACATTTTGATCACTGCCTTCACAATTAATGAATTTTTCTAATTGTCTTGGCATTTGCCTGCATGTGGTCTTTAGCACTGACATGTTCACATCAAATATCACAGACGACTAGGCATTTAAGATGAAGGGATGCTTACAATATCAGTCAAAATGAATAACAATTCAAATACGCTATTGGTTTTACTGTATATTTATTAAAAAACACTTTGCAGTCAGGACACATGAGGATTTCTTTTTAAGGATGTTTACTTTTCCAGCTAGTAAATGTATGGGGTGGTTTCCACTAAAACAAGTCAGCCAGCTGTTTGTTTGGGTACTTGAATTGAATGGTAAAAATACAGGCAGCTTTTACTCAAAGTACTCCACTTTAAACAAGGGAATCTGTTCCATATTTAAATGACTTAATTTTCTCTCCCCACCCCCCCCAAAAAAAGTTAAAAAAATTTCATATGGTAAGAACAGCTCCTCTTCAGAACTTCAGAACTTTCATTTCAGATGGCATATGGTTCTCCCTCACCCATCTGATACCCCCGGGGGAGGGGGGCGATGCTGAAGCACTTAGGAGACCCAAGAGAGTGTGTAATCTGACATGACAGCTGAAGGAGGATAGGCTGACAGAAGCATGAGAACAGGTATCAGGGAGGGAGGAGGATTATTCTGGAATCCAGGTTTACCCCTTATCTTTCTTTCAAGTCCACCAAAATGCGACGTTTCATTTGCCCTTGAGAAGACAACATCGCTGGCATGAAGGTTTCACTCGGAGACGGGATGACGGACCCACCAAGACAAACCGCTTCATGTACCTTAAACTTCTCTGAAACAGCCAGGGCAGAGTGTTTCTGCACTTCAGTCTCTCAAATTCTCTGTAACCCAGCATAAGCCCCTGCTGGCTTTGTAGTCGTCTTTCCTTTCCTCTATACGGCGCGCATTTACGAGTTCAGCTGTGGGCCCACTTAATTTCCCTCCGCAGGCTTTCTTCTCCTCCTAACACATGCGCACTTGGGCCTGGCTCTGGGGTGCTAAGGAGGAACAATGGGAGGCTTTGAGCAGGCCTCAGCCCCAGACCCAGTCAATATTTACTTCAGTTTGGAGCCACAGTTTTAAAGCTCCTTCCAAGCAGAACTCAACAGTGGGGGGTCTCCGGAGGTTTCTAGATTTTATTTTAACACAGGGGAGAGAGGGGGTAGTGGAGTTGGTAGAGAGAGAGAGTAAATAGATTATTATCCAAACCACTTTCTCAGAGAAAATAAGGGATGCAGTTCAACGAAACAGGTTAAACTTTCAATACTAATTAGCAATTTATAACAAGAAAAACCAATCGTCTTCTGACACTGATGACTGCAGTCTTAAAAGTGCAAATCCACTTAACGTGACCCCTGGATGTCTTGCCAGCACAGGTCTGATCCTATCAAGCACCCAAGCTTGCCAACGTGTGCCTGCTCTGCCTGGAACGGCAATGCAAGGACCGTAGGTAACGGTTAGTCCGCACTCCTTGACCGACTTCCAAAGCAGATCTTACGTATACTACCAATGCGAGCGTGTCCTCAAATGAAGCTGTGGTTATCAAACACTGTGAACTAAGAGTATGGTACGGTAGATACCATATGGTATTTCCATACAATAACTGCTGTCTGGGCAGTATCGGGAAGGCTGGTCTATGGCTTTGAAAAGATAAGTGGAAAAACAAGTCACTTTCCCCCTAGTGAAAGTGGCTTACTCCAGGATGTCAAGCAGGAGACGGGCGGGAAGGGTGGAGGGTTGGCTGTGATACTACATCAGACTCAACGGAATTTGCCCATGGATTTACACGGCCTTTTGTTGAGATAAATGTAGAGACACTCACTTAATTAAAAATAAAACTATTTAACTGTAAATAGTTTTATATTTGCCTAGTTGGCTGAATTAAAAAAAAAAAAGTCAATTGTAGTAAAACTAACCGGAAGTGACATTTGGGAAATTTTACTAAAATGATTAAGGCCATGTAAAATACTAAAAATTCCAGTTAGATACCTGAGGAAAGAAATTCATAGTCGTCTACTGTAACCAATTATAAAGCTCATTATTCCATTCAAATAAAAAAGTCATCACCCTCATCTATATACTGAACATGTAAAATACATTGACATAATTTGGTATTTCACAAAGAGAATAAAGAGAATTCAAACCACCCCTCCTCCAAAAAGTATGAGGTAACACATTAGGTATACTAGGATTGTCTTGTTCAATTATGTTTGTCTAAATTCATCAAATGTATTGGAATATGTTCAGCTCTAATCTTTACTACCTTATTTACTGTATAAATAAAAGCTAAATAATAAAATGCAACTCAATCCAATCATTTCAACATCTTAAGGAATTACTGGATTGCCATACATTCAATTTGATCAATCAATATGCACTCCTGGAAAGAATATACCGAGTCAGCCTAGCTGAGATGAAGTCACTAGCCGATATTTTTGAACCAGTTTATAAGAGTATAAGGAATTATTTTTTCAATGCAAAGCATCAATAAGTAAGTCATCAAAATTTAAACTTCGGGGGCGCCTGGGTGGCGCAGTCGGTTAAGCGTCCGACTTCAGCCAGGTCACGATCTCGCGGTCCGGGAGTTCGAGCCCCGCGTCAGGCTCTGGGCTGATGGCTCAGAGCCTGGAGCCTGTTTCCGATTCTGTGTCTCCCTCTCTCTCTGCCCCTCCCCCGTTCATGCTCTGTCTCTCTCTGTCCCAAAAATAAATAAACGTTGAAAAAAAAAAAAATTAAAAAAAAAAAAAATTTAAACTTCGTAAGTACCCTTTTGCCAAGAAAGGAAGCCTGAACAAGGGAGGGATTGTAACCATCAATCATTAATCAGAAGCTGAATCCAAGGAACATGAAATTACAACATTTTACACTTGAAATAAACACATAGAAAGCTCATTCCCTTGATAAATCGTAACTTCTAACTAAGTAGGACAAAAGAAATCGTACAATGAAATGAAATGATACAAAAGTAACAAAGGTCAGTCTAGCATTCTGGTGAGCTCAGCAATTCTAAATATTAGAAAACTGTATTTTTAAGGAAAATCAGTTATGCACAGTTATCAGTGCTCTTTCAGATAATTTTTTATTCAATATTTTTACTTTTATTGCTACTTACCAAGTCCTGCCCTCAGTTGTCACTAAATTTCTGGGCACAGCATATAGGATCATTGATAATTTTCCTTATAAATTACTATTTTGTTTTTTTGGCATAAGTGAGGTTTATACCTTCAGGAGTAAAACATCATTATAAAATAATCGTGTAAGTATATGATTGCAATTTTAAAACAAGTAACAGGCACATTCGCTATTCTCCTAAATAACTATAAACATATGAAGTAAAACCTGCTTTGAATAACCACCAGACAATGCTACAGAAAAGTGGCCCTTTGACAGTAATGGGTTACTCAGGTTTCAATGCATTAAAATATGTGTTCCTTGACAAATTCTGTTTCCTTTCTCAGCTAGATGTTGTTATGATCTATTTATGTTCCTAACATCATTGTGTGTATAATTAATATGTGCTAAGTTTAAAAGCAGTCGATAACAGAAGTTTTTTAAGCACAGAGGCGTCAAGAGGCTAAACCCTGTTCTTCTGGCAGCAGGATTCAGAAGAACCCAAGGATCCCAGGGACAGCCGGGCTGCCTGTAAGGAACAGCCCCAGACAGGAACTGATTTGTTTCAACAAGCTCCTCATTGGCAATACAGGCATTCTCCAAGAGGGTGTCGGTATTCATTAATTTCTCCTTTGAGATGGAGATATCTCATTATACCTGTGAAGTCCAAAGCAGAATATTAGGGTTTTAAAAGGCAAGAGGAAGCAACATGGAAGAGACAGAGAGGAGACGAGTGGGCATTAAAAATAAACTTGACCAATGTTACGGAGGAGATCCAAAATTCCCTTCTGGGAAGAAGTGCCTGGCAGACATGCCTCTAGCATGTCACTATTTGCATCTTATTACTCTTGTAGAAATCACAAGATGAAGCCTAAAACATAAGATACAACTCACAACTCAAACTATCTTTTAAAAAGTCAACTCCTCCATGATGCTCTGAAAATAAGTTTTCATTTGTATTTTCTACACCACTTACGAGAACATAGAGCATTATAATGATGCACCAGTACAAACTAAAGTGGCCTCCTCATTCTCTGTTCTTTTTAGAACTCCGTTTTCAAAGTCCCTTCACAGATATCCTTTCCCTTAAATTTTCACAAGTCTGAGGAAGACATTATTTTTATTATGCCCGTTTCTTTCCTAGAGTGAAGGAATTGAGGCCCAGCTTCATCACTACAAATGGCGTACGTATGAGTCCACTAGAGCCGAAATTTAATTTAACAAGATCGGAAACAAAACCCAAAAAAATATTAACAAAGACAACTGAAGGATCATCGGCTGGTAGGTTTTTAAATACCTCACTCTCTGAGCCCTTCCCTATACAACACCACCCAAACCCATTTAAAGCCGTATCCAAAAGAGCTGCTATGATAAAAACTCAAAACAAAACAAAAGGACATGAATTCATCGCTTTTACTTTATGTAGTCAAAATGTAAATATATCAGTGTTCCTAAGAACTTGATTACAACCTATTAATCTGATGACAAATCACTGTTAGTAACTCTGAGTTAAAAAAAAAAAAAAAACTCTTCAATGTATTTATTTTCCTTTTTTATGAAAGGTAAGAACAGTAATTAGAACTACTCAGCATCTTCTACCTCACCGGAGCACAGCCACGACCTAAATCTTAAGGGTATCAACTCATTTTGAACAAAACCACTCTTCAGGGGTATGCGAATGACTTCATTTCAACCAGTGAAGATACCCTATTTCCAAATGTAATCATCTTCCAGGCACATAGCATACTTCATTTTTAGGAAACACACAAGTTCATACATGGTCACAGAAGATTCTCAGATTCCTATATGTATGAGAATCATAAAACTAGTAACTAAACACATGTCACCTCAAAGTCATTGTCTTGGAAGGCTTACTTATATTACACCATGGTGAGCAAAAGCATAAAACTATGAAAAACAAAACCATAATGTCTGTATTTACTATTCTTCATAAGAGTCATAGTTCTTATAAAATGCTACTCAACAATTAAATTCAGTTTATCAAGGATTTAAAAATGATTTGCTTCTATTTGATAAATAACTTAAAAATGTTGGTAAAAATTGTTACAAAAGTAAAAGGATACTTGAATTAAGAGTGTTTGCCATCCTCTCCCTCTTTTTGGGGGGGGGTTTGTTTTTATTGAAATATAGCTGATTTACAGTACAAACAGTTCCATCTTTCTTTTTATCGTTCCATAGAGGTATATTTCAGTTAAGTCAGTTTACTCGCTGGTGCTTTCAAAGACTTTAAAGTTCACCGAGGAGATTAGTAATATTGTATTTACACACAGAGTGAAGAACAAAAAAAGATAAGCAGGCAGAGTAATCTGAATTTAACTAGTTCCATCCTTTATTTGTTAATATAAGCATCACATGATATTTGTTTTGCAAATCAAATGATACATATACTTTGAAAAAAGTGGAAGCATGCTTACAGACTACCTGGACTGCAGAGGAACAAAGATTTCTCACAAGGGACACTAGCATGAGAGAATTTTAGAGCGGGGAGGAATTTTCCCCCAAGTCTTTTATAACTCCATTGGAAGTATGGGCTCCTGAAAGCCACCCACAACAAACCCAGCCAGTGGAAGCAGAGATACTATTAGTCATCGTCTATGCTGAATGTAAAATGAACATTTTGGGTTCACTTAAGCATACCAATTTAAATTGGAAAGTGTTAAAAATCTGTTTCTGAGGTGTAATCTGGCATTGCCACATAAAATACATCTGGGGAGGGTTTGCAAATAAATATCCTTAGACGTTTATGACAGGATCCTCCTAAAACTTTTTGGATCAAGGCAGTATTTTCACTCCAGTAGAATCTGTCTAAGCCAAACTTTCAACAAAACCTTTGGCCTATTACTTTTGTCAGTGGTGGATTCTTAATGCTGCATAAACCTCAATATAAAAAACTATTTTATTTGAGATTTAGGAGAAAGTGGCTAAAAATGAAGACTACTAGGCCTTAAGACAAATAACTTTCACTTATGCAAATTCTAAGCCATTTGAAAAATTATAGAGCTATCTAGGAAGTTCAGGGCAAATACAACCAAGAGACTCTGATGTGGAGCCAGAAGTAATCTCTCTCCCCACTCACTTATCTAGAACCTTCCTGCCCAAACTGTGGTGCACAGGCCGAATGCATCATAACACCTGGAGCTTGCTAGAAATGCAGACTATTGGAGCCTGCCCCAAATCTACTGAATCAAAATCTGTATTTCAACAAGACCTCCAGAGAGGATCTGCATGCAATTAGAGTGTGAGAAGCAGTGATCTAGAAATTGCTGATGGAATACTCATGCAGGGAGGCTGTTCACACTGTTTACTGTGGTATCTCCAGTACAAGAACAATACCTGGCCTACAGTGGACACTCAATAAATATTTGCTTAGTAAATCCATATGTGAACACTTTTTATAGTACTTTCTACTCTGTACTGTGGTTTTAAATATAAAATTGTAACTGCACAAAACTTGCAAGTTCCCTCAGGGTATAGATGCTGTCTTCATTTCTGAAGCTGCTGTGTGCCTCCCAGTGCATGCACATATCACTCAATAAATATTTTATCAATTATAGCTTTCAGATATTCAATACAGGAATATGTTATTACTGTTAGATATTAGCTATTATTTTGCTTTAACACAAAGCTTTGGAAAAAATAAGTTAAAATCAATATGTAATTCCTAAATTCACCCATTTGGCTTTGATTTTAAATACACTACAGAGAATTCACCCAAGGAACCAAAATAGTAATGGAAAACATTATATATGGCCAACTCCTAATTCCACATGGTACCAGAGAGCAGGGATGGCATGGATGGTTGAAATCCAAAATTGATTCCAAAACCTCATGTTATATAATAGCCTCAAAGTCTTTTCTTACCAAATCTCACACCAGAGCTGCTGTAAGTTTCAGAAATGTCATTTTTTAGTTTTAGTTTCCTTCTCGATTCCACGTACCAATAGGACAGGCCCAGAAATAGTGAAATGGCCAAAGCCATCAAAAGGGAAAGACTGTGACAGAGAGATCTACATAATAAACAAAGTGATTAGTCCTCAAATAACCAGATATCAACACAAAAATCTAGAGCTATCTGTACCATTTGTAAAAGAGGTAACTGTAAGACATAATCAGATATGTTAATAGCATAGATGTATCACTAGCAAGGCCATTCCAAAATAAAACTCAAAATAATGAGATATTCAGAGTCAAAATTATTGCTGGTTCTCTCAGTCCATATAATAAAGTCAGGATACTAAAGGAAGGACTCCCTTCCCAATAAAGAATGCTTTGTTTCTCTTCAATTAGCCGAATTAGATTGTCCTTTATGCCTTTTTTTTTTTTTTTTTGGCTTCAGAGAAGCCAGAGTTTCAAGTTAAGTCACCAGATATGTGACTGACCCCATACATATTATACTCATATGGAATATCCTATATGTATAGGCACCCCTCCCAACACACACACTCTGTCATGTTTTTGTTTTCCCAAGAGTATAGTTGACAATGGTGATAGCAGAGTGTGTAATTAGTTTTCATTGTTCCCCTGACAGCTATAGTTCCATACAAGACCCTTTCCTTTTTATGTTGTAAATGCTATGGAAAAAATACACTAATAACAGGCATTTAATTATGGGTCCAGCAACCATAGTGGGCACATTGCCAAAAGAGAAGGGAACCTCTGAGACAGCAAAAACATATATTTGCAGGGGAGGAAAAAAAACAACAACATATATTTGTTCTTCGGTTGCATTCACGTGCAAAATAGTGATGACAGGCATATGATGGAAAATTTTTAAATTGTTCCCTGAGTCTCTATCAACAGTAAAGTAAATATAAAATGATATACCAATACTAAAACCAAGAATACTACCATATCTATACTCAAATATTAATAAGAATAAAAACATTGCTTATTAATAAAGGAAATACTCTTCAGAATAGCTTTGTTTTGATACTATCAGTAAAGAGTACAGGATTCAGTTTCAAATTTTGCTTTTTGCTTTGCTTTTAACAGAATTATATTAGCACTTGTGAAATCAAATATCTGGGTGCTCCATTCCTTGAGGCTTACTTTAATTTGTTCTATACAGTATTTAAGATAAAGCATCCCCCCAGTTGCTGTCATGGCGGACACCAGATCTGTCACTGAGGTCTTTTCTCGCCTGATTAATTAGTAATTGGGAGACACATTTTGGCAGCTTTCATTTCCCTATTATTTTCTCCAGTTTGACACAAAACCCTGTCAGAAGCACCACTATTTGAACTGTACCCCTCTTAGTGCTGGGTCACTAAATTTTAATAAATGGAGCCCCCGCCAGAAAACTACTGAAATAGGCATAAAAGTTTATTGAGGCAGTAAGAGTAAACAAATATATGAAGAAACACTGAATGCCACAGTATCTAAAACATTAATGGTCTGTCTGAACCCAAGGGTTACTGGCAAGATTACAGAACAGAAAGTAAAAGAAAAGGCCTTTAATAAAACCACCCTTTCATCTGTCTTTAAAATACATATATTAGTTAAATTAAGTAGACCAACACTTTGGTGCTACAGAGCCATACATCTGAGCCTCCTCCGTTATCCCAGCCGGATGAATAAATTTATTGGGAGGCAAAGGCTGACAGTGGCTACAGGAATACAGAACCCATCCGGAAGTCACAAAAGCTGTCTGAGCCAAACAAAGAAACATTTTTCAAAAAAGGTAAGGGAAGGAACTTAAAACTGAAGCTAAAAAGACTGATACTTCAGAGACCTGCAAATAGCTACAGAATCAGTCTCAGGTTCTCCATCTCAAAGTGTCAGTCACTTCAAAACAGCATCCTGCTACCACGGTGGCTCAGGACACTTGTGTGCCATGGCAGTGGCCATGCTGTGTGGGTCAGAGGTCACAGCTTCCACATTCCGACATCTGTCTGTATTTTCTTGCCCTGAAACAATAGAAGGGGAACCAGGCTCATTTGCTCTCACTTTGTTTAACCTAATTGTTAAACAAAAAGGAACATTTCCCCATATTTAGAATAGTTTTCCTTTTCTTTCCATCCCCATTTGTTTCCATAAAATTAGATACTATAAAAACTTAACCAAGAGGTTAAGCCCCCTATACATTCTTACAGTTCAGTAAATACGACAAAGTCATATATCCCACTGGTCTCTATGGAACATGAAACATCAAGTGTCATGTCTACCACCATCAAAATCTAGATCACAACTCGCATTATAATTATCCAACCAAAAGAAGCCTGGACTTGATTTTATTCAAACCACAAAATTGCATTTTAACATGACAAAATATGCTCCTTATATGTATTTTCACAATAAGAAGCAAGAGCTAAATGTTAACTGTACTCTCTACATAAATAAATAAGTCACTAATAAGACTCAGAATGAACACTCTGACAGCTTAGAAGCAACAAGAAAAAACAAAACTTTTTGTTAGTCCATTTAAAACAAAAAGGTCACTTTCGACACTCAGTTATTCTAGTCTTCTCCATCAGCCAAAAAACAACAACAAAAAATGGATGATGGATATCAGACGAAAGTTTTTCAGTACAAAAACTGTCAACTTATACCTGGACTTCAATAAGAAGTCCATGAGATGTATACCCGTTCTTAAAACATGCATTTTATTTATTGCCTTTATATTGCATCTGCAATCACCAAAAATCCTACTTCTAATGAACTGAGGCAATCTGTGACATAAGTAGTTTTCAATCTGTGCCCAGTTTAATCAGACTGACTGAGTCAGGTTACTTTGAAATTAATCTTAAGGAAGTTCTGTTTTTACTGCAGTTCATGGGAATAATGTTCCCAGACATCATCAAACAGATGCAGTAGCAAGAAGTTTAGTATAAATTTTTGGTAAACTTTACTAGGCCACATGTTCTTCCAAATGTATCCAAAAATACAAAACGTGGTGGAAAATACAGCAGACTCAGTTGATACATTCTCACATTTTAATAACAAATATGAGTTTACTTCCAATATAATTTTCTATGAGAATCCATAAGAATGGTTTAGAAATGAGAGAGTGAACACCTATATTTCAGGGACAAAAAGGCTCTGATTTCATATAATGTTTCTGAAAGCACCCCAAATGTTTCATTTTTAAAGATACCTATATTTTTATCAGTACCTCTTACTAGAGAAAGATTCTTGGTACCGCTGAACATTTGGGGGAAAAAAATGTTGGCTGACATAAAAAGGACTACTTGGAATAATTAAAAAATAAAAATAAAAAAAGGAAATCAGGATGGGGAAGGTGACCATAGTGGCTATTAATATATTTCTTTGAAATTAACAATAAACTATAAGCTTCAAGAGAAAAATACATATGTAAACATGGTACAGCCCAACATTTAACGTTAAAATATATCTGGGCTTAAAATGTATTATTACTAAATTAAACCATCCTTTTTTTTCCAACTAAACATAAGAAGATAACATTTTAAAGAGCTCACAAAAAACTTGATAGAGCTTTAAATGTAGAGCCCTACCAAAATTATTATCAAGTGGTTTAGTCCTTTTCTATCGTCCATATTCATTTCCAGACCATTTTCATGAAAGAAATAAAATCGGTCTTAAAACAAGATGGCTGCTTCTAAGAAGAAGAAAAAAAAAAAAAAAAAAAAAAAAACCCGCTGATTTAACCGAAAGCCAAAAACCTAGCCTTTCTAAATCAGGGAACAAAAACTTAGTTATATTTTTTTCTACTCTCCAAACATGTATTCACGCATTTCCACATGGACACCTATAGATTACACTGTGCAGTTATTTAAAATTATTAATAGCAATTTTTTAAAAAGGTTTAATTTTTGTGTGCCAATTACATAATTGTCCAAAGCATAAACACAGAGGTATCACATGACCAAAATTCCCACTTATACTTCATAGCAGAATCATGATCATCAGTCATGGAAATCAGGTCACTTGATAAGTAATGATAGGAATAATAGTGATGTATTTTTACATCTCTTAAAGAATGCCATCCCAAAATGTCTGGTGATATCCTGCTATAAACACAATAACTGTATGGTACTTTTCAAAGTAAATACCCTAGGAACTTAGTTGTTAGGAGTCTCTCCTTGAATCGTACTTTGCTGACCTTCCCTGAAGCAAATGGCAGATTAATTCTATGACATACATTATAAATATTAAAAGCATCCTCTTACATTTTGAAATAATTTTTAAATAGATTTTCTTAAAAATCACTCAAAACTATTTTTATTTCTCACTTGAGTGGAAAATAAGACCTGACAGTAACATTTTCTTCCACCTGTCAACTGTCAATTGTATGAAGGATGTTTCTAAAGATGACAAAGGTTTATTTTTCCTTATTGAAAATGATAGAATTCTACCTCAATGAAAGCTGAGGTAACCATCACTGTGGTATACTCTGTCTCTCAGCAACTAGCTAACTTAAGTAGGAGTTTCCACTACCTTAAAATAATGTTTTTATTGAAATCTTTGGCTGTTGGAAAACTATACTCAGAAGCCTCAAAACCAAGAGTTTATATCCACACACATTTCAGATTGCAAAACAGTGCACAGATTTCAGTAGTTTCCAATAAATCCTTCAAAGGACAACAAGGAGTATAGATTATCAAGGATACTAAGATACAGGGAACTTTTTTTCATTCACCATCAAACTATGCATAATAATTATAGTACCAAAAAACCCCACATTATTATTTTGATATTTTGAACTAAGTGGTTCTCTTGTCTTTGCGCTGCCTTGTTTATGACTGACTAAAGTTTGAAGACATAAATGCAGACAAATTTAAAAGGAAATAGATCTTCTAGTCATGAGTAATATCCCATTCAGAAACACTGGAAGTTCAAATTAATCACAAGAAACTTTTCTACCAAACAGCTCAGGATATAGGTTGAGAAGCAAATGAAAATATAAATCTAATAATATAAATCAGGTCTTTAAAAGAGACAGTAATGTATGGATGTTTAGCTGTCTAAGACCACCATCATAAGACAAATTACTAAAACTGAATATTAACACCTCATTTCTTATACTACTCTTAGAGGTTTTTATACCTGAACATGAAGGTGTTATCCTTCAAATGATCAAAAGGCAATTTTTTCTCAGTTCGGAAGACTTATCCTGTCTGAATATCCTGGGTAAGTGGTAGGGGCCTTCCTCACTGTACTTAGGGACATACAGTCTTCCTTTTCAACAAGAATATTTCTGATCAAAGCTGCTATTTTAATAGTTTGTATACTGTTTCTGAAAAGAATATTGATAATGTGGAGTCTGTCAACACAGACTGGTTCATTACTAAAAATAAATATAGACTTTAAAATCCTTTTTGCTACTGAAAGTTATTCAGAACAAATACAAAAATGAAAAGTCCTGAATGGCATCTTTTTAAAAAGCAGATCATTTATATTGGGGAAAAAAAACACTAAACAATAGATAAATGCTACCCACATATATAATTCTGTTCTTAACATTTCTTATGTTTTGCTCATTTTATATTTTAATGTATTCTCTTTCTCAGAGTTACATTCTTTTAGCATATACTTCTCCCCAGCTTGTGAAGGCCAGGACTCCTGAAGGACTAATTGTATTCATTCATTTTCTTGGCCCAGCATGAAGCTGGTAGCTTGCTTGGTTCATAGCAACAGGGGAGAAAAGAAGGCGCTCATCGTTATCTGTCCCTATCCAACAGGAAATCAGGCCAGTGGACAGAATGCAACGTAATGCCTGTTCAGAAGGCATCTTGCAAGATTAAATGGCAAGAAATTCACAAGGTTAATTTGCCCCAAACAACTAAGGGCTCCTTCCAAACCTGATCCTCCGCCTTCAAAGGTGGAAGCCTCCACAGCTAATGATTATCAGCCAGAACACACGTGGCAACAAGATATTCCTTCGGTGAGCCAATGGTTTAGTTAATACCACTAAAATCAACTAACAGGGAGTAATGAACAACTGAAGGCTCTCTCTGGTTCTTTTAATCACAGGGAGTTTATTGACCTTGGTATCATGCTGGAAATGCCAAACTAGACTGTACAGCCAAGCGTGCCTCAAATAGCACTGATGTTCCAGTCACCTAAAAAACAAAAGACAGTTGACTATTTCTGAAAGCATGTTTTGAATATATAACATAATGCATAAAATGGATAGAACAATTGTCTCAATAGTTAATTTTGCTTTCAAACTCTTTTGGAAAAGTGGACAAAAACAAAAAGCATATTTGTCTTATAATAATTTGTAAAGTAAAAAAAAAAGGGGGGGAGAAGGAAAGGATTCACTTCAGGTCTCCTACAAATGGGTCAGAGTAAAAACATGTGATATAAATCTCTGTCATACTGCTTCATTTTTATACAGATGTCCACATAAATTCTGATATAAATATAAAAATAATAAAATTACCCAATTATATCTAATAAAGTGATATACCACATTGAAGCTCAGAGTTAATAAAGTTAAAAGATTCTAAATAATATTTTACTTGAAGAACTTTTATGTTTCTAACATATAAAATAGTATTTAAACATTTAAAATTTTGAAAATAAAGTTAATCCTTTACAAGTTTGGTGATAAAATTCATTCAAAACCAGGATCAACTTTCCATCTTTCCTCAAAACAAAATCTTAGATTTAAATCAAACTGATTTCATTTATGTGTCGGTGGAAAAGGCACAGTGCTGGGACACTGGTCGACATATAATAAAATGTTGATGGCTCAGATTTTGAAAAATAAAACCAGTTTTATTTTGAAATGCAAAGAAATAGCCGAGGGATTATGATTAGGAAATAAAATGTTACTAGCTCTCTCTACTTCGCTGCATACATATGATCTGTAAGCCAGATAGGTTTTGGAGTACTGACAGAGAATTCACATCACTTTCACAACTCCAAGATTACATGTTAACAAAACTAAATGGTGTCAATTACCTGCTACTCTAACATGAAATGTTTAATTTACAGGTCCCTACAAGAATTTTAAAAGTCCAAAGAAAACATACGATTAGGTTAAAATTTAGTGTATCCCAGGTGAATTACAGAGATATTTTTTCCCATCAAAGTATAACACTTTAAATTGGTGATACTCAGAACCTAACAGAAGCAAAGCACTAAGTGAGGAGAATCAGTATTCTTAAAAGTATGCTGGTATTATTTCACTATTCCATCAATAAACGCCAACCAGTAGGAGACATGTTTAATTATCCTATCATCATTTTGGCAACTGGTCAAAAGAAACCAATAACTTTTCAATATACACACAATATTTAAAAGAATATTCTCATTGGAAGCACCAAACTGTTTATAGCACTCTTCAGATTAAGAGGCATGTTCTTATATGGAGTCATCTCTATCTTTATAAGCGTAGCTGCTACAGGAGAATGTAAATAAAGTTTTATTACTGAAAGTCTCTTTAAAAGTTACTTAAAAGCTTTTTACATTCTTAAAGAAATTAAAGACAAATAGTTATATTCTCCATGATTTGGAATTTCATTACTCAAAGTTACTTAGTACCATGCTGATTCAGAATTCAGCATAACATTAACAGGATCACTCTATTACTCTCACTATTTAGGTGAAATGTAGACAACTTTCTAGATTTTTAAAATATGGACGATGCATTTAGGCAAATGTTATCATATATTTCTAATCAGATTGATAGTTCTCAGTGGCTATTTCAGAGATTTGTGCCAATTCAAAACATAAAATCAGTTTTTGGCCAGCCACCCAATAAATACTAGCAACTAAAAAGTTATCAGCATTTGAAAATTGAATATCCCCTTTCCAGAAGCGAATACCTAGGATGATAGATTCTAACAGTAAGACTATCTGATCAAGCACTTTTAATATTTTTTTTCCTCTGTTAATCTAGATCTATGGATGCTTGTGGTAGCAATGGAGTCAATTACGAAAACAATAAACTCAATAAACTCAATAAGCTCAAAACAATAAACTCCTAGGATTACACAAGTTACAATATAAGATATTTAAACCCTGTGATCAAGATGTAATACTTAATTTCTAATTGTATTTAAACATAGTTTCAAATTTAAGTCCATTAGTATAGGCTAAAATATATTTACTTCATTTTACCAAAGTATCCCTTATTATCAGCTTAAGTGTCTACCGAACTTTTCTTATCTAAGAAAAAAATACTTTTTAAATGTATGGAAGTTACAATTAAAGTTTTCAGCTTTTTTCCAAAGGATTAAATCTTCTGATCTTATTAGTTTAGCCAATCCTAAAAAAAATAGGATTTGTATAAAATCAGAAGGCATGGCATGGTTACTTTCCAAAACGATAACATTATTATTGAAAATAAATTAAAATAAATGTAAAATGTAAAATGAATTTATAAAATTTAGTAAACCCCTGCAAATTTTCTAAAATGTTTCTTCACTATCTTATGAGATAAACTGTGTTTATTTTAAGTTAGTTATTTTGCACTGGCTCTTTTTAAATTACATCCAAGCTGAATTATCTTAATACATCAAAAAAAAAAAAACAAAAAAAAACACAACACCATCTTCTTCAACATTTCCGAGGTAAGTCTGCCTATCAGTCCCTACTTTTACAATTATGTTATTTTTTAAAATAAGTTTTACTGTGACAACATATGAAGATAAATGTACCCACAAACCCCTAAGAATACTAAAGTTAGACATGAATCTCTTGGGCAGGGGGTACATCATTCTTTCTTTTGAACATTATGAAAATGACAATGATCAAATAAAAAGGAATTTCCACAAGCCTCAAATTAGAATACTGACTTGAGAATACCCTTGGTGTTTTAAAATTCTACAGATTAACTTTGTCTGGGCAGGTTCAAAGCCACCATGGCATCCTGAGCAGAGTTTTCTACAGGCAGGGCAAATCTATTAAAAAACATGACCTGTGACAAAAATCAATGTGCTAATCTCAAACCAAACAACAGTATCAAAAGCATAAAACAGAGATAACCTAAGATAAAATGTCCTCAAACTAACTCAGACTAGCTTGACAGGTTAAGAAGGAGGGGTACGTGGGGGTGCTTCTGATTCCTTCTGTTTTAGCCTAGGATGACTGGAACACCCAAGTATCCAAATAAATTAACACTATGGGGAAAAGATCACACTGTGAAGTTTGGAGTGGGAAAGAAGACAACTAAGCACAAAATGTCCCACGTTCAACTCACCAATTTCACTGCTGTTTTATTTAATAAGGCGCTGCAGTTTAGAAATATAAATTCCTCTATTTCATATATGCTGTTTAATAAAGCCCAGGGGGGAATAAAACCAACCAACATAATGAGACTTGCTTTTAACACCATCACAACTGGAAAGCTTGCTCTATTTGTCTTGTCAGCTTTAATAAAAGGCTGGCAGGATGGCTTCTCTTTCTTTTTCTACTAGTGGTAAGTGGCAAGTCAAAGAAGAAATAGCTTCCCATCCCACCACCCACCTCCATGAGGCTTTTTTTTTTTTAACCAAACTTTCAGGGATGTCTCCACTTCTGCCAGGCGGTTTAATTTAGGATTTGGGCTACCTGGGTGTAACTATCTTTCCTGAAGTAGCAGGAGGTGGGGGACTCTCGGCCACCGGTAGACCGCTTATGGGGAAATCTGCCCATCTTCATCTGAGCTGACATTACTTCAAGCGAGGAATCCCTCCCATGTCTGCATAAGGGGGGAAGGCGGGAGGCCGACGGGCAAGGCCGCCGGGAGGTAGGAAGAACCGGAGGCGCCAGCCAGCCCCCTCTCCCCATGCGCGCTGGGCGCTCAGCAACCAAAAACTATCCCCTCGACCTCCCGCCTCTCTCCTCCCAACTTCCACTCCAGCCCAAGGGAAAACCTGGGATTTTAGGTGTAACCGATGCTATTTCCCTCTTAGGCAGGCACCGAAACCAGCCCGCACCTGGAAGCTGGCCTCCGTCCCAGAGAGGCAGAGCATTATGGGCCCAGCGAGGCCGACTGCTGCCCACAGGCCGGGGAGAAAGTAGGGGTCGGAGCTGCTCTGGATCCGGAGAGGTTCGCCCGGCACTCAGGACAGCCCTCACCCCTCCCCACTTCTAGAATCCCCGAGCAAGGGACGTCTGCTGGTGGCCAGGGTCCAGCAGGCGCGCTAGGGCGCGCCCGGGCGCCCACCTCTAGCCTCCCGCGTACCCGGCAGGCTTCGGGGATGCCCACAAAACGGTTCCAGGTAATTGCGCGTGTTCCTCCGGCTGCACACCGCCAGGCCGTGGACTAAGAGCTCCCACCTCCCGTCTCCGCCAACTCCAGCAGCTCGCTCCGCACAAATGACGTAACCCGGCATTAGATCAAACTTTCTGGCACCTTGAGCCCATGGGGGGTGAGGAGGTGGGAGAATCCTCTCCACTGCCAGGCGCGCCGGGCCAACAGTGGCCCAGGGGCCAGATGATTGCCTTGCAGTTAAAGAGGAAAATAAAAGCCTAAAGCTTCCGCTCCCCAACCCCCCTCTCATCCCCCAGCCCGTGCGCTCTCTGAACAAACCAAGAAAGGGAAGAAAAATTAAAAAAACAAAACAAAACAAAAAAAAACTTTAGGGATGTTTGGGAGGTTCTGCCTGCAGTCCTCCTGTGCACCCACGATCCACGCGGGAACTCTTGGTGGCTCGTACCCGAGGCTCCCAGTGCCCAGGCGCTACGCCCGGATCGAGATGCTGGCCGGCTTGCCCCGGTGAGGAAGCGGAGAAGTCTCGACTCCCCAGCTCCCGCCTTTTCCGAGTCTCCCCGCGCTCTGCAGAGGCAGCGGGTCTGGGCAGCCCCGGGGACTCCCAGGGACTCCCGGCGTCTCTGAGGCAGCTTAACAAAGAGAGGCGCGACGGGTGCGCTTCCTGTGGGCTCCTCGAAAGCCATCAGCGCCCGGGCGACGCAGGCTCCGAGAGTGCGCGCCGCCTGCAGCTGGTGCGCGCGGGTCCCCGCCGCCACCGCCGCTCTTCCGCAGGGCGCCGAGGCCCGAGTATCCCCGGCTCTGCGCTCCCCCTATTACCTTACCTGGGGTTGCTGCTGTTCCAGTAGACGGCGTAGCGGTCGGCGACGGCCTTGGAGCCTGGGTCCTGGCTGAACACACACATCCAGAGCACCAGAAACACCAGCGTCAACATCTCCACGTGCAACATCACGCCTGGCCAGCGGCGGAGCCCCCGACAAGCCACTCCGGGGAAAGAGCAGGGATCCGGAGGGAGGGAGGGAAGGGGAGAAAGAGAGCAGGAGCCAAATAAATATGAATAAATAAGAATGAAGAGTGGCGAGAAAAGAAAGAGGCGCACACCAAGCTGGGGAGGGGAAGGAGAACGAGAAGACGGTGGAGGTGGGGGGGGAGGGTGGGGAAGGGGTAAAGACAAACTCGCACCCCCACTGGAGGGTTCAGGAGGAAAAAAGGAATCACAAGATGGAGAGAAGCATGCGTGTGTGTGGTGGCGGCGGCGAGGGCGGGGGAAGGGGTGCCAAGCTGTGTCTCAGCGGCGGCGGCAGGCCGGTCACCCCGGGAGAAGGAGGTGCGCGCCGGGCCGGGCGGCGGCACCGCGGGTTGGGGCAGGCGGCGGCGCACGCTGCACAGTCACCGGGAGTTGCGCGCCGCGGCCGCGGGGAGACATACACTGGCCCGCCGGGCCCGGCTCAGTGTCGGCGCCGCGGGCTGCGCACGGCTCCGCCGCCGCCCAGGGCCCTCGCACTGCGCGCCGCTTCGCTCCAAGTTACTTTGGCGGCCGGTGAGAAACTGCAGGAGGAAGGCTCCGTGTGGATGGAGGGCTTCGCGCCTGTGGCCTTGGAGTGTGAGAAACCCCTTCCCCCTCCTTCTGTGTGCCTTAATCGGGAGACCCCTGGAAATCTCGGAGGAGTCGTAGGTGCTGCGGGTTCGGGGCGGTGCGCCGAGAAGGGTGGGGATTCGAAGCCACAAACCCAGCCCCGGCGTCCTGGAACTGGGTAAGCGGCAGCTAAGCTGGCGAGGAGCGGTCTTGCCTTGCAAACCTCGAAGAAAAGTTTAGCTCTTCGTGTCTTCCGGCAGGTCCCCCGGCGGAGTCGGACTGCGGCGGCGGGAGACGACACCCCGGGCACTGGCGGAGCCTCGGGGATTTCTCGCGCGTGCTTTTTTTTTTGGCCGGGTGTGGGTGCACCAGAGTGAATGAAGAGCAGAGGTTACGAACCAGCCGGCCAGACGGAGCTGGGAAGCCCAAGCCTGCAGGACGACGCCAACCCAACTGTTAGGCTGGAGAACGAGAGGGGAAAACAATCACTTTTAAATGAATCCCTCCAACTCCTGGATGGGCTGATGTCAGTCTCCGATCGCCTTCTGGGAGCTAGACTGAGCCCCCAGACGCCGTGCCAAGAGCCTCGGGTGAGCGCTCAGAAATGTCCCTGCGACTCCGACCGGTCCGGCCCCAAGCCCGACAACTTGTAGAGATGCATCAATCAGTTTGAAATGGGAAAAGAGGAAGAAAAGAGAGATCGCAGGAGCGAGTGGCACCTCCCCGCTGACTACATCAGAAAACCTTCCCGATCCTCCTGCAGCTGCTCCTCTTTCCCTCCTTGGGCACAGCAGCAACAAGAGGTGAAAACCACCAACCGAATCCTAAAACCTCTACCAGGCGGGAAAATAAACTTGAGTGCAGCAGCAGCAGCAACAGCACGAACAGCCCGGGAGGGATTGAAATGACTGGCGAGAAGTGGAAAGAGGTAAAAGTCAGTTTTGCAAAAGAGAAAAAAAAAAAAAAGAGAGAGAGAGAGAGAGAAAATGCTTTATGGGAAAAATCTTCTCGGGCACGCCCCCTCGTTAATGACCTGCGTGTAAAGCCGACAGCAGAGGCGACCCAGCCGCAGCAGCAGAAGCAGCAGCAGCAGCAGCAGCAGCCGCCGCCGCCGCCGCCGCACCGGAGCGCAAGGCCGCGCGCGTGAACGTGGACGTGGGCGGCGCGGTGATTGGGGGGGGGGGGACGCCCAGGCGTGTAGCGCAGGGCACGGGGCAGGCGGGCGGCGCGAGCTCTGGTGTGAGCTCCGGTCCTAGCAGGGGGAGGCGCCGCCAGCCCGCGCCCAGCCAGCGCTGCTGCCGCCGCGGCCCGGGTCATGTGGGCTGCTTTTTTTTTTTTTTTTTTTTTTTCCCTTCCCTCCCCAAGCAGTTTACTTGGAAAGCGGGGGGTGGGGTGGGTGGCTGGAGCAGCCAGTCAGGGAACGGCCTGCTGTTTGCTTACAGGTCGAGGTTTTTTCCTCTCTCTTCACTCCAACAGGATTGGTTTGTTCCACGAGAAAGAGGCGTTTTCTTAATCTCCTCCCTTCCCCACGCCTCCTATCCCCCTCCCCGGCCCCACCTTCCAGAAACCTGACTAATTGAATTACTGGGAGTGCCGAGGCGCCCTCTCCTCCGCCCGAACCCAGCAGCCGCGCGTAACCCTTTGGATGCTGAATTCCGTCTGGGCTGAGGAATGATTTGACATCTTTTTACCTGAGAGTGAGGGCTTTCAGTTACAATGGGACCGGTTCCCACCCTGTAGCCGGCGAGCCAAAATCTGTCTCCCAGGCCCCGCAGGTGACATGAAGTCCCAGCAGACAGACTGGCAGGGAGCCTTAATGAATACGTGTTCTTGTAAATCTCTGCCCTGTTCACAACGTGCATTACCCGGCGCTGGGTTATCTTGGAAACCTGAGCTTCTCTCAGGTGCCTTTCAACTCGCCTCTTCCTACCAGGGACTTAAAGGTTCACGAACAGGAAGCAAGACTTTTCTTTACAGTGATGCTCTGAAAACACGTTTGTTGTTGTTTTTTTTTTTTTTAATTTTTAATTTTTTTTTTTTATTGAGAGAATCACAGTATAAAGTGATTACAATTCAATGCGATCCTTCAGAAGGAAGGAAATGAATGCGGCAGGGGAGTCCATCAGAAATACCTTACACCTTTTGCATTTCAACCCCGAGGTTGCTTCGCTGCCCACTCCCCGAAGGATAAAGTCTTTGAACGAACCCTATGCGGGAAGAATCGGAGGTCGGGATAGGAGTTGCTTTATTATTGGAAAAGGCCTCCCGTTCCCGGACCTCTAGAGCAGGTTGCAGCTCCTTGGTCCCCGGCGGCCACCGAAGTACGATCGCTTGACAGAGAGACAGTCCCCGGCGCTTCGGGACGCGTCCTCCTGTCCTCTAGCGCCCGGGAAGACAGCCCGGAGCCCGGCGCTCTGGGGCACCAACCCCTGGAGACTTGCCCTTGCGGGGCTCCGAGGGCTCGGGCCTTCATGGTATTATTCCCTCCTGCTCTCTAGGGAGTTTGCTGCCTCTGTGGGAAGGGCTGATCCCAAGAAAGCAAGCAGTTTAGTTTTGCTTTCAAACCTTCCTGTTTCTCCCTTTACTTATTAGCCCAATAAAATCAAATATCACGTCCTCCCTCCTGTCTTTACAGTTTTCTAACTCAGACTTGCCAGGCGCTTCGAAGCTGTTTGGAAGCGTCCAGACGCCCTCCAGTGGTGGGCCTGAAGTCCGCACCCAGCGGGGGTATTGCCTGCATCTCAGCCCGGATTGAGTTCCATGGAGAAACTGGGGTCAAGATCAGTAACGACTTGAAGAGAAAGCAACAGCTCACATCGGCATGGAACTACCTGGACGTAATGAGCTCTTGCCTAAAAGTTGAGTCGTTTCTCAGTTGCAGAAATTTTTCCTACCTGAAAAGATCCTGAAATTTTCCTAGGAAAGTAATTCCTCTATTTATGACTAGGTATAAATTGCACCCTGTGTAATTATAGACTTCGTGACAGACCACCCCAACAAACCAACCACCTTCCTAATTAAAAAAAAGAAGAAAATTCGGCGTATTAACACAAATGTTTGTCTGCCATTTCTATATTTCACAAAAACTCCAGGAGTGAGAAAGAAGTTGGAAAACCAAAGCCAATAGATTGAAGGATAAGCAGTTAGTTTTTAAATCAAATTTTTATTTAAAACTTTATTTACAAAACCCCCTTATGCCCCCCCCCCATCTGCAATCTTGCTGATGTTCAAGTTCTTGGCCTGTTTTATGGTACATTTGTTTTTTTCCTTTGCAGGGATGATGCATCTCTTAGCCTTTCTGAAGGAGCTGTACTAAGTGCTCAGATGACTGAGGCAGTTTTGCAGGAAATGTTCAGGACTCTTTTAAGGGACATGTGTAGCTTTAGGAAGAAGAGAATTCACACTCCTGTCTTGGGGAAAATGCTGATCCTCATCAGAAAGTCTTTTTAGTCAGGGAAATATCAGGTATCAGGGAGTTAGCAAGCTGGCTTCCTGTGGTGTCAAAGCCAAAGGACTAAAGAAAAAGAAATTATATCCAGTTATTTCTATTTGAAACTCATACTGCAAATGTGAAAATTCAACATATCAAAAGAACGTAGATGTCCTAATATTTTCAATATCTCTAATTTGCTTAAAGTCTGGATAATCCAATTTTAAACAGAAAAAAAAATCATACGTTATGGTCTTAAAATGATTCAAGGAGTTGGAATAAAAGATACTGGAATTTACAACTGTTTCAGAATATAACTCAAATGTCTCTGTAAAATAATTCATAAAACAAATGCCTCCTTCTGGGATGATATACCTAAGTAATTATTGTTATTGGAGTAACTAAGCAGCAATGTGATAGATACATACTTAGATAGAAGGACTTTGAAGAGCTGGACTTTGAAGACCATACATTCATCGCTGGACAATTTGACTTTGTCTCTTCAGGGAAATATTTAAGTGATTTGAATTTATACAAATCAGTATTGTATAAAATAGCCATATTATGATCACCCCAGTGTTACAGGGGCAATGACTCTTAATCAGGCTTAATCAGGTAAATAGCATTCTGCCAAGTGTAGAAGAAGGTTGAGTTATGACAGAAAGAAAACAGCAAGTGAAATACCTGGAGGAATAAAAGGGTAGCGAGTGTTCCAAAAGCTTTGCATTAACAAGACTTGAATGGGGTTGTAAGGAGCTGAGACCTGAAAAGTCTGTTAAGAATGGACTGTAAGAGGATTTAACTGCAATCTTAAAATGTTTGAATTTACAGCTACAGGCAACCAAATGTACTGGTGGTTTTAAGACAAATAGCAAGCAAGTATCATTACATCTCAAAATACAAACGGGTGGATTTATTTACATGCTTGTTTATGTATTTATTCATTATTTTGGCCTTGAACTGTCTAGATTGGTGTTCTAATCTTGGCTACAAATTAGAGTCACCTAGGGAGCTTTTTTAAAAAGAACACCATCAGGGCCTCACTTCCTGTTCCCACTTTTCTGTAATTTTTAGAAGCTCTCCAAGGAATTCTAAGGAGCATAGAGAACTGAGAATCACTGAACCAGGTAATTTATTTTTACCTTAACTACTTTAGGATTTCAGGCAGAAAGTAAGTTCTATACTTATTTGTCTAAAATGTTTCAACTAACCATCAAGGCAAGAATGTTGATATTTTAGAGAACTGAACTTTATGATCCTCTCTATTCAAATGAAGTGAACCTTTCACAGGCACCTGGGTGGCTCAGTGAGTTAAGCATCTGACTTCAGCTCAGGTCATGATCACGGTTCCTGAGTGCACACCCCATGTCAGGCTCTGAGCTTACAGTTCAGAGCCTGGAGCCTGCTTTGGATTCTGTGTCTCCCTCTCTCTCTGCCCCTTCCCTGCTCATGCTCTGTGTCTCTCTCAAAAATAAATAAACATTAAAAATAATAATAAAATAGTTTTCACATGGCAGGAAAGAGAATGCCATCTCCAAGATGATATGGGTTAATCTTTCTTGGACTAGTTTGGTTGAAGTAGAGTTCTGCTGGGTCAAGTGTCCAGATGAATAAACAAAACAAGCTGGTAAATCAAACCCCACAGTCCACAGGGGCGCCTGGGTGGCTCAGTCGGTTAAGCATCCGACTTCAGCTCAGGTCATGATCTCGCGGTCCGTGAGTTCGAGCCCCGCATCGGGCTCTGTGCTGACAGCTCAGAGCCGGGAGCCTGTTTCAGATTCTGTCTGCCTCTCTCTCTGACCCTCCCCCGTTCATGCTCTGTCTCTCTCTGTCTCAAAAATAAACATTAAAAAAAAAATTAAAAAAAAAAAACAAACCCCACAGTCCACAGACTAAGCAACTCTTGCTTAATACAGTAAGTTAGAACTGACCCCCAGAAGATATAATAAAGGAAATAAACTCAAGAATAAAGATTAAGGAAATAACAATTAGACACAAAAATTTCTAACAGATGACTAACATAATGGTAATTAAGCTAACCCTGCTATTTAACATCCTAGAACATTGAGGATTCATTCCAAAGCCCCAAGAAACCCAGGTTCTATCACCAAACTGTCACCCAGTTATCCTGCCTGTACACTGAAGTTACTTAATAAAGACTTTGCCCCTCCTCACACCTTTTTATAACCAGTTTCTCAGAATCTTTAGAAATAACTACTTGCTAGCTTCTCTCTCCTTGGAGACCTAGGGAAATGCTCCTTTTCTATTTCTAATCTAGGTGTCTCTTCTGTGTACAACCTAAAAGGAAAAAAAAATAGAACAAAACAAAACAAAAAAGCTGTCTGCTAGAGTGTCGCGTCTCTACCTTCCGTCTTGTGACCAACTTCTATCATGAATTTTCCACTTTTCCTCATTCTTTCTTTACTTTGCTGGTGCTTCCTGGAGTTTGTTTCATAGCATCCCTTCTCTTAAAGTCTCAGGATAAGTAGAAGCAGTTTTACAAGTTGCTGCAATATTCTTAAAAAGGCATTTAAAAATTTTTTTATTTATGAACTGTTGTTGTTTTGCCTGTTTCAAAACATAGGTTAAGTAAGATCCACCTAGCCAACTTTTTAAACATACAGAAGTTTGGGCGGTCATTTTGATAAACAACTAAACTATATAATTAGACACATATGTAAATATGTGTTATATTCCTGCATATCACAAATGAGTATGTGCTTACATGTAATTTAAAAAGAAGCAAACAAGAACTAGTTGATTCAACCAATTTCCACATCACTTTTTGTTATCTAAACTTCACTCTGTATACCATAGAGTTATGTGACCGATTTTCAACCATAAAGCTGAAATTGGTAGGTGATTTTATTCCCGGAGGAAATTTTCGTGGTGTCTTTACTATTTGAACTGTGTGTACCTTTCACTCTCCTGTATTTCCCCCCTTCGAATTTTTAAATAAAAATCACAAAATAAAATGTATCTACATTTTACAAATCAAATCCATCAACCAGCATAAAGTATACTGTCCTAAAATGTTCTTTGTGAATTGTTAAATAATACCACATTCTTTGCTTAAATGAATATACATGACAATGAATGTATATCACCAAAAAAAGTTTGTATTCATATTTTATTACAATGGCAATCATAGACATCTATAGCATAGCTTTATTTAAATAAAAATAATACAAATAACCTATTCAGAAACAAAGTTAATCTGCTTTTTCTCTGTATTCACACTGATAATTAGGATATGTTCATCCCATCAGCCCCATCTACCATCATCCAAAAAGCAAGTAAGTATGCATTGTTATATTCTTTTACTTGTTTAGAGACTCAAAAGAAGCTAAAGTACCTTTATTGTTTATTTCATATATATGTATAGCATATATAGAAGCATGTAAATATAGATAAAGAGAGACAACTTGTTTTTTAATCAATTTTCACCCAAGACTTTTGTCAACTTCTGGGAGAATTGTGTTTAAATACAAGTAAAAGATATAACCCTTAGTCAGTGAATATGATTTCATAAAATAGGAAATGCTGTCTCTAAGCCTCTTTTTAGCTTGGGCCTTACTTTTCCCCCTTCCAGATCTAAACTGGCTGAGCAAAGCAAAGTGTAGAATTATGGCAAATTAAGAAACTCTTTCCTCAAATTATATGCATTTTTTCAGATAAAAGTGGAGGGATTTGGGTCCTCATATTTTGGAATGTGGATTTTGCTTTGTAGTCACCTAAAGAATTGTGTCAGGAGGTTTTTTGTTTTGTTTTTGTTTTGTTTTTTTGTGGTTTTTGTTTTGTTTTGTTTTCGCTTCTCTTGGCCACCTTAGAAATAATCTTTTAAAATATACTATTAATTTTAGGAGAAAAGTGTCCTTTTACAGCAAATTTATAACTCTATTCTGAGACTTCCAAATACCTTATGCCAACATTATAAATTTTATTGTGATGTTGTAAAGTTACAGTTAAGGTACAATTCTTTAAAAGCATTTAATAGTTATAAAGCTGGTCACCATAGGAACCACTATAACTTAGGATCTTAGAATGTCAGATGATAATGCAGAGGATTATTGGCCAAAACTTCTTTTAAATGAGAAATATCTAACTGAATTGGTCATTTCTAAACTCAAGTCTGGGGAGGAAAGTGTGCTCTTAAAATGATGGCCTTCTAATCAGAGATGATCATTCTCCATTTCTGTTAGTCTACCTTTTTTTTTTTTTGGCATATGCTGTCTACTAAATTAAATAGGATTTATTGGCCAGCTAGATTCTGAATTGCTCTCTTTTCCTGTGGATTAGGAGAGTGCATTTCTTAGCCCTTTTCCTTGAAATCCACCTGGATCTTTTTATGTGGACTATCTAGTATTCTGCACACTTCCAATGCTTAATAAATATTACATTACAATATTAGCATAATAATAAATCATCTTAAAGTACTACATGGGCTATTAAGTGAGATCCTATTCAGTTTGAGCCAAGATATCAAAAAAGTTTTATTTTCTCTATACGCATACAAAGTAATTTTAAGACTCTCTTTCCATGAAATGCCCTTGCATCCATAAGATGTCTACATATTAAAAAGTGAAGTGTTGAAATGTGCATCTTCCATTTATGTATTTAATTTGTTCAGTTTATTAAGGGACCTGAATTTGCAATTTTAATAAGAAGAAACTTCGGGGCGCCTAGGGGGCTCAGTCAGTTGAGCGTCCGACTTTGGCTCGGGTCATGATCTCAAGGTCTGTGAGTTTGAGCCCCGCGTCGGGCTCTGGGCTGACAGCTCAGGGCCTGGAGCCTGCTCCGGATTCTGTGTCTCCCTCTCTCTCTGCCCCTCCCCTACTCATGCTCTGTCTCTCTCTCTCTCTCTCTCTCTCTCTGTCAAAAATAAATAACCATTCAAAAAAAATTTTTTAAAGAAGAAATTTAAAATTGGGCAGACAAAAATAGAAATAGTGCCATTTGTCAAGTAAATGCCCTTTTCCCCATGGCAATTGTAAAATCTTTATACAAGATTACCAGGCCAACACCTAGGTAGTGTTCCTTTCCAGTAAGAAGTTCTGTTTTGTCTGGGATTGGTTGTGTCACACAGACCTAGAGTAACAGCCACTGAAAACATGAGGATTTTCTTTACAGTTACAGAAACAAAAGTGAAGCCAAAAATATTCAATTACTACAATCTCATCCTAACTGGTTGCTTTGAGATAGGTTCTAGTTTGAAACTTCCATCAAGGCAAAAAAATGAAAATATTTCTCTTTCCAAAGGTATTGTTTGTATATGGTACATTTTATCTACCTATATGTAAAACAAAGAGGATAAAAATGATGCATCATCTGTGGTGGACAGCAAAATGGCCAATGTTCTTGCCCTGTTACAATATAACTTTGTAGTTCACCTTTCCCATCAATAGATGGAGTCTGTTTTTCTACTCCTTGAATCTGAGCTGACCCTGTGGCTTGATTTGGCTAACAGAATGTAGCAGAACAATGTTTTGCCAGTTTTGAACCATGCCTCAAGAGGCACTCAATTTTCCACACTTTATCTAGGAACCCTGCCTAATTGCCATGTGGACAAGCCAAAGCTAGCCTTCTGGTTGATTAGAGACACGTAGCTCCTTTACCGGCATGGTCCCTACCAATCCCCAGAAGCAGAGCTATCTAACTGATTGGCAGCTGCCAGCAGATGCATGAGAAATTCCCAGCTGAGGCTAGAAGAACTGTACAGCTGAGCCCAGCCTATACTGCCAACTCACAGAATCATGTTCTGAACAAATGGTTCTTGTTTTAAGCCAATAAATTTTGGGGTGGTTTGTTATACAGCAATAGATAACAGCTACATCTTCTTCTTAAATTATTGGAAATAAAATTTTGAATACTATTCAGCCCAAGTATATGTTATTCTTTTACAACTTTGATTTCCATTACTGAGGTACTTGGTGTTAAATCTGTAATTGGCAATCAGAATTTCCCAAATATTTCTAACAGGAATGTTTCTTTCTCCTACTTTACAAATTTCATAGAGATGATTCTTCTTCTTCTTCTTCTTTTACCAAAAACTTAACCTGGGACCCTAAATGAACACAATTCACATTCAGGCCCTTCTGATCCTCTTAGGATAATGCCATTTGGTTAGAAGAGCAAACATGAGCAGATGATTTGCCTGGAGGTAAATCATTCTTCTTCTAAGAACATGGTGCCCAGCAGGAAAAATGAAAAGGTAAAATCAAAGGAAGCTATGACTAGCTTCATCTCAAATCTCCACATCACTCACGACTATTGATTTAACATCATGGCACCTCCATATTTCAGCAGGAGGATCTGCCACGAGACAGAAGCTGTAGTGACCCTGTAAGGGTCATCTCGCTGTCAACCTCAAATTACAACATCTCTGCTTTTGGCTGACAGCCATGGCAAGGGCAGGGGAAGCACAGCTCTTTCGGTAGATAGAATAGATGTGTTTTAAGGAAGTGAGATACAAAGTGAAATTGTATATATCGAGTCTTATCTTCCTGTAAAGTTCTAAGTGGGAGGAGGGCTTTGTCAAGGTCCCTTAGGTGTGCTCCCTCTAAGTCTGGTTACTAGCCCAGCTTTATAATGTGCACCATGTAGGGTGGAGACTAATCCACAAACCCAAAGTTGTCTTTTCAGCATTCATTGTATTTTCATCCTCCACAGAAACCAAACCATTGACCACCCTTCCTTCCTGAGACTTTCTTATCTTTTGTTGTTATTCCATGTTTTCAGAATCCTCTTTTTTCATCTCCAACTATATTCTTCTGGCTGTCAACTATGAGTCACAGCCCAATGCCAGGCACATAGTGAATACTTAGTATTTGTGGAATGACTATCCATTCCTAAATATAGGTGTTTTCCTTAGCAGTTTTTTCCTTCTTCCCTAACATAATCTTTGATAATTGCATTCATACTCTCAGCTCCTATGACAGTCTCTTTATGGAAGTCTCCCAAGCCTTAGCTTTAGGTTCTAATGCTTTCCATCATCAGACCCACACTCCCAGCCTTCTCATTTACTTTTCTACATGACTGTACTCCAATACCTCCAAACCAGCAAGCCCCAGAAGTGTATCTGCTCATTCAATATACCCTTTTCCTGGCACTACTGGTCTCTAGCATGCCACAGTCAGGATACAGCCCATCATCAGTTCCCAAATGAGAACTGCTAGCTGACAGACTTGATAAAGCAGAGGACTCAATATTCCGTGAAGAATGCAAAAATTAGTTTCCTAATTTCTCATTTCTGTATCATGTTGGCTTCTAACTGGTCTCGGCCACCCATTCTTAGCCCTGTCCAATACCTGCTTCGTTCTGCAGTTAGAGTGATCTATTCCACAGAGAAACAGATGTCAACCTCCACCACTTAAAGGCTTCACATGCCTCACAAAATAAAGATAAAATTATCAATATGTCTATCAAACCCTGCATAAGCTGATGCCTCCCTTCCTCTCTAACCTCATCTCATAGAACCCTCCTCACACTCACTAACTCCAGCTACTCTGACCTTCTCCCATGTCCTTGAAGAAGCCATGCCTTTCCCTGTCTCTGGGTCTTTGCTTATGCTGTCCCCTTTGCCCGAAACATTTAGGCTCCCACCAGTTTAACTTGTATTCATCCTTCAAATCTCAGCTCAGATGTCACTTCCTTGGGGAAAGCTCTTCAGATCACGTAGAATAGAGGAGGATTCCTCCATATACCCACACGGCACTGAGTTTCTTTCCGTTGTACTACCTGTCTCTTGATTTAAATCATGTATTTGTGTGGCATTATGTCTGCTTCCTCTTCTAGCCCAATTGTTCAGGATCACCTCTCCAGAGCTCAGCATTGTACCCAGCACATAGTAGACTCTGTTAATATATATGGAATGAATGAATGAATGAAAATACCATACCAGTACTGACACTGTGTTTTCCTGCATGGTTTCCGTGAAGAACCAGATCTCAGAGTTATACACAGGCAGTGGGGATAAGAGGGAGGAAGTCAAGGGCCTCTAATGGATTCAGAAATGAAAGATTTCCCTTGAAAGTTTGAAGAAGAGAAGCTCCGTACAACAAACCCCAGCAAAAATATATAAAACTAACCTTAAGGAACAACGTGTTACCTAGAGCCAGACCTAACTTAAGGTCTCTCCATTTCTAAAGAAGGAATACACCAACCTCAAAGGGAGCCAGTCAAAAATGGAACAAAGGAAATGAAATGAACTGAGGCATATTAGCAGTTCTAATCCCCAAGTAGTGATGGGGGTAGGGGTTGGCAGGTAAATCCAAAGGGCTCCCCCCAGTTGTCTCCCCACAACACCATTTAACCCACATAATGTCCTCCTTTGCTTTGAGATCACCAAACAAACTTAATAATTTGCCTCCCGTGTAGCTTGACATTCATTCATTCATTCATAAATTTATTAAGCATCTAATAATAATGTTCTATATCTTGAGAATGCAGTAGTTAGCAAGACAGAGTTGGTCCCTGCCTTCATGGAGCTTAAAATACAGTCTTTTCAAATGACAAGAAAGCAATAAAAGTGTTGGGTTCCACAATGGACTCATACTGCCCACTTGCCTAAAATCCTTTCTTTGGAGAAACTCTCCTTCTCTTATCCTTCTGATCCTGATGAAGCTATCCACTGCCACAAATAATATAGCATGCTACATCAACACTACACCCCTATCACCAGTATAGGGTCAATCAAACAATCAGGGTTCTTGCTAGATTTGTAAATGGAATTGGGATTAAGAAGGCTTCTTTGGGGATTTTGAATTATGCAGATATAGATTCAGGGCTGACAGCAACCATCTTTCCTACTCTGGGAAGTAGGACTGCTAAGCTTTAACAAATAAGACTACAACAGGATCCGTCTGGATGTTTTGCTAAGAATCCAAGGCGGAGCAGAAACAGAGAGACCATCAGAAGGCCTCACGTTAAAGATGGAATCTGTTCTCAAACAGTTGCTATTATCATTAATTACATCATATGTATATTAGATAAGTTCTATATGTCAGGATTTCAGGATTACTATATACTTTCTTACTTTTAAATTAATTATTTTTTTTTTCTTTCCTTAGTAGCACCTGACTTTGAAGCCCAACACCACATGGTTTCAGGCTAAGGACATGGTAATGGAGAGATTTAATATCAATAAATGATCCTTCTCCCAGGATTTTTGTTTTAGAAGCATCCAAGAAACAAGAAGGAAGATTTTAAACATCATCCTTGTTCCCTGATGTCACAAGTCAAGAAACAAGCCCCCTGCAGCCAGAGGGCAATTTGGTTGCTGGTTCCTGTGCAGGTGAATTATGGCTTAACGAATAACAAAAAAATTTGAATTACTAAATAACTTACACTGAAAAAAACAAGAAGGGAGGAAAGATGCATGAGCTTAGGGAAAGGATTTTATAATGTACCCCAGTCGACTCAATGATAAATGTACATAATTAATCATAGACACCATTTTGGCAAATGATATTTTTAAATGATAGAGGCAATTATCTGTACAATTACATATGCACAGGAATGCATTATTTTCTGACTTTCAACAAGCAGCTTACCTTATAGAATAAGTAAGGAAGAGTCTTACTCACCTAATTTAGCATCCTAATTTGTAACCTCAATCTAAAGAGGACTTTTTCTGGTACTTAGAGGAGGTTCAGAAAGGAATATAATGATACTGGTATCTTGGTTCCACTATTAATATCTTTGTGTACTATTTAATCACATAAGCTTCAAACCACAAAATATAAGTTATATATTCTCTCTCCTGCACTCTTTAAAGGAATAAAATAATTTTCCAAAGGGCTTTCCAGTAAATATCCTGGAAACAAATAGACAAACTTGTGGAAATGAAAAAATATTTGCTACTCTATACTAAACTATTCTCTCTAGTGAAATGAGAGAGAAAATTTCAACAGCTATGGTAAGCAATGGTGTTTTTTTTTTTAAACACAGACTCTGCTGTTTCTTTAGCCTGATGGTCTTATCTATAAAGTCAGTATGGCATGGTGAAGGGGTCAGTGTGGACTCAGACAAATGTAGTTACAAATCTGGCCCTGCAATTTACTATGATTGTAACCTCGATAACCTCGAGCAAGTTCCTAACATTGCTAAGCCTCAATTTCTTTGTAAAAGTGAGTTCTATCATAGCAATCTTATAAAATATGCTGTGAGCAGTACACAAGATCATGTTTATCAAGTAACTGGGCTAACATCAGGGATTCAACATGTGTCCAGTTCTGTGGGTGTCATTAATGTTAAGTCCTCCCCTCCAATGAAGTTCTTTAATATCTTATCCTTCTAAAATAAATCATGTCATCCTATCATTCACTCATTCTACCACGTGTATTGAGTGCTGTGCATATATACAAGATGTCAGGATATAAATGAAAGTCATTTTTGAATTTTTTTTCATGTTTATTTATTTTTGAGAGAAAGACAGAACATGAACAGGGGAGGGACAGAGAGAGAGAGAGACAGAATCTAGAGCAGGCCCCAGGCTCTGAGCTCTCAACACAGAGCCTATGCGGGGCTCAAACCCACGAACTGTGAGATCATGACCTGAGCCGAAGTGGGACGCTTATCGAATAAAAGTCATTTTGGATATAAGTAGGGAAAAGGTGGATTATTCAGAAAAAGGGTTGGAGTGACTGGTTGGTAATTTCTATCTCTAACTCACATGGCCTAAAACTGTGTTGTCCAATACAATAACCATTAACCCCATGTGGCAATTGAGTACTTGAAATATGCTATTTTATGTGGAGATATATTAATATGTAAAATATAATCCAGATCTTGAAAACTCAGTTAAAAGAAAAAATTCCAAAATATCTCATTAAATTTTTTGCATATTGATTACCCATTGAAATGATAATATTTGTATATACTGGGTTACATAAAATATACTATTAAAATGAATTTCATCTCCTTCTCTTTACGTTTTTAATGTAGCTACTAGGAAAATTAAAATTGTGTTGCTCACAGGGGTGCCTGGGTGGCTCGGTCAGTTGAGGTGCCGACTTAGGATCAGGTCATGATCTCACAGTTCGTGGGTTTGAGCCCCGCTTCGGGCTGGCTGCTGTCAGCGCACAGCTTACTTCAGATCTCTGTCTCCCTCTCTTTCTGCCCCTACTCTGCTCTAGCTCTCTCTCTCTCTCTCTCAAAAATACATAATACAATTGAAAATAAAAATAAAATCTTTAAAAAAAATTGCATTGCTCCCATTTGCGGATAGCACTATGTTTTTATTGGGCAGCATTGATCTAAATATTTACAACAAGAGAGGAAGATGAATGGGAAGGAGGGAAGGAAAGAGGGGGGAGGGACAGAGGGAGGAAGGAAGAAAAAAGAAAAAGAATCTTGGAGAATTAAAAGATATAAGCCTTAAAAGATGTTACAGTTGAAAAGTCCTTTCTATGCATAACACCAATGGCAGAAAATCTAAGAGACTGAGATCCAGTGCTTATAGCACAATGCCCAGCACTTAGCAAATGTTCAGTAAATGCCAGCTTGTATTATTTATAATGACCACCTCTCTTATTTTAGGCAACATACTAGGTGCTAGAGTTACAGTGATAAAACAATCCAGTGTATTGAGGAATACTCAGCCTAATAATGAATACCAACAAGAAAAATTTTTGCAAACTTCTATATTTACATTATATTTTTGGACCTGTAAAGATATTATGTTTTAATTTTCTTTCAAAGAATGTGTACATACCTCTCCACATCTGACCCTAATTAGAACGAGAAACAATAATTTCTGTTCCGTGACTGTGAAAATTAACAGTAGTGGGATATTAAAAGGCATTTTTAGTTCCTTTGGCAAAACTTTCATTTTTTAATATACTGTAAATGTGTTCGGTAACAAAAATTAATTTAGAACCACTGGCATATATTTCTGTATCATACATATCATTCTCACACAAAATGATTCCTGAATCCTTCCACAATACTTCATAACACCTATCTAGGACCCTCCATGTAATTATGCTTGTATATATGTATATGTAAATACGTTTACATACAAATATGCAGAGCAAATATGTTCATTTTTGAGCAGTCACAGCATTCCCCCCTCCTCTTCCACCCCCAGGCTCCAAGAGGAAGGAGTCTTGCGGCTCAGACAGCTTCAGGCCTGGCCTTTTGTCGTGCTGATTAGAATCTGAGCTGAGCTGCTGGATTTACATCTTAAAGGAAAAGGAGCCCTGGCCCCAGCAAAGGCTCCCAGAAAGGAGGAGGAGGAGAGAATTAAAGGCTTCCAAGAGGGAGTTGGGAAGCAGAGTTTGGGGGAGTGGAGAGAGAGAGAAAGGAAAGAGAGAACAGTTACCTTGGTGAACCGCACTAAGTATTGAGATGTGAGATGAAATTGAAATACTGGGCTATTGATAAGGGATGCGGTCCTGAGATTTTACCAGTGAAGAGAGAAGGCAGACTGAAGGCTGGCCGAGGGTTATATAATCCCCTGGTGATTTTCTGAGAGGCTGAAATGAGGATTTAAAATGCTTTTCATTAATTCTTGCCTATTCGACTGGTGTTTCTACTGGCTGTGTAACCACTGACACTGTGGTGAGAGCAGTTCTGTTAAATTAATTAAACAAGGAGGCTGTTAGATGGATATGGTTCTAAAGCCCCAGCGGCCTACCAAAGCAACCAAGAACCTAAGCCTGTAAATGCCTCAAAGGAAATCAAAACGCTAAGGACAACTGATCACAACCAACCAACCAGACAAGAAGCTATAGCTAATCAAATAATTTCCTTTCTTTGCGTCTACAATTTCTTTTTTTTTTTTTTTTTAACGCTTATTTATTTATTTTGAGGGAGGGGACAGGCAGTGGGAGAGGGAGAGCAAGGATCCCCTGCAGGCTCAGCGCGGTCTATACAGAGCCCCATGGGAGCTTGAACCTATGAACTGAACTGCCAGATCATGACCTGAGCGAAACCAAGGTTCCCATGATTAACCAACTGAGCTCCCCAGGTGCCCCGCTTCTGTAATTTCTTTATAAAAGTCTTTCCTGAACTCCTGCCACAGGGTGCTTGCTCCTAACCACCTCTGGTTCAGCCCTGCCTCACTCCAATCGATTTCTACTCAAACTCTTACAGTTTTTAATATGCCTCAGTTTATCTTTTAACAGTTCAAAGCAGCCTGGCTTTCTCTGGGTTCCATGTATTACTTCAGCAACTGTCCTGAAAGTGAAGTCTGTGGGTTCCTTTGTAGCACAGCTGCAGCTGTGGTGGTTTCTAGTGCCTTGCCCCAACAATTGCTCCATAAATGTGGGTTAAATGAAAAATCTGAGGGTCTGAGGATAGATTCGATGTTGCCATCTCCAAACACTAAATAGGCACAGCAACCAACATATTGAATGTGTCTGTATGGCTCTAGGTAGTGATAAAGCACTAAGCCAAGCACGACTTCTTCCGTCTTCAAGTTTGGGATGCCAAGAGCTGAAATAGACCTGGTTCACAAGTTTTGTTCAGGTTTTGTTCTGTTTTTCTTTCTTTCTTTTTTTTTTTTTTTAATATTCAATTATTCCTGGCAAGAAATACACATTCTCAGCTTAAATACACAAGCTCACTTTACTGCAGCCCATACCTCCTCCTGCCCCAGAATTGGGGCTGGGGGAGCAGTGGAAGCAGGGGGGGAAATGTCCTAGTTTCAGGGTGCTCTCTCCATCTTGTCAGCATAGGCAAATACTGGGGAGAGGGAGGAGAAGGTATGGTCACCTAGAAGCCTGGGAAAAAATGTTGCGTTCCGGGTTGGTAGCACATTAGAATCACCATGCACCTTTAAAAAAAAACAAAAAACAAAAAACAAAAAAACAAACAAAAAAAACCCACCCTTGTTTAGGCCCAATCCATAATAATTAAAATTGAATTTCTGGGCATCTGTAATTTTTTTTAAGTCCCTGAGTGATTCTGAAGCACTCTCTCCTTCATCCTAACCAAGCTTGAGTCTCCACTTTCTACATCCCAACACTGTAGGTTCAGTCATGGGCCTAGTAGTCAGTAGCCTGGGGCCCTGAAGCTGAAGGGAGGTTCCTTACTTCCTCTCAGATTTTGCCGGTGTCTTGGAAAATTTTCCAATAGTTTCCTCATTCACTCTTGGAAGAGCCTAGATTTGGATGGTAAATTATATGGTCCCTCTACACTTATTGAACAGGAAAAGCCCAGCCCAGGTAGTATTTCCTGAGAACCCTTCCAGCAACAATTCGAATGTTCTTTTAGTCTCTTCCTTCCTCAAATGTCTTTCTTTCCAGTCCTTTCTTTCTCTTGCATCAGATAAGGCTTAAACACCCTCCAAACAATACATTTCCTCATTCTCCCCCCTCCCTCTAGCCCCAAGAATTTTTTCACCTTCACCTTCACCTTCACATTTGTAGACTACAGCTTAAAGATTTTATCTTGTTTGTCCTATTTGGGGGCAGGGAGAGAGGGAAGTAACCCCATGTTCTGTGTGGTCAGACCACCCCTTGCTTTTCTCCAGACCTTGAATGACTAGAAAGAAATGTCTATCAAACACCATGCTCCCAAAGAAATGGAAACTCACTAACGCATGAACCTCGGACTACTACAGATAGAAGAATGAGGGGCCCCATGGGTCTTCTAGATTCATCCAAATCACAGACTTTGCACAAAGGAACACAGAGGCCAGAAACTGTCCTCTTCCTACATCTTCCCTATCCTGACCTTTCTTCTGGCTTGACCCCACACTTTGGATCATAATGCCATATCTGATACTCCTTGGGTTTTGGTCATAAGCTTGCTTTTCCCTCTACCTTTGCTTTGCTTGTGTCCTAATTTTTGCACATTATAATCCTCCCTCCTTGGACCGACTCCTAGAGCTCTTCCTGGATTCTATATCCTGGATTCTGTTTCTAATTCTAGTGATTCCTCAAGAACACGGGCCAGGACTAGAAGCTACCGCTTGTGGCAAAGATGATACACAGTCCAATTTAATGACAAAGAGCTTCTGATGTAGCCATAAAGTCCTTGATTTTTCTTTATGTTTACTACCTGGATTGCCCTCTTCTCACCAAAGTCCAGAAGATTTCTTGACAGGGCCTGATCCGAGGAAGTGAATCTGTTTTCAGTCTCAGGTACTGTTCGTTTCATGACCCTCCCTTCTCCTTCCATTCAGTCACAGCTCAAACTCTGCATTCTCTTCATCACATTTCCTAGCACCCTCCTGAACTGCCTCAGCTCTCCATCTTCCTTCAAATATAAGTTGCTAAATTGGTTGATGAGCCAAAGACTGGGTTCTACTAACCACCAAATGTTTGTACCTGCAGAACTCATTTGTAATGGAGCAGGGGTTGCAAATTCAAAGGACACTGGGGGCAGCCTGGCTGGGTGACTGAGTGAAGCAAGCTGGGCAGGAATAGAGCAAGCTGGCGTGAGCCTGCCCTGGCAAAAGTGTCCAGCTGCCATTCTCCTGCAGTGAACTATTGCCATGGAGGAATACTGGTCCCAAATGCTCTTTTCTTTTTTTAAGAAAAAAGAGATATCCAGATTCTTGTGAGCAGTCTGTTCATTTTTTAAATATTGACAACTGATTTTTAAAAATCTAAATTAAATTCTATCCTGGCTAAACAGAACTCATCTGTGCCTAGGATCTAGTTCTCTGACTGCAGGTTTACAATGGCTTTTCTAGTGTATTCTCAGATAAACTTTTGCATAATGTGATTTTAAGAGGGAAAAATCATCTAAGTCAACCCAACATGAAATTAAAGGGTGTGAAATTGTAAAGGATATCCTGGAAATCTACAGATGCTGGTGTTTATGCATAAAAACAACAGTTGCAACAACAGGAATTCCTATTAGGTGACAAATGGCCACTTAAGAGCATCTTTTAATGAAAGGAGATTTTAAACATTCTATAAGAGGTCCACTGTGCATGCTTTTGTGCCTGAACACTTCATTTTTCATAAACAAAAAGCCTCTAATTGTCTTCCATTTTAAAACATCTTCGTCAGCAAAGATATTAAGGAGGTAGTTAGAGGGGAAAATAATGACACTATAAAAGTTGGCAGTAGAATCAGTTAATCTCTTGTCCCTTATGACAGTTTGCATTTTGAGTGACAACTAAGGTTTTCTACTTTACAAATGTGGTTGCTTTATTCTTGAGCAAGGTAATAATAAAAAAAAAACACATTATTTTCCACTATTACTGGACATTAACTTTTTAAAAAGTCAAGATGTAATGTTTTAATATTTCAACAAATGCAATACTTTGAAATGCAAAGTATTTCAACCTGGAATGGCAAAGATGGCTGTGTGACTAAAACTCTGGAGCATAATTTCTCAGCCTCAGTACTACTGACATTTAGCGTCAATTAATCTTTTGATGTGGAAGGCTGCCCTGTGCACTGCAGGCTTCTTAGCAGCATCCCTGGCCTCTACCTCCTAGATGCCAGCAGTACCCTCCCCAGCCCCCGTCTGAAACAATCGAAAAGTATCTCTCCAGATATTGTTAGATATCTCCTGGGGACCAAATTTGCCCCCACTTGAGAACCATTGCTCTAGACGAAATTCTGTACATCACAACTTGGATTTTGATTCTCCAAAAAAAGTCTTACAATGGTCTTCACACAACTGGAAAGAGTGGGAAAAGTATCAGTGCTGACTTCATGTAAGTCCTCAAGGGGACCGTAGAGGTTGGGGAGGGAAGTCTTTGAGACAAGAGCAGTGAGTCTATACTGACAAGAAAGTTGCTCTGGGAGGCAAACTGGGTCAGCCCTGGATGTGAAATCCACTCTTTTCCTTGACAATAATGCCTCCACAAGCAGGAACCTAATAGAGATCTATCAGGCTAGTCAGCAACATCTAGTAGATTCCAAACTACAGATGGGGAACTCCAGCCTTCCTCTGGCCAAGACTGAGGTGAAATTTCAACATTGTGAAAGATGGGTTGATACCGAATGGTTAGACATTTAATAGGGAATTCTTTTTTTTTTTTTTCTTTTCCATTTTGGAAAGAAAACATTTTTCCAGAAAAACATGAAAGGTTATAATAGTGGTTTGAAATCAGTAACTTTCAATTTTTCTTTGTGGTTATGGAAGAAATCATCAATTCCATTTCTCAATAGAACCTTACAAACACAGTAGGCCAAATGCCAGAGCAGAAATTAAATGGCTATGCGATCCTCGAGGGAAGACATACTTTAACTATGAAGTATTCACACCAAACCTTGAGAACAGTACACGAAAGAGAATGAGCTAGAGTATGTGGTGTTCACATTTGCTGTTTTGACGGCGCTGTTTGTCAAAATAACTACAATTTTCAAAGAAAAGTGCTTAATTTTTACTCTATTGCTTTTCTGTCTGGTAGGACCTATAAAGAATAAGTTCACTAACTTTTTGGTTGAGTTTCGGTTTACTTAACTTGTTTCACCAGTTAAATATTTCAAAATGGTATCTTCTAGTCTTCTTTTTATATTTTGTTAGCTTAAAATCTGTTTCGATGATACTGTGATGATGGACACGTGTCATTTTGCCAAAATCCATGGAAGGTACAATACAGAGAATGAACACTAATGTAAGCTATAGACTCTAACAATAATGTGTCAATACTGACTCATCAATAACATATGTATTACACTAATGCAAGATGTTAATGATTGAGGAATCTGGGACAGGGGTGTGAGTGGAGGTGGTTATAGGGGAACTTTCTACTCGTTGCCCCTATAAACATTAAACTTCTCTAAAAAATAAAGTCTATTAATTTTTAGAAGCCCATTTAATACATTTTATAATAAAAAGCCCAACAACATTACAATTCTGTAAGTATCTTTTAATTAGGCCTTTAAAAAATATAATATATATAATTTTATTACAAATTTTTTTTTTAAATGTAGGGGCACCTGGGTGGTTAGTTGAAGGTCTGACTCTTGATTTGGGTTCAGGTCACGATCCTAGGCTTGTGGGATCATGCCCTATGTTGGGCTGTGTGCTGAGTATGGAGCCTGCTTAAGATTCTGTCTCTGTGTCCAATGCCCCCACCCCCCGCCTCAAATTAAAAAAAAAAAAAAAATTAAACCACAAAATGCAACATCCTAAAAAAAAAACCCAAATTTACTATTGATATTAATTCCTACAAGTTTGCTGTGCTACAACACACAAATCAAGAAATTAATAAAATCTGTATGGTTTTTATACCGAAGCTAATATTGAGCCACACTGGAATTTACATTCTTAGCAAAACAGTTCCCTGAGCACACACTCCACACATATCATTACAGGATAGTCATTTATTCTTCATCTTCTTCATCATCCTCTTCATCTTTTTCCTCCTCTTCCTCATCCTCTGGTTCATTTTTCTTTGAATCTGTTGGTCTCCCAAGGCCCCTCTTTCCTGTTTCACTTTTGCCCTTGGCACGAAATGCAGCAATTTCCTTTTCATATTTCTCCTTTAGCTTTAGCTGCTTTCAGGTCATATAGTTGCTTACCTTCTTTGGCTGACTGTTCAGACCACATTACACCCCATTTTTTTGCAGTATCCCCAATGGATAAAACACAGTGTTCACTTTTGATCTTTGGATGATGTTCAGAACAAAACAATAAGAAAGCAGACGGAGACCTTTTAGGAGCATTGGGATCTTCTTTCTTTCCTTTCTTGTCACCTTTGGGAGAAACACAATTTTTCATCTGTGAGCAAGCTTTGTCATTTTTTACCATACCTTCAAATTTCGACTTTTCCTTTACAGACATGGTCTTCCATCTCTCTGAACATTTCTTGGAGAATTTGGTGAGATTGATAGAAGAGTCTGGATGTTTCTTCCTGTGCTCTTCCTGGTAGATCTGTATGAAAAAGGCATCTGAGGACATCCTGTCCAGCAGCTTGTTGGGGTCTCCTTTACCTATGGTGACAGACAGCATCTACCAGGTGGTGGCTTTTCCCGTGGAGGGGCAGGATCCACAGAGGCTCTGGTTTATCACTAATGCCATCCTCAGCCTCTTGTTTGGCAGAGTTCTCCAAGTCCTGCCGTGGACCACACCCCCCTTAATTAGGACTTTTGAAAATTTATCTGAGCCCCGCTTATTCACTGCTACAAGATGATTGTTCGAGATGAAGTAGAGAGAGGAAAAAGTTTTCTTCCTTGTCCAAGCCTGGCCACAGAGCACTCTAAGTCCAGCTCGTGGAAAATACTATTTGAGCATTGTGAACTGTGGGCCTCAAACTGAATTATATTTAAACATCTTCTTCATCTCGGTAATTTCATGTGCTTTTATGTTTTCTTCTCACAAAGTCACTTTTAAAGTAAAATCCACTCAGAATTGTTTATAATGCATTTTACACGATAGGCTAAATTTGTTTCCAATTAACAGCATATAATATTGGCTAGGGAAACTATAAGTAACGAGGAATCAGAGAGCTTTTTCATGGACTTTATCCATGTAACAGCAAACAAGTCATTGTGCTAAAATATATAGTAAATATGTTTTATCAGTGGCATTCTATTCACCCTGTCATAAAAATTATTGGTTCCAGTTTTAGTCTCTGCCATAATGGGAGATTTTTCAACATGGAAGTCTCTTGGATGATTGTGAGAGGGACGCTCACTAGTCACAGGAGGGCCCAGAGCAGAGCTTCATACCAGATGCTCTGAAGGAAGAGGGCAATCTAAAGAAAATCTTAATAATCCTGTATTCAGAGGATATAGAGTCTAGTTGGAAGGTAAGAACTTACATTTATCACAAACATTAAGAATATACCCAACGCAGCTAAGGGTAAATGCAACTGAACTCAAGAGTAAGCTAGAGTAAGCCAAAAAGTGTCGAATTCTTAGTGTTAGGAGGCACAGAACAAAGTTGTAAACTCACAGACTCTGGACTGCTAAAGACTAGGGTTCTACTCCATGTTGTGGAAGCCTGGGCATTTTACTTCACCTCTGTGGCTTTCAAATCCTGTATCTGTGGAGCAAAGCAAGGTGATGTCATGTCTTTTAGGAGGTAGATCCATGGTAAGTATGTAATAAGTGGTGGTTTTATCATCATGGTTAGGACAACGAATAAGGATAACAAAGTTATGTACCCTGAAGAAGGTACATGTTTCCAAGAAGGCGAGATATAGCTCTGTGGAAAGTAAAGAGATTTGATTTCAAGGTAAAAGTTTGTATTTCCAAAGCAGTAGGAAGGAACAAGTCACAATTTGAGGTAAGACTAAGAAAGGGAAGTTCCTTTGGGGGATTTATATGAAATAAAATCAATGCAGTGTTGACACCATTTAGGAAATAATATCTGAAGGTTCAGTAGAGGAGAGCAAAATGTAGAGAGAATCAGTTCAGGAGTCAGAAGACCTGTGTTCTAGACTAAGTTTTACCTTAAAGTCTTAATTCCTCTCCTGATTAACTCTGTGACTCTGGGCAGACCAAACCCTCTCTGGGATTTCAGTGTTCATCGGTGAAATTGGATGTGCGGTCTCTGAGGGTCACTCAAGACCTATGGCAAATAAGAATTTAAGTTCTTGGGCATGAAAGTGACATGATTAAACCAGGAAAACAGCTGCTCCTCAAGCTCTTTGTAGTATGTATCAGAATGGGAAACAGGCAGAGGAGGACTAAGATAGACAAAGAGGTACATTTACAAAGCCAGTCTCACAACAGGACACCAGGAAGGACTGAATGAATCTGTTAAGTTGGTGCAGGAATGGATATTAAGAGGCCCATGAGTTTGGAGAATGAAAATGGCATGAAAATTACTGAAATCAAGAGATAGTAGTTATTTGTAGAAGAAAGGGAACATAATAAGCTTATTTTTCAAAGAAGTTAAGTGTCAGGACATGGCAGGATATCATTAATATTGACTAATGAGCAATAAATTAGATTTAGTGATTTGATATAAGAATAGATTATATTACACATTTTAATTACCACTTTATCATTTTAAAGATTTTCTAAAAACTGATTATGAAATTCATATAAGTGCACAAAAGTCCAAAGATAGCCAAGACAAATTTGAAGAAGAAGAAAGAAACAAAGATTTGCTCCATCAGCTATCATGATTAATGTAGCACTATATCAACTAAAATAATGTGGTGTTAGGGGTGCCTGGGTGGCTCAGTCAGATGAGCTCTTGGTTTCAAAACTCTTGATTTCGACTCAGGTCATGATCTCAGGGTTTAAGCCCCTAGTCAGGGTCTGTGCTGGTAGGTAGGAGCCTGCTTGGGATCCTCTTTCTCTTCCTCTCTGCCCCACCCTGCCCACCCCTCCCCGCCCCCCCCCCCCCCCCCGGCCACTCTCATGTGCACGTTCTCTCTCTTCCAAAATAAATACATTTTTAAAAAATGTGGTGTTAGGGGAAGAGCAACATCTCAATGAATGGAAAAGAAGCCAGACTATCAAAGAATGGAAACACCTAATCTTACATCAGACTTCAGTGCATGCAGAGGTGACCTTAAAAACCAGCAAGCATTGTAAGTAGCTTCACCATCCATATGGAAAACCATAAAACTACCTCTCATACTTCAAAAAAAATTCTAAGTGAATTCAAGACATAAATGTGAACACAATAAATACCTTTTTATCATTTGTAGAGGGAAGGAGTTCTGAAACCAAGCCCAGAAAGTAAAAAGCATAAAGGAAAGACCAATTAATTTGACTGTTATTGTTGATAAGGTTATAAATTTGGAGAGCAATCTGGTAGCATCTAGAAAAGCTGAAGATGCATGTGTTTTAGACCCAGAAACTCCAATTTTGTTATAAACTTCAAAGAAACTTGAAGAGTTGTACATAAGAAGGCATGCTATGGAGTCTATAGTAGTGGAAGATTGGAAGCCACATACATACATATTAGAGGGATGGATAAGTAAATAATGATGGAACTTCCATACCTGTTAAATTTATCTAAACCTAGATCTACATGCATCAATATGGATAGAACTTAAAATACTACATGTCAATTATGGATTCATATACATGTAGTAAAATTATAGATAATAGATGGGCAGGGTGTATTCCTACTTCAGGATAGGAGTTATTTTGGAGAGAGGAGAAGGGAAATAACAACAGGGAGGGGAGTTAAACATTCTTCAACTGTATGTATCTGTGTATTTTTTTAACAATAAAGAAAATCTGAGTGATGAGTAATGAATATTTATTATATTACTACTTATATCTTTCTGTATGTTTGAAATATTTCAGAATAAAGAATTGGTGTTAGTAAGGTACAGTGGGAAATTTTTATCACTCTATAATTCAAATATTCCCTACATATGTGTTTGAATTTTAAGAAATTATAATTACTGTCTTGGGAATGTTTGGAATTTTTACCTCAAATTTTCAGAGCTTTGGGTTTGTTTTGGTTTTGGTTTTTTGATTTTGGTTTTAGGTCTCTATTTCTTAAATTGTTGAATAAAACTTACATGGGAATGAAATACCATAAAACACTGATAGCTCTATCCCAAAAGCATTCTTGGCTTATAAAGATTCATTGCATGGTTCCACTTTAATTTTGGCCATTAATTAAATAATCAGAGGCCACTACCAATTGAAAGTATGAGTGAGTTAATAAAATATTCAATTCACTAAAATTTACTTTCTAATACATTTCAAACATGGAAGTGTGTGTAAAACGAGGTATACCTGTAAATTCCAAAGTGTAACTCAGGCTCCTGGGACTATAGACCCCTTTGATCTTGTCACAAATTGGCTCCTGGAAACCAGAGGCCTCCTGGACTCAAGTCTCCAGGGACCTTACCCCTGAAGCATCTCAAAACAAATAAAGTGGCTGAGACAGATGCTGGACCCAGACAGAATGGCAACCATTTGACAAAATTAACCCCCAAACGATGTGAACAGACAATTCTCCACATGTAATTATGGCTTTTGTTATTTTTCCCCCATGAAAGCATTCTATTGCTTTGGCTTAAATGCCACAGATAGAGATATTCAGCCTTGGCTGGCAATATTTCTGATCCATATTTCAATAGATTATCCTGAATTGGCCTCCTGGAAGCATTTATGCTGACCAGTTTTGAAAACCTCTCTGTCAGCCCTTACCCTTACCTGCTAACGCCCAGCTCTAATGGATGAAAGCAGAGGGTGATGATAATCACTGTCTGCCCAGCCCTGAGTGCAGTGCCTGAGTCTGCAAAACAGCCTGTCTGGAGGGGGGAAAAAAAAAAAAAAAGGAAATAAAGAGTGTAATTCAATGAATACTTGGGAATCAAGTTTGAGGGTCTCTTTTTCCTTTTAAGGGAGTAGTGATATCAGAACCAGGATTATGAAAAAGAAAGAGTTAGTAAAAATAGGATCTTTGTGAATTAGAATAGCAAGGCCATTTCAAATTGAATTACACAGGATCATGGCAATTAGAATTGAAAAAGATCTCTCAGTCTTTCTCTGTCAAAGCATGATTACTCCCAATGGTATATTCTCCCGAGCTTAGTCTAGTCCAATTTTAAATGATTCAAGTGATGGAGGCTTCTCGACTTCTCCTGGGATATCATTTCACAGTCTAAAATAGCTAACTACTAGGGGAGGCCCCCTATATATATTTTTTGCCTTATTTCCATTATTCTGCTTTGTATTTCCCCAGTCCACCTTAAAATTACTTGAATTTAATTTTAAATGGGTACAATCTACATTTAAATAATCAAACCCAGCTGAGTCTGGATCTTTTGGGATAGACTAATCTCTCCCTCTTCCTCCCTACCCCCCCTTAAATATGTGTATATATACACACAAACATATACGCATCATACATGTGCTCACATATACACAATTAGAAAATATTACAAAGCTGCAATATGTTTATGAGAAAAATTAATGAAAAGACCCCTAAGTTTTAGGTCACTAGTTGATAAAAACAATTATCAATTGCTTTTAACTGATACAGGAGCAACAAACAATAAATGTTATGTCACTTTCCGAATATTGTATTTATTGTGCATAGGTAAAATCATATGATCTTATAGTGTTTACTATAGCTTATTCAGTGTATATCACAGAGATAAACAGTTTGGTACTGATGCCATAAATATATTTATAGAAATTATTTTGTCCACATTTTTTTGCACTCATTGAAACAATAGTGACTCATATTTTTTTGTGGATGGGCTCATTCTTAGACCATATTTGGTTTGAGCATTGAGTAAGTTGTAGAGCCTGAGGGAACAGCTTGGGGTGTTCAAGGTTAATGGAGGTTGCTTAAGGGTATTTAAATTTGATCAAGGAATATATATAGCTTTCCATGTCCTTTCCAAAGAGCTTCCCTGAAGTGTTTTTCACACCTGTCAATCAACCAACCAATGTCCAATCAGGTAGGAAGATAGGTATCCCAGAAAAGGAGAAAAAAAATGTAAACATAAATGTAAAAAATGTAAACAAAATGTAAACAAAAAAATGTAAACAAAAGTGATTTGAGGTTTCTTTAGAAAGACAGAATTCAGTATTTTCATGGGCATGGGTTTTTTTTTAATCTCATCAATTCATAAAAATTTTTGAGCTGGAAAGAATCTTAGAGCTGGAAATCTTTGAGCTAGACTCATCTAGCTCAGTGATTACACAGTTGTGGTCTAAAAAATTATAAAGGGAGTTTGTGCAGCAATTTAAAATTTTAAATTTGTAGTTGGGTGAATTTCAGTTAAATATGTGGATTGAACATGTTTTTACATCAAATTCCTCCATAAATCTTGTAAAGATTACAACAAAGATATTTAAAAGAACAAAGAGAATGTGAGAGAAGACAGTAGCTAAAGAGACATGTCTACACATTTTTTGGAAGATGAAAGTAAATGTATGGTAACTGAATGAGTTGAACAGTGAAAGCTAATAATAGCTAACGATTTTCAAGCACTTATCATGTGCTAAGCATTATTGTAAAAGCTTCACATAATTTAATTCAGTTAACTCTCACAACAACACTGTGAGGTAAGTAGCATTATTCTCTCCATTTAACAGGTGATGACTCTGAGGCAGAGTGGGCTCATAAGAAAGCTGTTAAGTGGTAGAAACTAGCAGATAAAGCCAGAGGATCTAACTTCCACAACTGTGCACAGGGGAAGATCAATGACAAGCAAGACAAACTGACCCACCAAAGCCTATTGACTGGTTGAAAGACTAGAGAGAAAACACTTAGAACACTGGCTCCCCTTTACTTTTCCAAGTAAAAGGAGATTTTAAACATCCAACTAGGTCAGAAGATTGAAGGATTCTTAAAGGCAGAAACTGAATGTCCTTGAAAAAATACAATAACTAACGTTGTAGGTTCCCATGAAAAAGCCAGATAGTCACCCAATATCACACAGTGGTGCCTGTCTACAATCCCACCCATATACGGAGAGCTTACAGTCAGATTTTACTGCATCACTCTTGATGTTTGTTTCTGTTGACTGTCTTATCTCTTGCTAATAGGTTGCTTTTCCCTTGCTTTTTAGTGTTCTCATTTTTTAAAAATTTTATTTATTTTGAGGGGTGCCTGGGTGGCTCAGTTGGTTAAGCATCCAACTCTTGATTTCGGCACAGGTCATGAACTCATGATCATTACATACAGCCCCAAGTGGAGCCTGTTTAAGATCCTCTTTTTCTTTCCCTCTGCCCCTCCTCCATGTACTTTCTCTCTCTCAAAAAAATAAAATAAAACAATAAAATAAATAAAAGCTTATTTATTTTGAGAGAGAAAGAATGCATGTGTGGGGGAGGGGCAGAGAGAGAAAGGGAGAGAGAGAATCCCAAGCAGGCTCCATGCTGTCAGAGACCAATGCAGAGCTCAAGCTCATGAACCATGAGATCATGACCTGACCAGAACTCAAGAGTCGTATACTTAACCAAATGAGCCACCCAGGCACCTCAGTGTCTCATTTTTGACTGAGTGCAGCACAGTATGTGCAGAAGACCAATGGACACTGAAAACAATTTTGTTTGAATACCCATGTGGGAAAAAAAACTGAACATTGACTCCTACCTAATACCACACACAAAATTAATTAAAGGTGGATTACAGACCTAAATTTAAAATAATTAAGCTTTTTGTAAAATTTTTTTTTATTTTTATTATTTTTAATTTTTTTTTAACATTTATTTATTTTTGAGACAGAGAGAGAGCATGAACAGGGGAGGGTCAGAGAAAGAAGGAGACACAGAATCTGAAACAGGTTCCAGGCTCTGAGCTGTCAGCACAGAGCCCGATGCGGGGCTTGAACCCAGACGCGAGATCATGACCTGAGCCAAAGTCGGTCGCCTAACCGACTGAGCTACCCAGGCGCCCCACAATTAAGCTTTTAAAAGTGAAACAAGGGGCGCCTGGGTGGCTCAGTCGGTTAAGCGTCCGACTTCGGCTCAGGTCACGATCTCACGGTCCGTGAGTTCGAGCCCCGTGTCGGGCTCTGGGCTGATGGCTCAGAGCCTGGAGCCTGCTTCCGATTCTGTGTCTCCCTCTCTCTCTGCCCCTCCCCCGTTCATGCTCTGTCTCTCTCTGTCTCAAAAATAAATAAAAAAAAAAACGTTAAAAAGAAAAAAAAATTAAAAGTGAAACAAACATATATTCATGAACTTATAGTAGCAAAGATATCTTAAAAGGCACAAAAGGCCTTAATCCAAAAAAAAAAAAAAAAAAACCAAACAGATTGATCTATTAGAATTCATCAAAATTAAGGAACTTGATTCATCAAGAAACACCATTAAGAGAGTGAAAGATAAAGACACAAACAGGAAGAATATATCTGTATACGGATATCTGACAAAATACTTACAAGAGCATGCAAAAAACCTTCAAACAAATAAAAGACAACCTAATGTAAAAATTAAGTGAAAACTTAGAAACAAACATCACAAAAGCACATATCCAAATATCTAATAAACATAGGAAAAAACATTCAGTATCACCAGTCACCAGGGATATGTAACTTAAAATGACAATGGGGAATCACTGTAAAACCACCAAAATGGCTTACATTAAAAAGACTGACTATATAAGTGGTGTCCGGGTTGCTTAGTCACTTAAGCATCTGACTCTTGATTTCGGCCCAGGTCACGATCTCAGGGTTTGTGAGCTCAAGCCCTGCATGGGGCTCTGTGCTAACAGCATGGATCCTGCTTGGGATTCTCTGTCTCCTTGCTCTCTGCCCCCACCCCCACTATCTCTCTCTCTCTCTCAAAAACAATAAATACACATTAAAAAACAAAAAGACTAATTCTATCAAATTTTGGTAAGGATTATGAGCAATTTGAACTTGTTGAACTTGTTGACACAAGTATAAATTGATGCAACCAGTTGGGAAAACTGTTTTGTAGTACCTACTAAAGCTAAATACATACCTATTCTACAAGTCAGCAATTTTACTCCTAGGCATATATGCCAAAGCAGTGGGTTTATATGTCTACCAAAATACATGTAAAAGAATATTCATAGAAGCTTTATTCACAGTAGCCTCAAATTGGAAATAATCAAAATACATATTTGTGAGAAAATGGATTTAAAAACTGTAGTAAAATATATGGTAGAATAGTAAACAGTTATTTAAAAAGTTTTAAAAGAAGAATAAATTACTACTATTTGGAACAAAATCAATAAACCTCACAGGTAATATTTTTGGTAAAATGCAGATATAAAAACATACATACTGCATCATTCAATTTATATGAAGTTCAAATACAGTACAAAGTACCTATGGTATTAGTAGTTAGAATTAGCAGTCAGGGGAGTCTTATCTGTGGTACTGAAAATGCTCTATACCATGACCATGTGTTAGTTACATGAATTCGTACTTGTAAAAATTCATCAAGTTGTACATTTAATATCAGCGCACATTACTGAATACACATTATTCTCAATGACAAAAATGTGAAAGTTTTTTTTTTAAAAAAGTGTCATCTAAGATCATGACACATTTGAAGAAAATCTCTAAAACAGAACAAAATGAAACAAAACAGACTACATTTTTTCTGGAGAGTTAGGAGGATATATTCATCTATGAAATAGAAAGCAGGAATTAAACACAAACAAAAAACTTAAGAAAAAAAAAAACCAGAGAACAAGAAATAGTCTTTGAGAAAAAAAAATAAGTAAAAGGTAAAAATTCCATAGAAAATAAAGTTAAGGAAATTATCTAGAAAACAACAAACAATTGGGAGATAGTCAATAAAAGTTAAAAGATGTTTAAACAACTTAGTCATTCTAGGCAAATGTGCTCATTGAGGCCACAATGGTCCTTGCCTTCCATAATTTCAGTCTAATCCTGGGAAGAACCTGGGCATATTCTGTAACAAGGCTGTTCAGTGACTGCAACACTTCTGTGTGTGTGTGTGTATGAGATTATTTATTTATGTCAACTCATCTTGGTAACAACTATTTCCTCATGAAATATGATCGGCAACGATAATTTTTTGAAGAAAACTGAGAAGACACATGAATTAACCTTTACTTAATTTTATTTGGTAGATGAAACATTTCAAAACGTGAGATCTATCAGAGAAAGAGAATAATAAATATGGTCCCTAGTGGTTAAAACACAACAAAACAGTTAGAGACAGGTGGGAATAGTTCCACACAGTTCTTTTGATATATCACAGTACTTTTTTATCATGTAAGCCTCTGTTTTATCCATTTTAGAATATTGTATGTGATCACTGCAAAATAATTTCTGCTTTCCCATTTCCTTAGATAAATTACGTACATTGTAGAAAATTTGGATAATACTGTAAGACACAAATAGAAAAATCAACCGTGACTATTCTGCACAGAGATAAGCACTATTGATACTCAGTTAAAATTCTTAAAGTCTTTTATCTTTCTCTTTCACCATAAATACATTTTGGGGGACAAGGCTGAGATCATATTATACATATAAGCTTGAGCCTTTTTTTCATGTAATAACATATTGTGGTCATCTTCCTATATATTTTTTTTTAATTCATAATATGTCATCATATAGATGGCCCATGATTTATTTATCATTATCTTTTTGTTGAACATTTAGTTTGTTTGAATTTAAAAATATTATCAGTGCTACAAATTATGATAATAACATAAAACATTTGTACATTTTTAAGGCATCTGATTCTTATTGCCAAATTGCCTTTTAGAAATGTTATCTAAATTTACATTCACATTAGGCACTGAGTGAAGTGTCTTTTTCATTGAGTCCTAGCCAAATCTGGAAATGCCCATTTTTATAAAACCTTCAACAATCAAAAGGGAAAAAAATTAACACTACTTTTTAAGTTTGAATTTCTGCTTATAACATCGTTGAACATCTCTTCAAGTGATTATCAGCATTTTTGTTTTCCTCTTTTCTGAGTTGCCCATTCATGATATTTTCCCCAAGTTTCCTCATGTTAGTATTTTTTCTTCTTTTTCTTTCTCTCTCTCTCTCTTTGTTTTTTTTTTTAGACAGAGAGTGTGTGTGTGCAAGTGACCGAGGGGCAGAGAGAGAGAGAGAGAGAGAGAGAGAGAAGTGGGGCTCACCCAGGGCTTGTGTTTTTACCCAAAGTGGGGCTCATGCTCACCTGATGTGGGACCTGACTCACCATCTGTGAGATCATGACCTGAACCCAAGTCAGATGCTTAATGACTCAACCACCCAGGCACCTTCTTCTTTTTCTTCTTAATATGTAAGAGCTTTAATAAGTTAAAGCTATTAAGATAAATAATGTCTAAATGCTTTTTCTCTTTTGGTGTTGCTTTTCTTTGTTTGACAAATTATGCACGTTTGCATGAAGTAACATTTATGAGTGGAAAGGTAAGTGGAAGAACAGGGTCAAAGGAATTGACAACCTGTACTACCATAAGGATGGCTACATTTGAAAAGCATAGCTGACAATGGCATTGGCAAATCTAGAAGGGGAAGAAGACTGGAATAAAATGGTTCTTGTGGATGAGATGTATTTTGGGGAGTTTCCCATATGTTTGTATTATGTAAGCAGAGCATTAACAAGATAAAGGTTCTCTCAAAAATCTACTCAGAAGTTAATTCTTCAAACCACGATGGAAATCTTTCTTTTGCAGAATGAATAAGTCTTTTGGCTAAACATGGATAAAAGCTTTTGCTCAATGTGGCATAATAACTCTAGTAGGCTCACAGCAGCAAAGCTAAGTCTGTCTTGAAGTGTCTTATTACAATAAAATAAAATTTAACCTCTTAAACCCAAGACATAAATCACTCACTTTTCTTTTCTTTCAAACAATTTGTGAGTATATTATCATAAATGCTACCTGTCACAAGACTGATAGCTGTCAGTAGCTGAAAAATATGAATAACATCGAAAATGCATTTGAATATGAAAACCATGATAGCATTTTGTAGAGAGGTGACAATAATAAGAGGTTATGGCAGACAAGAAAAATTTTCAGGAATCGGGAAATCAAGAAAAGTTTCTTCAGATCAAATAAGTTCCTAAATCAGTCTTGCCAGAATGGTATTTCACCAAATTTAACAGTCAATAAAATACTTACTGGCTTTTCGTAGTTGGTAGCAATGGCAAATTGAGTTTACCTTGTGAATTGTTATATTAAATCTATGCATCAAGTTGCAGAGCATAATTTCAAAACTGCACAATCTGAGTTTATATAGCTTTCCAAATGATATCTGAAACAGTCATTAATATTTCTCCAAAAATGTAAAAATAAGCTCACCTGAATTTTAAAATGTACTTTTTTTTTTTTAATTTTTTTTCAATGTTTTTATTTATTTTTTTTTTTGGGACAGAGAGAGACAGAGCATGAACGGGGGAGGGGCAGAGAGAGAGGGAGACACAGAATCGGAAACAGGCTCCAGGCTCCGAGCCATCAGCCCAGAGCCTGACGTGGGGCTCGAACTCACGGACCGCGAGATCGCGACCTGGCTGAAGTCAGACGCTTAACCGACTGCGCCACCCAGGTGCCCCTTAAAATGTACTTTTAATCATTAACTAAGATGAGTAAACCCAGATGCCTTTTAAAAGATTCATCTCAATGCATTTCAGATAAAAGAAGTTTTATCCAAATTTCAGAACTCAATTTGTATCTCTTTCACATTTTCTGATTTAAAAAACAGTATTACATGCAACTATTTGGATTTATCTCAAGGGTATTATGTTAAGGAGAAAAAAAGCCAATCTCAAAAGGTTATATACTTTATGATTCTATTAATAGAACATCCTTACCATGACAAACTATGGAGATTAATGGTTGTCAGGGGATGGGGTGGAGGTGGGTGTGACTAATAAAGGGATAGCATAAGGGAGTTCCTTTGTGTTGCTGAAACAGTTTTGTATTTTGATGTGGTACTAGTTACAGAAATCTTTACATGGGATAAAACTGCATGGAACAACACACACACACACACACACACACACACACATACACACACACACAAATAAGTACATATAAAAACCGGCGACAATGGAACAAAGTCTACAGTCTTCACTAGTATTGTAATCAGGTCAGTTTTCTGGTTTTGATATTGTACTACAGCTATATAAGATGTCACTACTGTGAGAAACTGGGTGAAGGGTTCATTGGACCCTGTATATTAATTCTGCCATTTCCCGTGAGTCTAATTATTTAAAAATAAAAAGGTTTTTCTTAAAACATGACTTCTACTCACCCACATTTTAACCTTATATAGGCAATTGTCAGAAATGAAGCAAATCAGAACTCTTAGCAGCCAAATTATGCCAGAAAATTCATGCACTAACAGTAACTCATTTTACTTATTAGAGAGTTCCTCAGGTTCTCATTCAGTGCCTACTTGTTCTTATTTCAAACACATTTCTAATATATTTGGTAACTGCTTTCCACAACTACAGCAGATACATTCATTCAATCAGCCATTCATTTATTCATGTATTTATGTTTCAACATTCACAATATCTTGCTGATTATGCCAAGTAATGTGATAAGCAAGATGTTCTGATGAGTTATATGATTTCTGTCCCCAAGGAGTTATGGCTTAGAGCAGTGATTTCCACAAAAAGATATGGAGAGGGATGAGGGAATATATATCAAAAAGTTACAGGCTTTTCAAAATATACACTATTCTATCCTCCAAATTCTTATGTATCCCTTAGAAAGATAACATCCTACTTCCTAGAACACAGGAAAGACGATAAACAGGAAGAGGGGAGGGGTGAAGATAGATAGGACAAGATCAGCAACAATCTTATAGGTTGGAGCTTTGGACTTGACCTTTAAGACAAGGAAGTGTTATTAAAGGGTTTTAGGGAATGGGTTGGGGGTGAGTAATCAAATTTAGTTTTTTTCTAAGACTGCGCAAGTCTAGAGGATGGATGACTAGTTAAGAAACTGTTGCAGGGGCACCTGAGTGGCTCAGTCAGTTAAGTATCCGACTTCGGCTCAGGTCATCATCTTGGGGTCTCTGAGTTCAAGCCCCATGTCAGGCTCTGTGCTGACAGCTCAGAGCCTAGAGCCTGCTTCAGATTCTGCATCTCTCTCTCTCTCTTTCTCTCTCTCTGTCTCTCTCTCTCGCTTCTCCTCCAGTGATGCTCTCTTTCTCTCAAAAATAAATAAAATATAGGGACACCTGGATGGCTCAGTCAGTTAAGCGGCCGACTTTGGCTCAGGCCATGATCTCATGGTCTGTCAGTTTGAGCCCTGCATCGGGTTCTGTGCTGACAGCTCAGAGCCTGGAACCTGCTTTGGACTCTGTGTCTCCCTCTCTCTCTGCCCATCTCCCACTCATGGTTTGTCTCTCTCACTCTCAAAAGTAAATAAACATAAAAAAATAAAAATAAGTAAAACATTAAGAAAAAAATTAAAAAATATATATATGTGTGTATATATATATATATATATATATATATATATATGGAAACTGTTGCAATAATTTTGAGATAATTGAATAATGGTATTGGGATAAAGACAAGTAGACAAATTTTGAATTCATTAGGAGGATGAATTCACAGGACTTGGTGAGCAATTATTCCTCGTATCCACAGAAATGGGGGTAGCCAAAGATGACCCAAAGGTGAGTGTCTTCATGAGGAGCTTGGAGCAAAGGGGATTTACTAAATGATTGGAATACACATATTACATTTAATGGTACAGTTTAGAGGAAATTGGACATAAAAGATCTTTCAGGGGAAAGATCTGGACTAGAGATATGTCACTGCAGAGTTAACAGTCAATGGGTCAGTTAGAATCACATGAGGAGCTTTGAAAAAGACCCATGCAGGTCCTCTACCTCAGGCTTAGTGAAGCCTTGACAGTGGGGGGTACAAGCACTGATTTAAAAAGAATGTGCAAGAGTCCCAGGTAATTGTAATTTACAGCCACTGCTATGGATGGTAATTAAACCTACTAGATGAATGAGATCACCCAAAGACACTATAGCCTCTCAACCTTGGCTACATAATGGAATCACTTGAAAAGTTCTAAAAATTATTACTGTCTAATTTTCCTCCCTAGAGAATCTGATTTAATTGGTTTGCCTATAGCCTGGGAATCAGGATTTGTAAAAACAAACTTTCACTAGTGATTATAATAATAATGAAGGTTGTCAACTGCTAATATACACATAGAAAAGAAAAGAGCCAAGGTCAAAACCCCACTGCTGTGGACTGAATCCTGTGCCCTCCCTAAGCCATTCATATGTTGAAGCCCTAACCTCCAGTGTGACTGCATTTAAAGACAAGACCTATAAGAAGGAATTAATGTTAAATGAGGTCAAAGGGGTGGGGCGCTGATCCAATAGGATCAGTGTCCTAAAATGACTCACTGGAAATAACACTGTGCTTGGGCAAATGCTCCTTGGATGGCCTCGAGCACTTGAGCAAGCTCTCTCTCTCTCTCTCTCTCTCTCTCTCTCTCTCCCTCCCCCTATCCTTTCCTCCTTCCCCTCTCCCTCCCTCTTCCCTCTCTTTCCTCCTCCTTTCCCCTCCCTTCCTCCCTTTTGTCTCTCCCAGCCATGTGAGAGCACAATGAGAAGGAAGCTGTCTAAAAGCCAGGAAGAGAGGCTCACCACAAAGCAAATTGGCCAATACCTTGATCTTGGACTTCCCAGCCTCTAGAATT